>NC_086450.1:488861629-489169887 GCF_028390025.1 Pseudophryne corroboree
GGTCAGGAGGAGGAGATGGAGGAGTGACAGGTCAGAGGAGGAGAAGGAGGAGTGACAGGTCAGGAGGAGGAGATGGAGGAGTGACAGGTCAGAGGAGGAGAAGGAGGAGTGACATGTCAGGAGGAGGAGATGGAGGAGCGACAGGTCAGAGGAGGAGAAGGAGGAGTGACAGGTCAGAGGAGCAGATGGAGGAGCGACAGGTCAAAGGAGGAGAAGGAGGAGTGACAGGTCAGAGGAGGAGAAGGAGGAGTGACAGGTCAGAGGAGGAGAAGGAGGAGTGACAGGTCAGGAGGAGGAGATGGAGGAGTGACAGGTCAGAGGAGGAGAAGGAGGAGTGACAGGTCAGGAGGAGGAGATGGAGGAGTGACAGGTCAGAGGAGGAGAAGGATGAGTGACAGGTCAGGAGGAGGAGATGGAGGAGTGACAGGTCAGGAGGAGGAGAAGGAGGAGTGACAGGTCAGGAGGAGGAGTAGGAGGAGTGACAGGTCAGAGGAGGAGAAGGAGGAGTGACAGGTCAGGAGGAGGAGAAGGAGGAGTGACAGGTCAGGAGGAGGAGATGGAGGAGTGACAGGTCAGAGGAGGAGAAGGAGGAGTGACAGGTCAGAGGAGGAGAAGGAGGAGTGACAGGTCAGGAGGAGGAGATGGAGGAGTGACAGGTCAGAGGAGGAGAAGGAGGAGCGACAGGTCAGAGGAGGAGAAGGAGGAGCGACAGGTCAGAGGAGGAGATGGAGGAGCAACAGGTCAGAGGAGGAGAAGGAGGAGTGACAGGTCAGAGGAGGAGATGGAAGAGCGACAGGTCAGGAGGGGGAGAAGGAGGAGTGACAGGTCAGAGGAGGAGAAGGAGGAGTGGCAGGTCAGAGGAGGAGAAGGAGGAGTGACAGGTCAGAGGAGGAGAAGGAGGAGTGACAGGTCAGGAGGAGGAGATGGAGGAGTGACAGGTCAAAGGAGGAGAAGGAGGAGTGACAGGTCAGGAGGAGGAGATGGAGGAGTGACAGGTCAGAGGAGGAGAAGGAGGAGTGACAGGTCAGGAGGAGGAGATGGAGGAGTGACAGGTCAGAGGAGGAGATGGAGGAGCGACAGGTCAGAGGAGGAGAAGGAGGAGTGACAGGTCAGAGGAGGAGATGGAGGAGCGACAGGTCAGAGGAGGAGATGGAGGAGTGACAGGTCAGAAGGAGATGGGGAATAGACAGGTCAGGAGGAGGAGATGGGGAATAGACAGGTCAGGAGGAGGAGATGGGGAATAGACAGGTCGGGAGGAGGAGGTGGGGAATAGACAGGTCGGGAGGAGGAGGTGGGGAATAGACAGGTCGGAGGAGGAGGTGGGGAATAGACAGGTCAGGAGGAGAAGGAGAAGTGACAGGTTGTGAGGAGGAGATGGGGAATAGACAGGTCAGGAGGAGGAAATGGGGAATAGACAGGTCAGGAGGATGAGATGGAGTAGTGACAGGTCAGTAGGAGGAGATGGGTAATAGACAGGTCAGGAGGAGGAGATGGGGAATAGACAGGTCAGGAGGAGGAGATGGGTAATAGACAGGTCAGGAGGAGGAGATGGGTAATAGACAGGTCAGGAGGAGGAGATGGGGAATAGACAGGTCGGAGGAGGAGATGGGGAATAGACAGGTCAGGAGGAGGAGATGGGTAATAGACAGGTCAGGAGGAGGAGATGGGTAATAGACAGGTCAGGAGGAGGAGATGGGGAATAGACAGGTAGGAGGAGGAGATGGGGAATAGACAGGTCAGGAGGAGGAGATGGGGAATAGACAGGTCAGGAGGAGGAGATGGAGGAGCGACAGGTCAGGAGGAGGAGATGGGGAATAGACAGGTCAGGAGGAGGAGATGGGGAATAGACAGGTCAGGAGGAGGTTAAGGAGAAGTGACAAGTTGTGAGGAGGAGATGGGGAATAGACAGGTCAGAGGAGGAGATGGGGAATAGACAGGTCAGGAGGAGGAGAAGGAGAAGTGACAAGTTGTGAGGAGGAGATGGGGAATAGACAGGTCGGGAGGATGAGATGGAGAAGTGACAGGTCAGGAGGAGGAGATGGAGGAGCGACAGGTCGGAGGAGGAGATGGGGAATAGACAGGTCGGAGGAGGAGATGGGGAATAGACAGGTCAGGAGGAGGAGATGGGGAATAGTCAGGTCAGGAGGAGGAGAAGGAGAAGTGACAGGTCAGGAGGAGGAGATGGGGAATAGACAGGTCAGGAGGAGGAGATGGGGAATAGTCAGGTCAGGAGGAGTAGAAGGAGGAGTGACAGGTCAGGAGGAGGAGATGTGGAATAGACAGGTCAGGAGGAGTAGAAGGAGGAGTGACAGGTCGGAGGAGGAGATGGGGAATAGACAGGTCGGAGGAGGAGATGGGGAAGTGACAGGTCAGGAGGAGGAGATGGGGAATAGACAGGTCAGAAGGAGGAGATGGGGAATAGTCAGGTCAGGAGGAGTAGAAGGAGGAGTGACAAGTCAGGAGGAGGAGATGGAGAAGTGACAGGTCGGAGGAGGAGATGGGGAATAGACAGGTCAGGAGGAGGAGATGGGGAATAGACAGATCGGAGGAGGAGATGGGGTATAGACAGGTCAGGAGGAGGAGATGGGGAATAGACAGGTCAGGAGGAGGAGATGGGGAATAGTCAGGTCAGGAGGAGTAGGAGAAGTGACAGGTCAGGAGGAGGAGATGGGGAATAGACAGGTCAGGTGGAGGAGATGGGGAATAGACAGGTCAAGAGGAGGAGATGGGGAATAGTCAGGTCAGGAGGAGTAGAAGGAGGAGTGACAGGTCAGGAGGAGTAGATGGGGAATAGACAGGTCAGGAGGAGTAGAAGGAGGAGTGACAGGTTGGAGGAGGAGATGGGGAATAGACAGGTTGGAGGAGGAGATGGGGAATAGACAGGTCAGGAGGAGGAGATGGGGAATAGACAGGTCAGGAGGAGAGATGGGGAATAGACAGGTCAGGAGGAGGAGATGGGGAATAGTCAGGTCAGGAGGAGTAGAAGGAGAAGTGACAGGTCGGAGGAGGAGATGGGGAATAGACAGGTCAGGAGGAATAGAAGGAGAAGTGACAGGTCAGGAGGAGGAGATGGGGAATAGACAGGTCAGGAGGAGGAGATGGGGAATAGTCAGGTCAGGAGGAGTAGAAGGAGGAGTGACAGGTCGGAGGAGGAGATGGGGAATAGACAGGTCGGAGGAGGAGATGGGGAATAGACAGGTCAGGAGGAGGAGATGGGGAATAGACAGGTCAGGAGGAGGAGATGGGGAATAGACAGGTCAGGAGGAGGAGATGGGGAATAGACAGGTCAGGAGGAGGAGAAGGAGAAGAGACAGGTCAGGAGGATGAGATGGGGAATAGACAGGTCAGGAGGAGGAGATGGGGAATAGACAGGTCAGGAGGAGGAGATGGGGAATAGACAGGTCAGGAGGAGTAGAAGGAGGAGTGACAGGTCAGGAGGAGGAGATGGGGAATAGACAGGTTGGTAGGAGATGGGGAATAGACAGGTCAGAGGAGGAGATGGGGAATAGACAGGTCAGGAGGAGGAGATGGAGAAGTAACAGGTCAGGAGGAGGAGATGGAGAAGTGACAGGTCAGGAGGATGAGATGGAGAAGCGACAAGTCAGAGGAGGAGATGGAGAAGCAACAGGTCAGAGGAGGAGATGGAGAAACAACAGGTCAGGAGGAGGAGAAGGAGAAGTGACAGGTCAGGAGGAGGAGATGTGGAATAGACAGGTCAGGAGGAGGAGATGGGGAATAGACAGGTCAGGAGGAGGTGAAGGAGAAGTGACAGGTCAGGAGGAGGAGATGGAGAATAGACAGGTCAGGAGGAGGAGATGGGGAATAGACAGGTCAGGAGGAGGAGGAGGAGAAGTGACAGGTCAGGAGGCGGAGATGTGGAATAGACAGGTCAGGAGGAGGAAATGGGGAATAGACAGGTCGGGAGGAGGAGATGGGGAATAGACAGGTCAGGAGGAGGAGATGGAGAATAGACAGGTCAGGAGGAGGAGATGGAGAATAGACAGGTCAGGAGGAGGAGATGGAGAATAGACAGGTCAGGAGGAGGAGATGGGGAATAGACAGGTCAGGAGGAGGAGATGGGGAATAGACAGGTCGGAGGAGGAGATGGGGAATAGACAGGTCGGAGGAGGAGATGATGAATAGACAGGAGGGTTGGGAGGAGGAGATATACAAGCGGCAGGTCGGGAGGAGGTGATATACAAGCGGCAGGTCGGGAGGAGGTGATATACAAGCGACAGGTCGGGAGGAGGAGATATACAAGCGGCAGGTCGGGAGGAGGTGATATACAAGCGACAGGTCGGGAGGAGGAGATATACAAGCGACAGGTCGGGAGGAGGTGATATACAAGCGACAGGTCGGGAGGAGGAGATATACAAGCGGCAGGTCGGGAGGAGGAGATATACAAGCGGCAGGTCGGGAGGAGGTGATATACAAGCGACAGGTCGGGAGGAGGTGATATACAAGCGACAGGTCGGGAGGAGGAGATATACAAGCGGCAGGTCAGGAGGAGGAGATATACAAGCGGCAGGTCGGGAGGAGGAGATATACAAGCGGCAGGTCGGGTGGAGGAAATATACAAGCGGCAGGTCGGGAGGAGGTGATATACAAGCGACAGGTCGGGAGGAGGAGATATACAAGCGGCAAGTCGGGAGGAGGTGATATACAAGCGGCAGGTCGGGAGGAGGAGATATACAAGCGGCAAGTCGGGAGGAGGTGATATACAAGCGACAGGTCGGGAGAGAAGATATACAACAGGTCGGGAGGAGGTGATATGCAAGCGACAGGTCAGGAGGAGATGGAGAAGCTACAGGTCAGGAGGATGAGATGGAGAAGTGACAGGTCGGGAGGAGGAGGTGGGGAATAGACAGGTTGGGAGGAGGAGGTGGGGAATAGACAGGTCAAGAGGAGGAGATATACAAGCGTCTGGTCGGGAGGAGGAGCTATGTAAGCAACAGGTCTGGAGGAGATGGAGAAGCTACAGGTCAGGAGGATGAGATGGAGAAGCGACAGGTCGGGAGGAGGAGATATACAAGCGGCAGGTCGGGAGGAGGAGATATACAAGCGGCAGGTCGGGAGGAGGCGATATACAAGCGGCAGGTCGGGAGGAGGAGATATACAAGCGGCAGGTCGGGAGGAGGAGATATACAAGCGGCAGGTCGGGAGGAGGAGATATACAAGCGTCAGTTCGGGAGGGGGAGAAATACAAGCGGCAGGTCGGGAGGGGGAGAAATACAAGCGGCAGGTCGGGAGGAGGAGATATACAAGCGACAGGTCGGGAGGAGGTGATATACAAGCGACAGGTCGGGAGGAGGAGCTATACAAGCGGCAGGTCGGGAGGAGGAGATATACAAGCGACAGGTCGGGAGGAGGAGATATACAAGCGACAGGTCGGGAGGAGGTGATATACAAGCGACAGGTCGGGAGGAGGAGCTATACAAGCGGCAGGTCGGGAGGAGGTGATATTCCAGCGACAGGTCGGGAGGAGATGATATACAAGCGACAGGTCGGGAGGAGGAGATATACAAACGGAGGACGGGAGGAGATATACAAGCGGCAGGTCGGGAGGAGGTGATATACAAGCGACAGGTCGGGAGGAGGTGATATACAAGCGACAGGTCGGGAGGAGGTGATATGCAAGCGACAGGTCGGGAGGAGATGGAGAAGCTACAGGTCAGGAGGATGAGATGGAGAAGTGACAGGTCGGGATGAGGAGATGGGGAATAGACAGGTTGGGAGTAGAAGGTGGGGAATAGACAGGTCAAGAGGAGGAGATATACAAGCGTCAGGTCAGGAGGAGGAGATATGTAAGCGACAGGTCTGGAGGAGATGGAGAAGCTACAGGTCAGGAGGATGAGGTGAAGCGACAGGTCGGGAGGAGGAGATATGGAAATGAAAGGCAATACAACTAAGGGAGTAATAATATTTTTTGGTTTTGTTATAAGGGTGAAGAAGTTCTTTAGGTGAGACTGAGGGAGTTAATTAAAGGGTTAATGAACATGAATGGAATTAATTGATATGGAGTTAATTAATAATAGGGATTGGGGAGATAGTGATTGTAAAGTGGTTAATTATGTTATGACCATGATGTAGTAAATTATTTTCTGAGTAGTGGTTAAATACGAATGAAATTGTATGCTGATCAGAAATAATCTATGGGGTCAATTCAATTTAACACAAACTGAATAGTGCCGACATATATATACCCTTCTTTCTACTGCAGCGCAGCCAGTACTATTTGGGGGAGGAGCTTTTAAAAAAACAAAAACTGATAGACAGACAGACAGACAGACAGACAGACAGACAGACAGATAGATAGATAGATAGATAGATAGATAGATAGATAGATAGATAGATAGATAGATAGATAGATAGATAGATAGAGTAGGACAGGTTCAGGAACCCGTTTCCTGATTCTGGTCCTTATTTAGTACAGGTCGTGATGCGTTGCATTCGCATTCTCCCAACCAGTGCTGTAATGCACACGAGCATTGGTGGCAATGGGCGTGTGCGGCCTGTCATATTGCGGTCGCATCACAGAAGGATGTGACTGCTGTATGAATGACAGCAGCGTGCGGTGGGTGGCGTCTTGCCATTAGGGGGGGGGGGTATTCCATGAAAACCTAAGCATGCCCAGATTGTTATTGGGGTGGCTGCGAGACGTTACACGCAGCCGCTCCAATTTAAAAAATGGCGGCGGTGCCTGCTTTTGTTAGGCAGCAGAGGCAGGGTGCATCCACAATTCAGCGATTTTTTGCTCGCTGGGCAGCCGTGCCCTTTGCTTGACGTCCCCCAGCATGTGATCACAGCCAGTTGCAGTGTTGGTAAAATAACAAGACTGCAGCTGAAGCTGAATGACCCCCCTATGTTTTGCTGGTTCCTGCTGAGAAATAGCTCTATCTTTTCTTGAAGACCTGAAAACCCTGTAGTCATTGTTTAAGACAGCTGATATTTTTTTTATTAAAATATATATTCATTACCACTTTTATGACCAATTTTAATTGTATTTGTTATTACTGTTTGCATTTACATAATTGTAAAATGTTATAAGTAAACACATATGGAGTTCTACTGAAATAATCAGACTATGGGCCGTATTCAATTCAAGTCGGATTTCCTGACTTGTCAGATAAACGGGAGTTTAAGGTCGAATCCAGATTCGCCTATTCAATCAAACTCCTGTTTATCCGACAAGTCAGAAAATCCGTCTTGTCTGAAAGCACGTGAATCCGACAGGTTTTAGCCCCGTTTCCGACAATGTGAATCCGACTTTAAAAAAAGACAGATTGGCATTGTTGGGAACGGACAAATCCTGTTGGATTTCGCTGCTAATTGAATACTGAAATGCCGGATCCTTTCCGTCGGAAAGGATCCGACATCAATTGAATACACCCCTAAGTGCCATTTTTCTTTTTTTTTTGTCATATTAAAAAGAGGCGTTTCCTCATTTCTCGATTTTCAAATTACACTGTGGGGAGGGCAATTGAGGAGATTGAAGGAAGGTGCTAGCCACAGCCCATAATGCAGGACACACCCCCACCGAATGGAGCAGTAAGAAACAGAGAGAGGTAATCCCCAGACAGAGAAATCTGGACATATACACATCATCCGAATTAGAATCGTCAGGAGGTGAGGATGCCTACGAAGCCAGTCGCTCAGATCCTAGAGGACAATATACCTTGGAACAGGACCCTTTTTTAGGGGCAGGGCGGGGTACAAGAGGTCACCCCGCAAAAGGAAGACACGGAGGGGGACAAAGGGGAAATCAGGATCCAAAAAGATGGGAAACACCAGTCACACACAGGTATCCGAGAAGAAAGATCAACAACAGGAAATACTAATGGAGGAATCTACCCTTAAAGTCATCAATCTCTCGGACCATATATTAACATGGGACCAGAACTCAGTTCTAAGGAAAGGTCTATCCTTTGCTCCACAGAAAAGCTTTAACCGCTTCCAATGGGAGAAGGATACAAAATTATTTTGTCGTAAACTCCTATTGGCTAAATTCTATGCCGACAAAACAATAGAACAAACAGAAAGATCGGCCACACCCTCATCATCATTACAACAAGATATACATGGCACCTACAATCATGAAGGGATAGCCATATCCGAAGAACTCACGGACCGGGATCAGGAAATTATCTCAATTTTAGAAGAACTTTTCATGGAAAACACCCCAAAAGAGACTCAAGTGAGTACCAGAACCATCTGCAAGAAGAGATCATCCTTCTTCCCACAAGACCAGATATGTCCAGAGGTTAAGATCTTTATGGACATGGTCAGTAGGGATCTGGATGGGATACGAAGGAAAAGATCTAAACATATGGATAATCTTACCAAAGGGGAACGAAGAGCACTAAATGAGATCAGAAGTTGGGAGGATGTGGTCGTGAAACCCTCCGATAAAGGGGGTAACATTGTCCTATGGCCGAAGGAAAAGTATATCCAGGAGGCCATGAAGCAACTTAATGATACTCAGTGTTACACTAAGACATTATTTAATCCTACAGACAATTGTAGAATAGCTCTTAACCGTATCACTGATAAAGCTCTTAAGGACAATGTGATTACACGACAGGAATATGATTTCCTACGAGTAGACCATCCTAGGACCCCAACGTTTTACCTCTTACCCAAGGTCCATAAGGATATGTGCAATCCCCCAGGAAGACCGATAGTGTCTGGTATAGGAGGGGTATCAGAGAAGGCTAGTATCTTCATAGATACTCATTTGCGGAAGCATGTAACCGCATTACCCTCCTATACACGAGACACGGGGGATGTCATTACCAAACTACATGATGTAAAACTAGAGGATAACCACCTTTTAGTTGGTTTGGACGTGGAGTCACTGTACAGTAGTATCAACCATGAAAAGGGTCTCGCTGCGGTAGAATACTTCCTTCAAATGGAGGGTCCCAGTGACTTCAACTCCTTCCTATTACGATTGTTACACTTTGTATTGCACAAGAATATCTTTACATTTGCTGATGTATTCTACACCCAGATACGTGGCACTGCCATGGGTGCAGCCTGTGCGCCCACATATGCTAATCTATATCTGGGTTGGTGGGAAAAGGAGGTGGTATTCAATGAGATCAATGAACCCTTCACCAGCAAGATAATAACATGGATGCGATATATAGATGACATCTTTGTCATCTGGGAGGGGGATGCTGAGTCACTGAAAGAGTTTATCCAACAGCTTAATACAAACGATCTGAACCTCAGACTTACGTATGAGATCAGCAGGGAAACCATCCCTTTCCTGGATCTTAGAATCTATAGGGATAAGAACGACATGCTGGCGACAGAACTATATAGGAAAAAAACAGCTACTAATAGCCTATTACTCAGTACTAGTTCACACTTACCCGCCACCATTCAGAATATCCCTAGAGGTGAATTTCTTAGATTAAGACGTAATTGCTCGGACGATGATGTATATAAGATCAAGAGTAAAGAACTGATGGGCAGACTCAGAGAAAGAGGATACAGTATGAGATGTATCAAGAGAGCCAGTAGATACCTTCTCAATACTAACAGGCAGTCCATTATCTTTCAGGAAAGCAGAAGAGCAAAACAATTGAAAGACCCCTCAGTCAAACCAGTGATACGATTTGTGGGCGATTTCTGCCAAGAGTGGAAAGAAATTAGGGGGATTATTAACAAACACTGGCCCCTGCTACTTAATGATTCTGACTTGGCAGATAATCTCGGTCCAACTGTATCGATGAGCTGGAAGAAGTCACCTAATATAGGAGACAAATTGGTTAGAAGTCACTTCAGCCGGTCATCAAAACGAGAAGACAGGATCAAAGGCACTTACCCATGTGGATCGTGTGCTGCCTGTATATATGTTGAAACAAGACCTAATATCAAGAACAGGGATGGAGAGGTATTATTAATGAAGGAGTTCTCCAATTGTCAAACAACCAACGTCATCTATTGTATCCAATGCCCCTGTAAAATGCTGTATGTGGGTATGACCACCAGGATGGTCAAAACACGCATAATGGAACATTTGGGAAATATTAGGAACGTTGAAACAGATGCCATGAGGTTTAGGAGAATTACCACTGTTGCAAGGCACTTCCAACGAAAACATTCCAAGTCCCCCCAAGGTTTGAAGTTCTTTTGTCTAGAGAGACTACGGATGGGTATAAGAGGAGGAGATACAGCCAGAGAACTGCAAAAGTTGGAAAGCAAGTGGATTTTCAAATTAAATTCAATGGCACCAAGAGGATTAAATGAAAACATCAACTTCGGTGTCTTCCTTCCTACATGAAATCCACCTTACCTCACCCTCTCCTATATTATCTATCAACCTCTTGCAGTCTCACACATTATAATGATCCATCCAGTACACTATCGGGTCATGCCTGCCTTTCTCCTACAGGATTTCTTCTAATTTGTCTCTCTGTTTCCGCTTTGTATTCATATTACATGAGCGTGTATATATATGTGTGTGTATATGTGTGTGTGTCTATGTATGTGTACGCATATGTGAATAGAGGTGTATAGACTATCAAGAAGGGAAGGAAAGAAAAACATTTTTAAAAATTTTTTAAAATATATATATATATACATTACTTTCTTTTTCTTTTTTCTTCTTACTTCCTACACATAAGTATTACATTTATTTCCCCTTTTCATCGATATGCCTAATAGATCTCTCTCAAATAATATTCTTGGGATATATCTTTAAATGATAGGAACATATCAACTATAGAAATTAATCTTAACCTGAGGGTTGGAGTATAGCATTTTGAGATCACGATATTAACTTCATTGAATGTTATATTACAAGGGAAGATCTACTCATATACTCCCTCATATATTTCTCATTATACATCAGTATCCATAGTTACCCTAATTATCTCACTTCTTATTAATTAAAATATAGGGTTCATTAATTAACCTTATACAACCAGATCTATCCTTTTCTCTTCATCCCTCTTTTTCTTGCACTCTGGCTATAGGAACATATATTTTTCTTTTTGTACAGTAAATAATTTATTTTCTGATAATACTAACTTACCCTATAGATAATCTTTTATACTATGATATTTCAATTTAAGATAATTTACTTTTTATTATTGTTGGTATATTTTCACAATTTCACTAATCACATATTTATTAGTCTATAATGATTCTTTTTTATGATTTCATCATTCACCTTTGCTTACACACAGGAATTATTTTTACAATAATAAACTAAGGATGTCAAGACATTTTCACTCCTTTATTTATTTTATCTCTCACTGCACATTATAGTCTAGTCTGTCACTTGTTAGTTGACAGGAGTACCTATCACAATAAATTTCCAAATATTATACACTTCTCACACACAACTCACATCGTAAAAATACCATTATTCCAGGGTATGTCATAGGAATCTGTAAATACCGCATTGGACCATCATCCAACCTTACATTTAATTTGTTATATTACAGTATGCAGATAGTATAATTATTTCCCATTGCACCAAGAATTTATAGGGATTTACAGAGTGGCTATACTAATTAACTGATCAGCCTGTCCCACCACTCCTATTAACTATTTCAGATGGGTGGATATCTATTGAACTGCGGGACACGGACGCACACGTTTACGGTGGTACGGGAATCACCCGACCCGGCGTCTCTTTTCCCCGCTGAGGCTCCACTATAAATATTTTTAATAAATATTAAAATACTACTGTTTTTACATCCTATGTTGCTTACGTACAAATACGTGTAAGGGTTACCTTGGTAAATAATATGAGCTTTAGAGATACAGCAATCAGCAGCTCCTTTAATACACATCTTATTATTGTAATCAAGGTCTTAGTAATGGATATTAATGATCCACTTTCCTAGAGCCTGGAGATACAGCAATTAGCATCTCCTTAATTACACATTTTATTGAAATAAAGGTCTAGGTAGTGGATTTTGATAACCCACTCTCTGACAAATGCTCAGTGAATTAATCCTTAATCTTCCCCTTCTAAAAAATATACACACACTCACACAAATATATGTATATATATCTCTCCCTGTTTGTAGTAATTAAATTACTTCTTTTTATAACACTAATTACTGTCCTCGAATTGGATTTCCAGTTAATCAATTAAGATAATTATAGCTCCAGCCTTAAATAGGACCTCACCCCCCATTGACACTACGGATGTGATCAAGCTTTTTTGTGAAACGTACGTCATCTATTGAACTGCGGGACACGGACGCACACGTTTACGGTGGTACGGGAATCACCCGACCCGGCGTCTCTTTTCCCCGCTGAGGCTCCAAAGTATAGAGACTTCATCAGGACACAGGGTACTTACCCCTGGTGAACACTGCGCATAGATACATTTGATACATCGGGCAAGGGAAGCCCCTGCTCTGATGTTCGGCTTCTATAGCATGTGCTGAACAAACGGGATAGTTACATGCAATCACTCGATCCAGCGTCCATCTTCTGCTGAGGCTGCTAAATGAAGAGATCTTACCTGCAGTGATATTAGTACACTACACAGAGAATTGGCACGACTACTTACCACGCAACGGACACACGTTGATCAGGTACTCAGGGCTGCCCTCTCATCCACTGCGGGGTATCTGGGGGCCCCCTGCAATGCTCGAATGTAACAGGGGAGGAAGATACTAAGCGTGGACAGCAGAAGCAGCCCGCACTTTTCTTTCCCTTCAGCCCCAGGTGGACGGTTTTTCCCTGCTCTCATTGCTCGCATTCACTGCCCACAAGGGTACATGGAGCAAAAGCAGAAAGGGAATCCGTTTCCATACACCTGGAGCTCTTTTTTGCATCTCTTGTGTTAGTGCCTTGTCTATGAAAGGATGTCTATACACTTATCATAAATGACATGCTTATAGATTTATCTGTGTATATTCAGCAAATGATATCAAATTGTGATGTATCTGGGGAATATATTGATTTCCTAAGAGCGTAACTATATTGAGTTTACTGCTTTGACAGTGCCTATTCAACATGAAGTATTTTACCACTCAGAGTGGGAATTAATTGGTCCATGTGCCGACGATTAGCCTAAGTGGGATTCAGAAAAAGACTTTATTTAAATCAAAATTTTGCTTAAGTCCATATACCAGGGATATATTGTTCACAGTTAATTGAAGAATAGTAATGGTAACCTTTTTCCCTTTTTCTTTCCTCTGAAGAAAGGGGATTAAAAATGTATTATTAGAATAGAATGCGACATGAACATACATATCCTACTCATACACTATTGAAATCAGATTAATTTATCTTTGATTCATTCTCAGTCAGCAATAAGCAATCTTTGTTCTTTGGTATGTGTGTCTCCTCTGACAAGTATACTTGAGACAGTGTATCTATTATCTGGTCTCCAGTATAGATTGTTTATCATATATACACTGTTGCAGAATAGTGGATACAAAATTGTATTAAATCACATTAACACTATTACTGCAGTCTTGAACAGTAGACTGACTGAAAGAGTGCATATATGTTACAAAATTTCCATGTAATTCATAGTATTCTCTTTTCATGTTACTTATATCTATTCCCAAAACCTCACTCCTTGGTACATGTACTAGTGACATTTTTTCTTGCAAAAATATCATAGGCTATCGTTAATTCAGTGAATGGTATCACTTACATGATACAGTCTCTTAAGAGAGCCTATCAGTAGCCTAATTAGCACTGAATAAATTAACTAATATTTCATATTGCTTATTTAATCACATTCCTTTTTGCTTTCCCTTCTTTGCCTAAAATAATAAATCGAAAGATCACTAACATCAGTGTGAGGATCCTACCTTATAGGCAACAAAATAGGCAAAGAAATATATGAATTTTATATTCATATTTTAGTTATATAAAATAATAGCAAAAAATATATAAAAATAACTAATTTTTCTGCATTTTCTTCAGGTTATCAAATAGGATAGGATGCCTGTCCTTCCTGTAACATTCTTTTAGATATGGAAATAAAAGTTTGAAATATTTTTAATACAAAATAATCATTTCAAAAGAGTGCGCCACACACTAAGCTCTCTTAGTGGCAGGTCCACTAGTGGCCTACACTAACAATCCCCCCAAAAAAATACTCTAATCTTGCTTAGTGGCGCACCTCCAACCCTCATTGATTTTTAGAAGGACCTCTCAGTGGCCCTTATTTGAATTTCTTTTTCAATTGGTTGGTTTATACACTGTATATCCTATAATTGTCTTAGTTACCAGTGCAGTATCTATTGGGCCTTTGTGTCCTCCCCTTTAGAAAAACTTATCTTATATACTGAGTCTTGATCTCAGTTTTCCAGATCCTTGCACGGTGATAAATTTATTCATATATTTACAACACTTGTAATTAAATTGAACAGGTCTTTGATATCTGAGGTAGCAGAATTGTTTAAAATGGCGAATTTCTCTTTAAGAGACGCCTTAAATGGTAGACGTAAAATGGGGGATTTGAGCAATATATTCCCGGATAACACAATACAACAGGAGACGGATCCCAAATGGGATGAGGATTTGCTCAAACTTAAGCAATTGCTACAGAGACAAATACGCACTAGATGGGACCTGACCAGTCTGGAGAATTATATGAAGAACAAAATCTCTCCAAGAGGTCTAAGACCTAGATTATTCCCAGCGTTTAGTCTGATCTCTGACAACTTGAATAAAGAATGGGAGAATTGCTTGCACAAATGCTCTCAGGAATTGATGAGCATATTGGTGAAGCATGATAATCTGGTCCTAGAGGAATGTGACAAGGAGATAGAAAGACTGAGTAAAAGTCTTGAAGTCTGGGAGAAAGACACTCAATTCCAGAAGCTCTTTGAAAGACAAGAGAAGGAACTAGAAAGCTATGAGGATACCATCATTGAAAGGAAAAGATCTAAATACTTACGGGACAAGAGGGACTTCCTAAGTAATAATATCTTTAGATGGAGCAGTAAGAAACAGAGAGAGGTAATCCCCAGACAGAGAAATCTGGACATATACACATCATCCGAATTAGAATCGTCAGGAGGTGAGGATGCCTACGAAGCCAGTCGCTCAGATCCTAGAGGACAATATACCTTGGAACAGGACCCTTTTTTAGGGGCAGGGCGGGGTACAAGAGGTCACCCCGCAAAAGGAAGACACGGAGGGGGACAAAGGGGAAATCAGGATCCAAAAAGATGGGAAACACCAGTCACACACAGGTATCCGAGAAGAAAGATCAACAACAGGAAATACTAATGGAGGAATCTACCCTTAAAGTCATCAATCTCTCGGACCATATATTAACATGGGACCAGAACTCAGTTCTAAGGAAAGGTCTATCCTTTGCTCCACAGAAAAGCTTTAACCGCTTCCAATGGGAGAAGGATACAAAATTATTTTGTCGTAAACTCCTATTGGCTAAATTCTATGCCGACAAAACAATAGAACAAACAGAAAGATCGGCCACACCCTCATCATCATTACAACAAGATATACATGGCACCTACAATCATGAAGGGATAGCCATATCCGAAGAACTCACGGACCGGGATCAGGAAATTATCTCAATTTTAGAAGAACTTTTCATGGAAAACACCCCAAAAGAGACTCAAGTGAGTACCAGAACCATCTGCAAGAAGAGATCATCCTTCTTCCCACAAGACCAGATATGTCCAGAGGTTAAGATCTTTATGGACATGGTCAGTAGGGATCTGGATGGGATACGAAGGAAAAGATCTAAACATATGGATAATCTTACCAAAGGGGAACGAAGAGCACTAAATAAGATCAGAAGTTGGGAGGATGTGGTCGTGAAACCCTCCGATAAAGGGGGTAATATTGTCCTATGGCCGAAGGAAAAGTATATCCAGGAGGCCATGAAGCAACTTAATGATACTCAGTGTTACACTAAGACATTATTTAATCCTACAGACAATTGTAGAATAGCTCTTAACCGTATCACTGATAAAGCTCTTAAGGACAATGTGATTACACGACAGGAATATGATTTCCTACGAGTAGACCATCCTAGGACCCCAACGTTTTACCTCTTACCCAAGGTCCATAAGGATATGTGCAATCCCCCAGGAAGACCGATAGTGTCTGGTATAGGAGGGGTATCAGAGAAGGCTAGTATCTTCATAGATACTCATTTGCGGAAGCATGTAACCGCATTACCCTCCTATACACGAGACACGGGGGATGTCATTACCAAACTACATGATGTAAAACTAGAGGATAACCACCTTTTAGTTGGTTTGGACGTGGAGTCACTGTACAGTAGTATCAACCATGAAAAGGGTCTCGCTGCGGTAGAATACTTCCTTCAAATGGAGGGTCCCAGTGACTTCAACTCCTTCCTATTACGATTGTTACACTTTGTATTGCACAAGAATATCTTTACATTTGCTGATGTATTCTACACCCAGATACGTGGCACTGCCATGGGTGCAGCCTGTGCGCCCACATATGCTAATCTATATCTGGGTTGGTGGGAAAAGGAGGTGGTATTCAATGAGATCAATGAACCCTTCACCAGCAAGATAATAACATGGATGCGATATATAGATGACATCTTTGTCATCTGGGAGGGGGATGCTGAGTCACTGAAAGAGTTTATCCAACAGCTTAATACAAACGATCTGAACCTCAGACTTACGTATGAGATCAGCAGGGAAACCATCCCTTTCCTGGATCTTAGAATCTATAGGGATAAGAACGACATGCTGGCGACAGAACTATATAGGAAAAAAACAGCTACTAATAGCCTATTACTCAGTACTAGTTCACACTTACCCGCCACCATTCAGAATATCCCTAGAGGTGAATTTCTTAGATTAAGACGTAATTGCTCGGACGATGATGTATATAAGATCAAGAGTAAAGAACTGATGGGCAGACTCAGAGAAAGAGGATACAGTATGAGATGTATCAAGAGAGCCAGTAGATACCTTCTCAATACTAACAGGCAGTCCATTATCTTTCAGGAAAGCAGAAGAGCAAAACAATTGAAAGACCCCTCAGTCAAACCAGTGATACGATTTGTGGGCGATTTCTGCCAAGAGTGGAAAGAAATTAGGGGGATTATTAACAAACACTGGCCCCTGCTACTTAATGATTCTGACTTGGCAGATAATCTCGGTCCAACTGTATCGATGAGCTGGAAGAAGTCACCTAATATAGGAGACAAATTGGTTAGAAGTCACTTCAGCCGGTCATCAAAACGAGAAGACAGGATCAAAGGCACTTACCCATGTGGATCGTGTGCTGCCTGTATATATGTTGAAACAAGACCTAATATCAAGAACAGGGATGGAGAGGTATTATTAATGAAGGAGTTCTCCAATTGTCAAACAACCAACGTCATCTATTGTATCCAATGCCCCTGTAAAATGCTGTATGTGGGTATGACCACCAGGATGGTCAAAACACGCATAATGGAACATTTGGGAAATATTAGGAACGTTGAAACAGATGCCATGAGGTTTAGGAGAATTACCACTGTTGCAAGGCACTTCCAACGAAAACATTCCAAGTCCCCCCAAGGTTTGAAGTTCTTTTGTCTAGAGAGACTACGGATGGGTATAAGAGGAGGAGATACAGCCAGAGAACTGCAAAAGTTGGAAAGCAAGTGGATTTTCAAATTAAATTCAATGGCACCAAGAGGATTAAATGAAAACATCAACTTCGGTGTCTTCCTTCCTACATGAAATCCACCTTACCTCACCCTCTCCTATATTATCTATCAACCTCTTGCAGTCTCACACATTATAATGATCCATCCAGTACACTATCGGGTCATGCCTGCCTTTCTCCTACAGGATTTCTTCTAATTTGTCTCTCTGTTTCCGCTTTGTATTCATATTACATGAGCGTGTATATATATGTGTGTGTATATGTGTGTGTGTCTATGTATGTGTACGCATATGTGAATAGAGGTGTATAGACTATCAAGAAGGGAAGGAAAGAAAAACATTTTTAAAAATTTTTTAAAATATATATATATATACATTACTTTCTTTTTCTTTTTTCTTCTTACTTCCTACACATAAGTATTACATTTATTTCCCCTTTTCATCGATATGCCTAATAGATCTCTCTCAAATAATATTCTTGGGATATATCTTTAAATGATAGGAACATATCAACTATAGAAATTAATCTTAACCTGAGGGTTGGAGTATAGCATTTTGAGATCACGATATTAACTTCATTGAATGTTATATTACAAGGGAAGATCTACTCATATACTCCCTCATATATTTCTCATTATACATCAGTATCCATAGTTACCCTAATTATCTCACTTCTTATTAATTAAAATATAGGGTTCATTAATTAACCTTATACAACCAGATCTATCCTTTTCTCTTCATCCCTCTTTTTCTTGCACTCTGGCTATAGGAACATATATTTTTCTTTTTGTACAGTAAATAATTTATTTTCTGATAATACTAACTTACCCTATAGATAATCTTTTATACTATGATATTTCAATTTAAGATAATTTACTTTTTATTATTGTTGGTATATTTTCACAATTTCACTAATCACATATTTATTAGTCTATAATGATTCTTTTTTATGATTTCATCATTCACCTTTGCTTACACACAGGAATTATTTTTACAATAATAAACTAAGGATGTCAAGACATTTTCACTCCTTTATTTATTTTATCTCTCACTGCACATTATAGTCTAGTCTGTCACTTGTTAGTTGACAGGAGTACCTATCACAATAAATTTCCAAATATTATACACTTCTCACACACAACTCACATCGTAAAAATACCATTATTCCAGGGTATGTCATAGGAATCTGTAAATACCGCATTGGACCATCATCCAACCTTACATTTAATTTGTTATATTACAGTATGCAGATAGTATAATTATTTCCCATTGCACCAAGAATTTATAGGGATTTACAGAGTGGCTATACTAATTAACTGATCAGCCTGTCCCACCACTCCTATTAACTATTTCAGATGGGTGGATATCTATTGAACTGCGGGACACGGACGCACACGTTTACGGTGGTACGGGAATCACCCGACCCGGCGTCTCTTTTCCCCGCTGAGGCTCCACTATAAATATTTTTAATAAATATTAAAATACTACTGTTTTTACATCCTATGTTGCTTACGTACAAATACGTGTAAGGGTTACCTTGGTAAATAATATGAGCTTTAGAGATACAGCAATCAGCAGCTCCTTTAATACACATCTTATTATTGTAATCAAGGTCTTAGTAATGGATATTAATGATCCACTTTCCTAGAGCCTGGAGATACAGCAATTAGCATCTCCTTAATTACACATTTTATTGAAATAAAGGTCTAGGTAGTGGACTTTGATAACCCACTCTCTGACAAATGCTCAGTGAATTAATCCTTAATCTTCCCCTTCTAAAAAATATACACACACTCACACAAATATATGTATATATATCTCTCCCTGTTTGTAGTAATTAAATTACTTCTTTTTATAACACTAATTACTGTCCTCGAATTGGATTTCCAGTTAATCAATTAAGATAATTATAGCTCCAGCCTTAAATAGGACCTCACCCCCCATTGACACTACGGATGTGATCAAGCTTTTTTGTGAAACGTACGTCATCTATTGAACTGCGGGACACGGACGCACACGTTTACGGTGGTACGGGAATCACCCGACCCGGCGTCTCTTTTCCCCGCTGAGGCTCCAAAGTATAGAGACTTCATCAGGACACAGGGTACTTACCCCTGGTGAACACTGCGCATAGATACATTTGATACATCGGGCAAGGGAAGCCCCTGCTCTGATGTTCGGCTTCTATAGCATGTGCTGAACAAACGGGATAGTTACATGCAATCACTCGATCCAGCGTCCATCTTCTGCTGAGGCTGCTAAATGAAGAGATCTTACCTGCAGTGATATTAGTACACTACACAGAGAATTGGCACGACTACTTACCACGCAACGGACACACGTTGATCAGGTACTCAGGGCTGCCCTCTCATCCACTGCGGGGTATCTGGGGGCCCCCTGCAATGCTCGAATGTAACAGGGGAGGAAGATACTAAGCGTGGACAGCAGAAGCAGCCCGCACTTTTCTTTCCCTTCAGCCCCAGGTGGACGGTTTTTCCCTGCTCTCATTGCTCGCATTCACTGCCCACAAGGGTACATGGAGCAAAAGCAGAAAGGGAATCCGTTTCCATACACCTGGAGCTCTTTTTTGCATCTCTTGTGTTAGTGCCTTGTCTATGAAAGGATGTCTATACACTTATCATAAATGACATGCTTATAGATTTATCTGTGTATATTCAGCAAATGATATCAAATTGTGATGTATCTGGGGAATATATTGATTTCCTAAGAGCGTAACTATATTGAGTTTACTGCTTTGACAGTGCCTATTCAACATGAAGTATTTTACCACTCAGAGTGGGAATTAATTGGTCCATGTGCCGACGATTAGCCTAAGTGGGATTCAGAAAAAGACTTTATTTAAATCAAAATTTTGCTTAAGTCCATATACCAGGGATATATTGTTCACAGTTAATTGAAGAATAGTAATGGTAACCTTTTTCCCTTTTTCTTTCCTCTGAAGAAAGGGGATTAAAAATGTATTATTAGAATAGAATGCGACATGAACATACATATCCTACTCATACACTATTGAAATCAGATTAATTTATCTTTGATTCATTCTCAGTCAGCAATAAGCAATCTTTGTTCTTTGGTATGTGTGTCTCCTCTGACAAGTATACTTGAGACAGTGTATCTATTATCTGGTCTCCAGTATAGATTGTTTATCATATATACACTGTTGCAGAATAGTGGATACAAAATTGTATTAAATCACATTAACACTATTACTGCAGTCTTGAACAGTAGACTGACTGAAAGAGTGCATATATGTTACAAAATTTCCATGTAATTCATAGTATTCTCTTTTCATGTTACTTATATCTATTCCCAAAACCTCACTCCTTGGTACATGTACTAGTGACATTTTTTCTTGCAAAAATATCATAGGCTATCGTTAATTCAGTGAATGGTATCACTTACATGATACAGTCTCTTAAGAGAGCCTATCAGTAGCCTAATTAGCACTGAATAAATTAACTAATATTTCATATTGCTTATTTAATCACATTCCTTTTTGCTTTCCCTTCTTTGCCTAAAATAATAAATCGAAAGATCACTAACATCAGTGTGAGGATCCTACCTTATAGGCAACAAAATAGGCAAAGAAATATATGAATTTTATATTCATATTTTAGTTATATAAAATAATAGCAAAAAATATATAAAAATAACTAATTTTTCTGCATTTTCTTCAGGTTATCAAATAGGATAGGATGCCTGTCCTTCCTGTAACATTCTTTTAGATATGGAAATAAAAGTTTGAAATATTTTTAATACAAAATAATCATTTCAAAAGAGTGCGCCACACACTAAGCTCTCTTAGTGGCAGGTCCACTAGTGGCCTACACTAACAATCCCCCCAAAAAAATCAATTGAATACACCCCTAAGTGCCATTTTTCTTTTTTTTTTGTCATATTAAAAAGAGGCGTTTCCTCATTTCTCGATTTTCAAATTACACTGTGGGGAGGGCAATTGAGGAGATTGAAGGAAGGTGCTAGCCACAGCCCATAATGCAGGACACACCCCCACCGAACCGGTCATGTCACCCATATCACTAGTCACATCCACTGTGGCGGCACACAATAGGCCCTTCAGAGATTTCAGCTCCAGGCCCATGTGGGCCTTAATCTTGCACTGGTGGAACTACATCCACCAGCAAGTGAAGGGCCAGGTGGACCTGCATGTATAAAGTGTAACTGAGCTATAAGACTTTTGGTGGAGGATGGAGTGTAATGTAACCATATCTATAAGATCATTCATCATATATCATGTGACCTGCCAAGTGTCTGAGCTGCATCATATACCATGTGACCTGCCAAGTGTCTGAGCTGCATCATATACCATGTGACCTGCCAAGTGTCTGAGCTGCATCATATACCATGTGACCTGCCAAGTGTCTGAGCTGCATCATATACCATGTGACCTGCCAAGTGTCTGAGCTGCATCATATACCATGTGACCTGCCAAGTGTCTGAGCTGCATCATATACATGTGACCTGCCAAGTGTCTGAGCTGCATCATATACCATGTGACCTGCCAAGTGTCTGAGCTGCATCATATACCATGTGACCTGCCAAGTGTCTGAGCTGGAGGGAGAGGAGACGCTGCTGTAACCATATCTATGTCCTGTAAAGCAGAGGCTGGCTGGTAAGGTGGGCACGGTGCCATCTGACCCCTGGGCCAGTATAATGTTAGTGATCCAGAGCCGCCTGGCTGCGGGAGGGAAGCAGAGGTCCTCCTGCTTCCGACTGCTCTGAGTTATAACGTATATCCCCTCTGCCTGGCTGCTGAACAGAAAATGGCTGCCCCCATGGCAGGCTATAATAAAATGGCCACTGCTGACCAATGGGGAGCCAGGTGTCCTTTCCCAGAACTCTAGGGGCTGGAGAGTGGATACAGAGCATACTTGCCTTCTTTTAAAAAGTAATTTCAGGGGTGTGTCCTGCGGGTATGGGTCATGGGGTCGACTCAACTTAGGTCAGCAGTCATTAGTTTGACCACCGAAGGTCGACATGAGCATTAGGTAGACATGTACTAGGTCTACAGGTGAAAAGGTCGACATGAGTTTTTGGACTTTTTTTTGGTGTCGTTTTCTTCATAAAGTGACGGGGAACCCAATTAGTGCACCGTGTCCCCCCACATGGCTCACTTCACTCGCCATGCTTCGGGCAAGATTACCGTTCCCAATCGTAGTCCACGTGGATGGTAAAATATGAAAAAGTCCAAAAATTTTAACAAAATCGGAAAAACGCATGTTGACCTTCTGACATGTCGATCAAGTACATGTCGACCTAATGACCATGTCAACCTTCAGTGGTTGACCTACTTACAAACATTGGGCCTCATTCCTAGTTGTTCGCTCGCTAGCTGCTTTTAGCAGCATTGCACACGCTAGGCCGCCGCCCTCTGGGAGTGTATCTTAGCTTAGCAGAAGTGCGAACGAAAGGATCACAGAATTGCTGTTAAATATTTTCCTGCAGTTTCTGAGTAGCTCCAGACCTACTCCTAGATTGCGATCAGCTCAGTCCGTTTAGTTCCTGGTTTGACGTCACAAACACGCCCTGCGTTCATCCAGCCACTCCGCCGTTTCTCCAGCCACTCCTGTGTTTTTTCCTGGCTCGCCTGCGTTTTTTAGCACACTCCCGGAAAATGCTGAGTTGCCGCCCAGAAACACCCCTTTCCTGTCAATCACTCACCGATCAGCAGAGCGACTGAAAAGTGCTGCACGAGCAACAGCAAATCTACTAAGTTTTGTGTTAAATAACTAAGCGCATGCACCCTGCGTACCATGCGCATGCGCCTTTTCCACCTAATCGCTGCATTGCTAAAAACGGCAACGAGCGAACAACTCGGAATGACCACCATAGTCTTACTTACATCATGCTGCAGCTGATTCTCCTGCAGGTTACTGATAGGGGTAGTCTCCTTGCACACCATGATGCTGCAATTCGTGGGATGCCGGGCTTGCCATATTGGCCCCGTCCCCTGGTGATGAGCGTCGGGGGGCGGGGATTGGTGGTCCGAGCAGTGGTGGCGAGAGAGGGGGGAGAGGGTACAAATTACCTGTGCCCAGGTTTGATGGAGGGGCCCAGTGAGGACCCAGTGGGGGCCCCAGGCTTCCTCCCCATTACCTGGCAGCAGCAGCTACAGCTCTTCTCCTCAGCCCAGCACACGCTGCTGACTGCTGGGCTGCAGTGTGGCCATGGTGGTGCTTAAAATACAAATTTTTTTGTATATTTTCAAAGGGTGCATGACCACGCCTCCTGCGATTAGGCCACGCCCCTGAAAAGTACCTGGGCCCAGCCAGACTCTCTACTGCCCTGCATGTGTGTAATATCTATCTATATACAGTATATACGTGTGTGTGTGTAATATCTATCTATATACAGTATATACGTGTGTGTGTGTAATATCTATCTATATACAGTATATACGTGTGTGTGTAATATCTATCTATATACAGTATATACGTGTGTGTGTAATATCTATCTATATACAGTATATACGTGTGTGTGTAATATCTATCTATATACAGTATATACGTGTGTGTGTAATATCTATCTATATACAGTATATACGTGTGTGTGTGTGTGTGTGTGTGTGTGTGTGTGTGTGTGTGTGTGTGTGTGTGTCTGTGTGTGTGTGTGTAATATCTATCTATATACAGTATATACATGTGTGTGTAATATCTATCTATATACAGTATATACAGTATATACGTGTGTGTGTGTGTGTGTGTGTGTAATATCTATCTATATACAGTATATACGTGTGTGTGTGTGTGTGTGTGTGTGTAATATCTATCTATATACAGTATATACGTGTGTGTGTGTGTGTGTGTGTGTGTGTGTGTGTGTGTGTGTGTGTGTGTGTGTGTGTAATATCTATCTATATACAGTATATACATGTGTGTGGAATATCTATCTATATACAGTATATACGTGTGTGTGTGTGTGTGTGTGTGTGTGTGTGTGTGTCTGTGTGTGTGTGTGTGTGTCTGTGTGTGTGTGTGTGTGTGTGTGTCTGTGTGTGTGTGTGTAATATATCAATCTATATACAGTATATATACGTGTGTGTGTGTGTGTGTGTGTGTGTGTGTGTGTGTGTGTGTGTGTGTAATATCTATCTATATACAGTATATACGTGTGTGTGTGTGTGTGTGTGTAATATCTATCTATATACAGTATATACATGTGTGTAATATCTATCTATATACAGTATATACGTGTGTGTGTGTGTGTGTGTGTGTGTGTGTGTGTGTGTGTGTGTGTGTGTAATATATCAATCTATATACAGTATATATACGTGTGTGTGTGTGTGTGTGTGTGTGTGTGTGTGTGTGTGTGTGTAATATCTATCTATCTATATACAGTATATATGTGTGTGTGCATGTGTGTGTGTGTGTGTGTATCGGCTGGGTTTGTGTGACTGCCATTCGGGCGACCTCCGGTCACCATCCCGACGCCGATATCCTGGCATTTAGATGGCTGGCGGGGGGAGCGAGTGCAATGAAGCCGCTTGCGAGCTCGCCACAGGTTCTATTCCCACTCTATGGGTGTCATGGACACACACGAGTGGGAATAGTCCCTGTTGCTTGGCATGCCGACCGGCGGGATATCAGGTTTCCGGATCCCGACGCCGGTATTGTGACTGGCGGTCTCCTGACTACAACTCACATAATCGCATCCATGTGTGTAAATATCTATATCTATATATGTCATGGCTGGCACTCTGTCCAAATACTGCATAATGCCCGGGTGCCCTTAGTGGGATGACAGGTAGTAGAAGCAGGAATACTGCGGCGCTCTCAGTAATAATATATTCTGGTGACAGCCACTAATGTACAAGTCATCATTTCACTTTATTCAACTTTGAACACTTTTGTCCCAACTGCTGTGAGGTAAGTCATGCTCCTGAGAGAGGGTTCTTCTCGTGTGCTAACAGGTGATACCAGGTCATGGCCACACCCCCTGCAGGGAGCCCCGGGAAGTTACTGTACCGGGGCCCAGGATTTCTCTTGTCAGCCTTTGGTCTGTCAAAGTCAGAAAAATGTCTCTATGCAAGTTGCCATATTTGCACCGCACACTGGTCCGCGCTGCGCATGCGTACGCTCTCCCGTGAAGGCGCATACCCGCGATAGCGTGCACTCGCAGGCGCGGTATGCGTATTTACGGTAGAGTTTATGTAGTCGTAGCGTGCGACTCATTCGTTACAAATGTTCACAATTAATGTAGTTTGTAGATCATGGTCACCTTGATAGATTCTGAAAGTCTGGTTAAAATAGAAGGTCCCTGTTTAAAGGAATCCCTCTTTGTATTGTACGAAGGGTCTGACAGGAATCATACAGCAGTGTTTGGTACCCATCGGAAGAGTATTTAATTAGTAATATTCCGGTGTTGGTTTGGAGCGTATTAATCGCTCGTGCGAATAGTTATGGACATAAGAAGTTTATGTCCATTTCTATTATTTACACATACTCAGGTATGCGGCGGGAAACCCAGTTTCCCACCCACCTGAGCTGTTGGAAATCGTCACAGCCCACCTGTATGAATCACCCTATGACCTTTTGTTATGATGCAGGGCCGAATTCCTTCGGCCAATGGACAATGGGATTGTAGGACCAGGAGATTGCATTGTGTGTGGGGCATAAATAGGCAGGCCGACCACATCCAGCTCTCACTCTCTCATCAACGGTTATCTGCTGATAGCCGGGAGCTGGATATCGAGGCGCAGGCGATCATACCCTTTGTGCGTAAGTTTCTCTCCGTAATCATTGTCTTTCTGTGAGCCAATTTCTCTCATCTCTCTCTCTCTCTCTCTCTCTCTCTCTCTCTGTTCTGTTCTCTCATATCTCCCCTAGACCAGGCTAGTATTGTATTGTATTAGCTAGTATTGTATTGTATTGCATTTAGGTCAGTGTAGTATTGTCTTTTTGTATTTATTGTTTAGTTCTGTGGTTAGGAAGTCTCTGTTATATTGTAGTGTATCATTTGTACTGTTATCCCCTTTTTCAAATATATTAGATATAATACAGTTAATAGGCTTTGGAACCTAAACCAGTATTTGTGTATTTTCTATAGTGTTAAGTGTTCACTTGAGCGTCGGTGACGCTCAAGCAGCTTTGTAGTTAGTCAGGTTACACAAGGTTGCACTTACACCCTGTACTCACATTAAGGTATTCCGTGTATTTCATTGGTATAAGGTTTATACATAAAGGTATAGCGCTGTGAGCGTCTGCATCGCTGGTGACCTCCTCGTGGTCTCGAGCGTACGCTACGCTACCGCGAATCATTACTCTAGTGATAACCAATAACGTGTCCTGTGATCACTGGGCCGTGAGCGAACGTGACGCTTGAGCGTCTCGCTTACTGCTGAGCGATCGTTACGCAAATAGCGTACCATTACGGTACTTCTTAAGTAAACAGCGTACAGTGTTCTTAGACTTCATAAAGGGTTGTTTATACGACAACGGAATTTAGAATTGTCAATTGGGGACTCGTCCTATCCTTCTCATATCTGCACTAGGTAGATCAGCAGACATTATCCCCCAGCAAAGGGTGGGAGGTTGTCTCCCAGTGCTGACGGGATAAGCGTCTTCTTCGCTTAGATAAAGAGTGCTGAAGGAATCCGGGAACCGGAAGTAAGAACAAAACGCTTGTGTCTTTTAAAACTGTTTTATTTCTCTTCTGTCTTGCGTATACACGCACGCATACACATATCTGCATTTTCTGTTTCATTTTCGTATATCACTATTCCTGTTTGCCAAATTTTTATAGTTGATAGAAAGTGCTAAAAGAGATTTGCTGTTATTTCATAGTAGAGGTAATAGTTAAAGTATAGAACAACACACGATCTGCCTGGGAGATAAGGCAGTCAGTGTGGATTGCGGTAGATGATCAGGGATCATTTACATTGATAAAAGTATATATTGTGTTACGGTGGATCTTTGCATTGCGTACACGTGTCGCTAACAAAGACTAGCGTACGCAATCCAAAAGGCAGACGCACGCAGCGTACATTACGCAACGTAGCGTCCGGTTACGCCCACGTAGCTCAAGTCACGAAAAGCGATAATTAGCGCAAAGGCGATAAGTAACGCACAGCGGTAGATAACGCGAAGCGGTAAATAACGCAAATCTATTTTTGGAAAAAAAAAAAAATCTAAAATTTAGTTTAACAGATCCTGCTCCTAATTGGTAACACTGTTGGACTGAAGACAATTTCTGCGCAGAAATAGATATAGAAACAAAGTGTACATGTGTTGAGTGAGTGTGGTTTTGTATACATAAGTTTATACAACTTTAAGGTGGAACCAAAAGGAAAGCCGGGTACTCGTCAAGGGACATACGTGTAAGTGACATATACGGTGGCTAGGGAGGCATCCCTGGTTAAATAATATTTGAGCATTAGAGTATAGCGGACCATAAGGTAACAAGACCAGGAGGTCATAAGGTAACAAGACCAGGAGGTCGTAAGGTAAAAGGTCCGCTATAAAAGTCCAGTGGCACAACGCCTGGGGTGTTGGTGCAGAACCCATATAGGCCATACAAGCTCTTGCTGAAGGAATCGCGGCCGGAAACATCGATTCCAGTGATCTTTCAGTACATAACAAGTAGTGCTTGTGTACTGAACGATTGGACCGCACGTAATTGTGTGCAGTAGTTAGTAATCTGACCTAATACCATTAGAGTAAAGTGGTCACAAACACTATTTGTACATTCTGACGTGATTTGTGTAATTTTTTATTTTTAAAGGGAAGTTCGCTGGTCACTCAGGAACTATCTAACAACCCCAACTTTACTGGAAAGAGTAAGTGTCCTGCGGGTAACCCTCATATGTTCCAGTAAACTGAAGGTTCCATAGGGGCCCTGTATCGAGTACGCCAGCACCACGTCGGTGTGATCAGGTCGTATTGGTCGAGGTGGGCGAGTGAGTGGGGTACTCGGTAAACCGCCACCGCCGGCCTACTGTGGAGTAATTTGGTTGTCTGAAAAGGCTTGCTGAAAACCTTGATACAGAGATCCAAGGAGGACTAAGCAACACCTGCAGACTATGGGGGCCAGTTGCTCAGGTAGGGGGCGATCAACCTTGGTTCAGGTTGATTCTGTGAACCGACCAGTTGGGTCGGCACGATATGTAATGTGTGAAAAATATGGAAGTCACACCGAATCTTTATGTGATGAATGGGAGAGAATGACTGTACAAGACAGGGACAAATTCCCAAGAATAGGTAGCTTTAGTCCAGAAGTGTTACAAAATTTAAGGAGGAGGATATGTCTCGTAAAATCAGCAAAGAGACGAATTCAACATCATGATTATTTACAGTTATGGCACCAGGAAGGTGAGATACAGAGAGGTTTGGCTCTGGCGGCAGGATCTGGGGCAGTCAGGAAGCTGATAGCCACAGCTCCTCCTCCACCATACATTGCAGGAGAGAAGTTGATTGCGGAGAGAAACGCACTGGGTTGTAAAACACAAACTCTTAGTAACCCTGTAAATGTTAATGATGTTAACCAAATAACTCATGCAAGTATTAACCCGTGCAAGATGTACCCTGTTTTGAACCTTCCTCAGGAGTGTGATCAAGAAGACGATTCAGCAACAATTTCAGCTCTCTCTCTTGCAGCCACCATAGCAGAGACCACAGTAGGCACAGCGACACCCACGAGATTAGTGAAAGCCCCTAGCGGAGGGATAGGTGAGGTCGTGTCAACGGGTAAGTACGGCACCATGCACTACACTGAAACAATTGTACCACAACAAGCAGTAGAATCTACACAGGAAGAGGCTGTTAGAATTGCTCCTGTAAGGGTAATAGCAGTTCCCAATGGAAAAACAGATGTGTCTGGAGCCACTCCCATAAGGAACATTGCCATGTACACTCCATTTTCCAGAATGGAATTAAGAACAATAGTGTCCGAATTTCCTGACCCCAGAAAGGACTTAGTTGCTAGCCAAAAATACATCAGGGATCTAGGTAACACTGTAGAACCCAACAACAAGGATTGGCAGATACTGCTAAGAGCTTGTTTACCTTCCAATGTTGACGCAACTCAATTTTTAGCTGACTGTGCATTGGATAAAGATGTACCGCTTACTGACGTGTACAACAAGGATAATGTAAAAAGGATAAATTTACAGCTAAAGGAGTATTTCCCAGCCGTTGTTAAATGGAACAAGATATTTTCCATTAAGCAAAAGGAGTCCGAAACGGCAACAGAATATTTTCACCGGGCACTATTAGAAATGGCAAAGTACACTGGTATAGAAGACATTAAGACCAACCCAAACCATCGAGAAGTAGCAGTATCTGTACTGATGGATGGTTTGAAAGAAACATTAAAAGCTAGGGTACAGACCACGCAGCCATGTTGGCGAGGTCTGTCAGTGTCCACATTGAGAGAGGCTGCTATTGATCACGACAGAAATATCACTAGGCACAGGGAGTCGCAAAGTGATAAGTTGATGTCAGTAAGTATACAGGCGCTGACCACAAGGCAGCCTGCGTATGTACCACCGAATCCTGTGGGTAAGGCAAGTGTAATAACATGTTTTTCTTGTAACAGACCGGGACACTTTGCACGAGAATGTAGAACAAAGAATGTACAAAGATCTTTTCAACCCCCTAGACAACAACACAACACACGACAATGGGAGCAGGGTCCACAGAGGCGGAGTTTTGAGCCACATACAGGGGAAACAAAAAGATATCCCCCGAACAGAGATTGGCATGCCTCTGGTAGTTCCCAGCTAACCCCCGCACAAGTAGTCGCTGCCAGCAGGATTCAGGGAGGTCAGCATACCCAATAGGGGTGTGGCCATACCTGTAATCTGCACCCAGTTAAGTTGATTGCTAGTCTTGGAAGCGAACCAGAGATTGCAATCAATGTAGCTGGTAAAACTTTAAACTTTCTTGTAGACACAGGGGCGGCCAAGTCAGTGATAAATTCGACAGTGGGCATGAGAACCACTGGTAGGACAATTCCAGCCATGGGAGTAACAGGAGTAGTCCAGCACTACCCTGTTAGCAAACCAGCCGAGATTACAATAGGGCCTTTGCATACCAAGCATTCCTTTTTGCTGGCTGCATCGGCACCAACTAATCTCCTGGGAAGAGACTTACTATGTAAAATGGGTTGCGTCATTTATTGTACTCCTGAAGGTGTATTCTTGGACATCCCTGAGAATCACGCTCAGGAAGTACGAGACATGATAGACTCCCCATCAAAATTAATGTCACATTCCATTATGACAAATAGGAATCCATCCCAAGTAGAAGAGATGACATCTCAGATACCAGAGTCACTTTGGACAAAAGATGGACAGGACACTGGATTAATGGCAAATGTAGCTCCAGTAGTTGTACAAGTAAAAGATGGTAGGATAGCTCCAAAAATCCCACAGTATCCTCTGAAGCCAGAGGTGGAGTTAGGAGTTTTTCCCGTAATAGAGCGCTTGCTACAACAGGGCATTCTAGTAAGAACGTCCAGCACAGCAAATAGTCCCATCTTCCCTGTTAAAAAGAGTGGGGGGAGGGGTTACAGGCTAGTGCAAGATCTAAGGGGGATTAACAAAATAGTTGAGAGTCAGTTCCCCGTAGTGCCTAATCCAGCTGTCATCCTAATGCAAATTCCTCCCACTGCAAAATTTTTCACTGTTTTTGACCTCTGCTCCGCATTCTTTTCGGTACCTCTGCACCCTGACAGCCAATATTTGTTTGCATTCACATACAGAGGAGTCCAATACACGTGGACTCGGTTACCCCAAGGTTTCATAGATAGTCCAAGTATATTTTCTCAGGCTTTGCATGATTGTTTACAGTCTTTCCAACCGGAGAGTGGATCAGTGTTGATACAGTACGTGGATGATCTACTACTGTGTTCTGATTCATTGGAAGCATCCCTGAAGGATACGAAACAGCTCCTGTTTCATCTTTCAGACACAGGTCACAAGGTTTCCAAAGACAAGTTGCAATTATGCCAAACTAAGGTAAAATATTTGGGACACTGTCTAACACAAGGACTGAGACACCTGACCGCTGATAGAATCCAAGCCATTAGAGACATGACACTGCCACAAACCCAGCAACAGATAAGGACGTTTCTAGGAATGTGTGGGTATTGCCGTAATTGGATCCCAGGGTTTTCCATATTGGCGCTACCTTTGCAGGAAATGGTCTCTTCAAACAAACCTGATCGGATTTCGCATACAGACGAATCTGAAACAGCATTTGAGAGACTCAAGCAATGCCTAACGCAGGCACCAGCACTAGGTATGCCAGACTATGGGAAACCCTTTGAACTATACGGAACAGAAAGTGCTGGGTGCGCAGCAGGTGTACTAACACAAAAACACGGTGATGCCAGCAGGCCAGTTGCATATTACAGCGCTCAGCTAGATACGGTAGCGCGATCCCTCCCCACATGCTTGCGTAGCGTTGCGGCGATAGCATTGCTAGTGACAAAAAGCGAAGATGTCGTGCTAGGCCACAACCTCACAATCCATACACCGCATGCGGTATCTGCCTTATTGAATTCTGCCCAAACCAGACACGTCTCATCAGCAAGGTTTACAAGATGGGAATTGGCATTAATGGCCCCAGTAAACATCACCATAAGGAGATGCAGTGCATTAAACCCTGCAACATTTCTCCCTGGTGTGCCTGGTCAGGCACAAAGGGTGGAAGGTGAGAGTGATGGGGAAGGAGGATTTAATGCAAAGGAAGATACACATGATTGTATGGAATATTTGACCCAAAATTTTACCGCAAGGCCTGACATCAGTGACAATCCACTGGAAGATGCAGAACTCACGTTCTACACGGACGGTAGTTGTCACAGACAGTCAGACTCGGGAGACTTGTGTACTGGATACGCAGTCGTAGATGACCAAGACACCATAGAAGCGGAACCGCTAGGCCCACCTCACTCAGCCCAGGTTGCTGAACTGGTCGCCCTAACCAGAGCATGTGAATTGGCTAAGGGTAAGTCAGCCAATATCTACACCGATTCCAGATACGCGTTCGGGGTAGTCCATGATTTCGGAGCCCTATGGCGGCTCAGAAATTTCATGACGGCGGCTGGTACACCGATAGCGCATGCAGCTCACATAAAAAGGCTTCTAACAGCGATACAGGAACCCGACAGAGTGGCTGTTATCAAATGTAAAGCACATACATATAGCCAAGACCCAGTATCCCTTGGTAACAGCCGAGCAGACGAAGCCGCAAAGCTTGCAGCTGCTACCCCCATACAGACAGACACCACACAACTGATGGTATTTAATACCATCAACACACAAAAGTTGTGTGAGATGCAGAATTTGTGTTCCACACAGGAGAGAGCAGTCTGGAAGGCAAAGGGATATGGCCAGGAGTCCTCAGGGCTCTGGACGGATGGACATGGTAAACCGGTGGCCCCCAGGGCATACCTTCCATGTCTGGCTGAAGCAGCTCACGGGCTGACTCATCTAGGCAAGGAGGGGATGTGCAAATTGGTAAGAGCATACTGGTGCGCCCCAGGATTCTCCTCTCATGCGAGTAAAAGAGCAATGTCATGCCTTACCTGTCTGAGAAAGAATATTGGAAAAGCAATACCTACAGAACCATCCCATATCCCACCTGCCGGCGGCCCTTTCCAGGTAATACAAATTGACTTCATTCAATTACCCCCATGTCGAAATTTGAAATATGTACTTGTTTGTATAGATGTTTTCTCGAATTGGGTCGAAGCTTTTCCAGCAGCTACAAATACCGCTATGTTTACAGCTAAGAAAATTGTGCAGGAATTTGTATGTAGATATGGTATCCCTAGAATCATTGAAAGTGATAGGGGTACCCATTTTACAGGTGATGTCTTTCAAGGAATGTGTAAGTTGATGGGAATTGATAGTAAGCTGCACACTCCGTACCGTCCACAGGCGAGCGCGAAGGTCGAAAGAGTGAACAGCACTATTAAAAATAAATTGAGTAAAGTAATGACAGAGACAGGATTGACGTGGCCAGAAGCTTTACCCATTGTTTTGTATAGCATCAGAACCACTCCCAGGTCCCCTCTTAATCTGTCTCCTTTTGAAATCTTGTTTGGTCGACAACCGCATGTCATGATTAACCCTCAGGATGATTTGAAATGTAACAATGAAGTAACTGTAAAATACTTAATTAACATGAGTAAACAGTTGAGGAATCAAAATGATAATCTGAAGTTGGTGATTCCTGATTTACCAGATAGTAATTGTCATGACATTGAACCTGGGAATTATGTAATGATACGAAATTTTCTACGCTCAGGTTGTCTTATTGATAGATGGGAAGGACCATACCAGGTCTTATTGACTAGCACCACAGCATTGAAGGTTGCTGAGAGAGAGACTTGGGTCCATTCATCCCACTGCAAAAAGGTTGCTGATCCAGAGAAGTCCCGTGATAAGGAACAGACGGTAGAGGTTGTATCACTAGAGTGTCTGTTCCAGGAGGACTGAGGCGGCACCTGAGCCTTGAAGACCGGAAGCAGTTGTCAACTCCCCTCTCCCTTTTATTGTTTTTCTCCACTTCCCAGCCCCTCTCCCTTAAAAAAAAAATTTCCTTTTCCCCCTTCTCATTCTTCTCTATTTCCTCCTCAAAGATGGACTTGCCCCAAGAGACTGTGATCCGGATTTTGATGTTAACCATGATGTTGACCAGAGCAGTCTGTTCCGGCGAGAGTACCATAGAGGTCGAGAGAGGTTCTGGAATGGGTTCCGATTATGATGATGGAGGCGTAGTTTTCCAAGATCAACCAAACCAACAAGCAAAGGCGAGTATCAGAAAACGATCCGATAGAAGAAATTGTGATGGATTGTTAGCTGAAGAAAATTGTATCTGTAGGCTCTGTGATAATCTGGTTGAAGATGGGTGCATAAAGAAATGCCAATCCAGTTTTAATATCCATATGGACCGGCATCCATTGAGCGACTATCACTCCTTAGTGGGTAACGTGTTAAACCAAACAGATTGTTGGGTATGCTCTCAAGTACCTCAGGGTCACAGCAAATCAGGGCTAGTACCATTTCCTTTAACGTTAGGGGAGGTACTTGAGCTAAGTGGTGGGAGACCGGTGGACCGGAGGTTTAACATCTCCAGCCCTCCTAGTTTGAAGCTCCACCAATACCATGTGGATAGGTCCCTCTTATGTTTCAACATCTCCAATCCCAGAAAACCGGGAAATTGGGAAGTGTCATGGAGCAACCTTACCATGACCTTTTCACACAGAGCAGATAGAATGCCTACAGATACAGAGCTCGTACGCCATATAGCCAGTAGAGGAAAATCTTTTCGGTATCGATATACCTTAGGAAATAGGATTACTAGAGTTGGAGAGGTATCACCAGGATACTGTGCACATATCGTACAAACTGATACGTGCATTAAGCAGATGGAAGAATTAGGGTCAGGAGATTTCACCTGGAAGGTTTGTAACATGGTCATGTCCTTCTCCGTCCCTTATGTTCTCCCCGATGACGCATATTTCATATGCGGGAGAAAGGCGTACAAGTGGCTTGCCCCAAACTCTGAAGGATTGTGTTATATTGGAAAAGTATTGCCTGAAGTGATGACTGTTACACATGACAAAATGAAGGACATACACCGTGGTGCCCAAGCTCCTTATACTCACACTCATTACGAGCACCGAGTTAAAAGACAACTGTCAGAAAGGTTAGAGCATCCGGCCTCTGATCTTATCCATGAATCCACCGGGATTCAGGTTCTGGTAGCGTTAGATTTCACTCGCACCGCTCGAGGTGTGATGAATTATAGATACATTTCCGCACTCGCCAATTTGTTAGATAATATCACTGAAATGTATGATGACACGTTTAGATACACTGGAAGAGAACTTCAAGCTTACAAAACAGAACTAGTTCAGCATAGGATGGTTCTTAATTATCTTACAGCAGTAACAGGCGGATATTGTGTTACATTGGCAACACAGTACGGCATAAAGTGTTGCACGTATATCACAAATAGCACCGAGGATCCGGTAGAGGTCATAGACCAAAAGATGGACGATATTCTCCAATTGAAGTGGGAATTTCGTCGAAAACACAATCTCACCCTTGCTGCTGTAGGTAATGAGCTGACTGGTTGGGTGTCATGGTTGAACCCGCGAAATTGGTTCTCCGGTTTAGGAGACTGGGCTCAAGGAGTCATAATGGATGTTGGAAAGTTTCTCCTATGTATCTTGGGTGTTGTTATATCGATTGGATTGATATTTAGATGCGGGCAGGCTTTAATGAGGTGCAAACAAAGTACAAGAGTGATGAGCTTGAGGAGCGAGGAAACTGTAATTAACCTGGATTTGATTTATGACCCAATGATAGAAACCAGAATGTGATGAAAATGCGATTATACGGTCCGTTTCTTTCACCTGTTTTTCTGCTTTTCCCCAAGATACAAAGACCCCCTTGGACGAGGAAGTTGACGAGACGCTATACAGACAACAGACAAGCACCAAAGAAGAAGATTTGACAACTTTAAATATGGACACTTGATGAACTTTGCCATGGATCCCCAGTTTCCCTAGTATTTTTAAACTCACGCTAGCCCAACATTTTTGTAAATCTGATGGCTCAGACAAAGCTATTTGCTCATGCCCAAGGAGCAATACAGCGCAAAGAAGACGACTCTCAACAGATACCGAACACAACTTCAACAACAGATGTACATTTCCCTGACATAGAATATCATTGCATTTTTCGTAAGTGTTCTTTATCTTCATCTCTACAACCCTCAGGTAACGACACACATAGACGATAGGGAATACAGGCACAGATATTAGCAACCACATACCTCCCCCATTCATGTATCATCAACTAAAATGTGCATCCCCATTTTGTTACAACCACAGCCGAAATGAGCTCGGTAGAGTTTGACAGCCCATCCACAGACCTGTACCACAGGATAAGAAGGAATTCAAATGTATACTTCGCAATACCTCGAAGCTTGATTTACCACACGTACGGCACGATGATACATGACCCTCCAAACATGGACTCATACACACATGCTTCTGCTTTCTCACTAGGTCATACCCTCTTCACACCTACTCCACTCTTCTCCCCTACCCAACCATGGAAATCAATTAACCCCTGACTTACATTTTTCTCCTTAAATATTTTAGAAGGTGGCAGTTATTATTGACTGCCAAAGGGTGGACTGTCAAAGTCAGAAAAATGTCTCTATGCAAGTTGCCATATTTGCACCGCACACTGGTCCGCGCTGCGCATGCGTACGCTCTCCCGTGAAGGCGCATACCCGCGATAGCGTGCACTCGCAGGCGCGGTATGCGTATTTACGGTAGAGTTTATGTAGTCGTAGCGTGCGACTCATTCGTTACAAATGTTCACAATTAATGTAGTTTGTAGATCATGGTCACCTTGATAGATTCTGAAAGTCTGGTTAAAATAGAAGGTCCCTGTTTAAAGGAATCCCTCTTTGTATTGTACGAAGGGTCTGACAGGAATCATACAGCAGTGTTTGGTACCCATCGGAAGAGTATTTAATTAGTAATATTCCGGTGTTGGTTTGGAGCGTATTAATCGCTCGTGCGAATAGTTATGGACATAAGAAGTTTATGTCCATTTCTATTATTTACACATACTCAGGTATGCGGCGGGAAACCCAGTTTCCCACCCACCTGAGCTGTTGGAAATCGTCACAGCCCACCTGTATGAATCACCCTATGACCTTTTGTTATGATGCAGGGCCGAATTCCTTCGGCCAATGGACAATGGGATTGTAGGACCAGGAGATTGCATTGTGTGTGGGGCATAAATAGGCAGGCCGACCACATCCAGCTCTCACTCTCTCATCAACGGTTATCTGCTGATAGCCGGGAGCTGGATATCGAGGCGCAGGCGATCATACCCTTTGTGCGTAAGTTTCTCTCCGTAATCATTGTCTTTCTGTGAGCCAATTTCTCTCATCTCTCTCTCTCTCTCTCTCTCTCTCTCTCTCTCTCTGTTCTGTTCTCTCATATCTCCCCTAGACCAGGCTAGTATTGTATTGTATTAGCTAGTATTGTATTGTATTGCATTTAGGTCAGTGTAGTATTGTCTTTTTGTATTTATTGTTTAGTTCTGTGGTTAGGAAGTCTCTGTTATATTGTAGTGTATCATTTGTACTGTTATCCCCTTTTTCAAATATATTAGATATAATACAGTTAATAGGCTTTGGAACCTAAACCAGTATTTGTGTATTTTCTATAGTGTTAAGTGTTCACTTGAGCGTCGGTGACGCTCAAGCAGCTTTGTAGTTAGTCAGGTTACACAAGGTTGCACTTACACCCTGTACTCACATTAAGGTATTCCGTGTATTTCATTGGTATAAGGTTTATACATAAAGGTATAGCGCTGTGAGCGTCTGCATCGCTGGTGACCTCCTCGTGGTCTCGAGCGTACGCTACGCTACCGCGAATCATTACTCTAGTGATAACCAATAACGTGTCCTGTGATCACTGGGCCGTGAGCGAACGTGACGCTTGAGCGTCTCGCTTACTGCTGAGCGATCGTTACGCAAATAGCGTACCATTACGGTACTTCTTAAGTAAACAGCGTACAGTGTTCTTAGACTTCATAAAGGGTTGTTTATACGACAACGGAATTTAGAATTATCAGGTCTGAGGGCCCGGCCTTGCTGCAAGGAGCTGTGAAGTACATGTGGCTGTGCGTCAGTAAGACCTCAGCACATGTAGCAGGGAACAGGAACTGCAGTGACATGCCTCAGCACTACGGGGGGCTGGACTGAACAGGGATAATCCTCTAAACTTACAAAAAGAAGCGAGGGCCAGCCACCAGGAAGCATAACGGGGGTTAGGGATGGCCATCGGTGGGCTGCTGTAATACCCTGTTCTTGTAGTAAGTTAATTTGTGCCATCAACGACATGTTATATAACTACAAAATATGTTGTTTAAAATATTTATATTTAAAAGTTGTGTTACTCTCATGGAGGGTAAGGGATTTATGAAATAATTTATCACCCTCATGGAGGGTAAATGGGACAGGCCGGGCAGTTGGTGGCCCAGAGGTTGGACGGGCTCGTGGCCTCCGGACTTGCTGATTAACCTGATTATAGGGGGAGCTCTGGTCCCCTGTAAGCCGAGACAAATCGGCGCGTGCAGAGAGACAAACGGCGGGACTGATCCGGGCACTCGAACGGAGCCTTCTTAAGGAGAAAACCCCGTTGGCAGAGGCTGAGGTGACTTTGGGAAGGCGGAGGTGCGGCAGCTCTCTTGACAGCGTGTGGACACGGAGCGGGCCGGGAGTGACGTTCTAGCGGCTAAAAGGAGAGAGAACGCCGGAGCCGTACTGCAGTGACTGTGGGAGTGAAGGCTATAGAGGGAGTCCCAGTCGGTAATAAATACGGAGACTTACCTGACGCTGTCTCCAGGGATCTGGTGCGGCTCGACGGGTCTCCGGCCACGGACCTAACAGAAGAAGAAAAAGGTCTGTAAAGTGACGACGGAGGAAAAGGAGGTACTTTGGGCGGGCATAAGGGAAGTCGGAAGGCAGTTCACTGACACTCCTTATAAGGCCAGAGGCAGGCACAGAGAAAAAAGCCAGAGAGAGAGAGAGAGAGGCGCAGTGGACTAGGAAAGCATTACACTGACAGAGATTTATTAAAGTCTGACATTTTCTCCGTATTAACTCTATAATAAAGCCAGAGAGAAAGAAAATAAAATAAAACAGAAAAGACCTAGATTTCGTAGTATAGTGCCCTAACTCCTGAGAACCACCACAGCGACCGCTCACCAAAGTGATATTGCTGCAACCCCTCACTTCCCTACCTGCATTAATCTATGAGGGACAAAGGAGGGATTTTTCTAATCAAACGGGCTGTCAGCACTGAAAGGAAAATAATAACCAGTGAGAAAGAAAATAATACTGTCACTGTGGTTTAAGGTGAGGTTTACCTCAGCTACAGTCCAGATTGAAAGTTAAGAAAAAAAACGTTCTCTTGGCTATGTTGACACGGTGCCGTAGATTCAGTACGCCTTCCTTGCACAGTGTAGACAGCTACAGTAAAAAGAAGAAAAGTGAGAAGAAAACAATTAACAGCAGTTCTCCTCAGGGGTTCTTAAGGACAACCCATCCAGTACAGAGTAGACAAGATAATTATACACATCTGACGACATACTTGTATCATCTAATTAACTAAATTCTACAGTTACTGAACACTTTGTAGTACTCAAATTTATCTGGATAACAGTAAATGTTGAGGACCCCAGCATCCGCACATTTTGGGGATAGGATACAAGTAATTAATAGAAATATCTATTCAGGAGTAACTCGGCATAAACGAGTAAGGAGTCCACTCACTGTGCTTCATCATTAATGCATTAATGCATAAAAGACTTCATGTGCACCAACTGAATGGCCATATTTCACTGCGCAGTATAAATACTGAAGGGTTAATAGACTATTTAGTACAGATTGTAGACTAGATACAGTTTCACATACTGAGAATTCTTGCTGATTACAATATTGAGTGCTATTGTTGACACTGAAAGGGGTATTCATGTGAAGTATATGTAGACTAAATTGTTGTTTATAACCTAACCCTTTTACCCTCCAGAACTGAGATCTATTCGGATCCCTAATCAGCAGTGAAATAAAGCAAGAACTTGTATTTATTCCGTTAAGCGGATGATGGGATGTCATTGCATGGTGGTGTGAAATGTACTGTACACAATAGAATCGTAGTCAATGTCATCTATTGCTTTCTATGTCTTATTATACAGTAAAAGTGTATGAGAGTCCTCCTATTGGGAAATAAAGTACAGGTTTGTTGTTACGATAATTTATTGATTGACCCTTTATTCTTGCGAAGAGGAGGAAGATCAACTAAAAAGAAAAAGGTACGATTTGTAGAGACTAGCATATCATCCTATTAGTATTCTCTCAACTGAAAGGAAAAAGATAAGAAACCGGTTACCATATTAAGTGACTTGTTATATGAATATTGGCGTCTGCGAACAGGATAGAATGTCGGAATCACAAGAACCCCAGACTCCTGCATCGACAACAACATCTACTCGGAGGAGACTACCTGCGTCACCAGGTCAATCTCCGACAGGGCAGAATCAAGGGATAACATCACCCATCACGATGCCATATTATTTTGGCGCTTCATGGCTTCCTACCTATTCGGGAGACATGCGTACCCCAGGAACCAGTCAGCTTAAAGAGTTTAGAAAAAAAATGTGTTCCATGTTCAGGTTATATCCACTGAGCGAAGTGCAGAAGGTGGAGATATTGTTGGGACAGTTAAAAGGTTCTGCACTGCGGGAAACAGAGGCATGGGAGAAAGAAGAAAAGGAGACCGCGGAAGGCATCTTGGAAAAATTGGGACGCATCTTTGCTTTAAAAACCATTTCTAATTTAAAAAGTCGATTATATGCTAGGAAACAACGAGCTGGCAAAACATTACGGGATTTTGCTTTGGGGTTGCAGGAAGCAATGAGGGCAGTTCAAGCCTTGGACCCCCGTGAAGTACAGCAGGCTGAGGAGACATTAATTAACCTCTTTATTGAAGGAGCACAAGGGGAAGCCATTCAGGCTCAACTGAGAATGTGGCGACGTCAACAACCGAAGTGCTCCTTTTCTGAGTTCAAAGAAAACATTTTTCACATTCTTGGACTAAATTCCTGCGAGGATCCTGAGTATGAGGTATCAGCTGAACAAGAGGAAGGGGAAGACATAAAAGAAATAAAAATACATACCAAAACCGAGGTTGCATTGCCCAAGGCAGTCACCCAACAGGCACAAGTTCCATCCAGTCAGGATTCAATTGGGACTCTAAACTCTAAACTTAGGGAACTTACCTTGCACTTAGCTAGGATGGATCAGAAACTCGAGGAGTTGAGTCAAGGCCAAAACGTCGGCCGACGTCTGGAATGGCGGCAAGATCGGAATTCAAGGAATCACTCTCGATGGGATGTACCAAGGGGAACAGGCAGACGTTCTACCGATCAATTTGATGCTCAGGGACAGCCTATATGTAGAGGTTGCAGACAAAGCGGTCACATTGAGCGAAATTGTCCCAATGAAGCTTTAAACGAGGAGACCCCGAGGCAGGGGACCGACCCTCGGGAGGAGATGTATCAATAGGTCCGACGTCGCAGGAGTGGTGGCCCAGATATGTCGGTGAGTGTCCTCGCCTGAAGATTCGGATCAATGGCGTGGAGATGGCTGCTCTCCTGGATACAGGATCTCAAGTTTCGACCATCAGGCTTAATGAATTTCTTCAACATTGGGATGAGCGAGCAATAGTCTCTCCACCAACTACCTGGTTACATCTATTAGCCAGTAACGGACAACCTATTACTTATCGTGGATATTGGGAAGCCGACATGACAGTTGGTCGAGCCAACTTAACCAGACAGGGATGTTTAGTAACCACGGTTTCCAATGACTTTCTACCTCCCATTATCCTTGGAATGAATATCCTCAGAAATTGTCCCGATGAACTAGTTGAAGCTCTGCGCATGGAAATGCAGACAGCCGCCCCGTGGGAGCGGAGGACGCTCCAACAGACTATTCGGCTACTGGAAGGTCAAAAGAAATTTGCCAATGACCAAGGGGAGGTTGGAAAGGCACGAATCGCTGATCGAAGGCCCGTGATGTTGAAGCCCAACTCAGAACATGTAGTTTGGTGCAAAGTTCGGATTGGCCCCGGCGGACAAGGCTATGATGCCCTCATAGAATCTTGTGACCCGGATGGACAACAGCCGTTTGCAGTAGCCAGGACATTGGCAAAAGTGGAGCAAGGTAGAGTACCTGTTCGCATTTTGAATCCTCAAAACTACCCTGTCCGACTCTTTCGACACTGCATGGTAGCAAAGGTGTCTCAAGTCCACTTTCAGGATGTATTGGAGGAAAGTATACCAACTGCGTGTCAAGGAACCATGACCAAAGGGTTATCCGCCGCTGAGAGTGAGGATCCCTGGTGGAATGAGATCCAGATTGGGGACGTAAATACCCCAGACAAACAGCGGGAAGGAGTGTTACAACTAGTTCAAAGAAATTCAGTGGCTTTTAGCCAGAATCCCTCCGATTTTGGAGAAGCTAAAGGTGTGTATCATTCCATTAAGACAGGAAGTAATCCACCTATCAAAGAAAGACACCGACCACTACCACCCGCAATGTACCAACCCGTGCGAAAAATGATTTCCGACATGAGAGAAGCAGGTGTCATCCGTGAGAGTAAAAGCCTGTGGGCCGCCCCTTTAGTTATTGTCAAAAAGAAAGACGGAAGTCTCCGGTTTTGTGTGGATTATCGCAAACTGAATGCCGTGACACATAAAGATGCCTATCCGTTACCAAGAATAGAAGAATCATTGACAGCATTGAAGACAGCGGCTTACTTTTCTACTCTAGACCTCACTAGCGGGTATTGGCAAATTCCAATGGCACCGGAAGACCGGAAAAAAACTGCTTTCACCACCCCAATGGGGTTGTTTGAATTTAATAGAATGCCCTTCGGACTCTGTAACGCGCCAGCTACCTTTCAACGTGTAATGGAACACTGTCTGGGACATCACAACTTTGAAATGGTCTTACTCTACCTAGATGACGTTATCATCTTCTCAAAAAGTTATGAAGAGCATCTCAGGCATCTAGAGGAAGTGTTCAAGCAGCTTGTCAAATTGGGGCTGAAGCTCAAGCCGGCAAAATGTCATTTACTCAAACCGGAGGTCCAATATTTGGGACATATTGTCAGCGCTGAGGGTGTTACGCCAGACCCAGAGAAGATACGCGTGGTCCAAGAGTGGCCCAAACCTAAGACAGTGAAGGAGGTGCGGAGTTTCCTGGGATTCGTGGGATACTACAGGCGGTTCGTGCAAGGTTTTGCAAAAATGGCAGCTCCGTTGCATGAATTATTGCGCGGCAAGTCTGGACAAGAAAGGAGAAGTTCGTCTTCAATTCTTTGGGGTGAAGATCAACAAAGTGCCTTTGAACTGCTCAAAACATCTATGGTAAATGCTCCACTACTCGCTTATCCAGATTATGAGAAACCTTTCCAAGTTTACACGGATGCAAGTCACCGTGGGTTAGGAGCTGTGCTTTCACAGATGCAGGATGGCCGTGAAAGGGTGATAGCATATGCCAGTAGAGGCCTTCGTAAAACAGAGCGGAATAGCGAGAACTATAGTACCTTTAAGTTAGAGTTACTTGCTCTTATATGGGCCATTACAGAGAAGTTTAAGAACTACCTAGCTGCTTCTCCAGTCATTATTATGACCGACAATAATCCATTGGCTCATCTGTCCAATGCCCGATTGGGAGCACTCGAGCAACGTTGGGTATCCCGATTGGCCAACTTTCAATATACGGTCGCCTACCGGAGTGGAAAGGCGAATGGGAATGCCGACGCCCTATCCCGCCTACCTGTTGTTGATCTTCCTGAAGTGGAAAAGGATGACGCTGAAGACGTCGAGACCCCAGTGTTCAATACGAGAAACAAAGGATGGGTCGTGACATCTGATCCAGTCTCCGCTGAAACCCCTATACGACCCGAAAGCCTTGATACTGCATTACCCGCATTGGAATGGATAAAAATCCAGCAAGAAAGCCCAGTTTTGAGTGAACTCATGGGCCTTATCCGGCAGAAGCGCTCCTTGAATAAGACACAGCGGGCTGAGGCTGACCCAGAACTAATCAAACTATTGAGACACCGAGACCGTATCCGGGTGAGAAAGGGGCTTATAATCCGTAGTAGCCTTGATCCTAGCACACATCAACCTATTACGCAAGTGGTTGTCCCAAAAAGTCAGGCTACCCTTCTGCTTGAGGCTTATCACGATAAATCTGGTCACTTTGGTACCCAGAAAACCGAGATAGTGTTAAGAAAAAGGTACTTCTGGGTCGGAATGAGGGAGGATATTGAGAAGTGGTGCTGCAACTGTGTACCTTGCAACATTAAAAGGCATCCGGCTCACAGCCAAAAAGACCTCCTGCATTCCATCAAAAGCCAACGCCCCCTGGAGATCGTCGCCCTAGATCACGTTAAACTAGACTCTAGCAACGCTGGATATCAGTATGCGCTAACCATGACCGATCATTACAGCAAGTTCCTTGTCATTGTTCCTACAAGAGACTTAACTGCAAGAACCACAGCTGAGCTCTTTTTGAAACACTTCGTAAGACCCTATGGTTATCCTGAGCGAATCCTGACCGATCAAGGCCCAGCCTTTGAATCACAACTAATCAATGAACTTTGCTCTCTGTACGGCTGTCTCAAAGTAAGGACCACGGCCTACCACCCACAGGGGAATGGGTTATGTGAAAGAGCAAACCGGACCATCATTGGAATGCTCCGAAGTTTATCTGCCGAGAAACGTGCCCAATGGCCTGCCCTTCTTCCTGAACTTACTTACTTATACAATAATACTGAACATTGTTCCACCGGGTTCACACCTTACTATCTAATGTTCGGCAGACAGGGCAAATTGCCTAGAGATTTGGAATTGAACCCTGCCGTGATCGATCCAGTTGATCCCCGAGTTGATTGGGTACGAGAACATCAGCGACGAATTGAAACAGCTAGACGGATTGTAGAGCAGAGGATGGAGGTAGCTCATCAACGACAGGGGAGAGCTTATAACGTCAATGCTCGGCCCCTTCCTTTACATGAAGGTGACAAGGTTTGGTTGAGGAAGAATCATCGCTCTAGCAAACTTGATGCCATGTGGGAGGATGTTCCATATGTCATGGTCGGTATTCCAGCCGGTAATATCTACACCTATCAAATTCGTCGTGGTCAAGAAGAACCCGTCAGAGTGGTATCACGAGATCAACTAAAACCTTGTACGATGGGAGTCTCAAGGGAGAAAGAAAACTTGGTGTGGACAGCTAAACCACCAACCCCAGGGGATATTCCACTACACGATCCCATAGAGCTCCTGTTGTTCATGGGCGGCACCGGTCCACCGAGCTCAATAAAAATGATGACCCCGGAAAACATGGTGGAGAAATCTCTTGAATGCAATGACTTCTCTTGTGTTGGGGATAGTACGGTCCAGGATAGAGTATCTTCCCCAGCAACTAGAAGATCGAACCAAAGTACTAAAGGCCTACTACCTCTAAGATATCGTGATTAAGATACTGTGGGATATATGTGTACTTACTGTGCTTGCAAATGTATACATGACTTGATCTGAGTACAAAATTATAGGATGCGTGGGGACACGCATAGTTCCAGAGGGGAACGTGTAATACCCTGTTCTTGTAGTAAGTTAATTTGTGCCATTAACAACATGTTATATAACTACAAAATATGTTGTTTAAAATATTTATATTTAAAAGTTGTGTTACTCTCATGGAGGGTAAGGGATTTATGAAATATTTTATCACCCTCATGGAGGGTAAATGGGACAGGCCGGGCAGTTGGTGGCCAGAGGTTGGACGGGCTCGTGGCCTCCGGACTTGCTGATTAACCTGATTATAGGGGGAGCTCTGGTCCCCTGTAAGCCGAGACAAATCGGCGCGTGCAGAGAGACAAACGGCGGGACTGATCCGGGCACTCGAACGGAGCCTTCTTAAGGAGAAAACCCCGTTGGCAGAGGCTGAGGTGACTTTTGGAAGGCGGAGGTGCGGCAGCTCTCTTGACAGCGTGTGGACACGGAGCGGGCCGGGAGTGACGTTCTAGCGGCTAAAAGGAGAGAGAACGCCGGAGCCGTACTGCAGTGACTGTGGGAGTGAAGGCTATAGAGGGAGTCCCAGTCGGTAATAAATACGGAGACTTACCTGACGCTGTCTCCAGGGATCTGGTGCGGCTCGACGGGTCTCCGGCCACGGACCTAACAGAAGAAGAAAAAGGTCTGTAAAGTGACGACGGAGGAAAAGGAGGTACTTTGGGCGGGCATAAGGGAAGTCGGAAGGCAGTTCACTGACACTCCTTATAAGGCCAGAGGCAGGCACAGAGAAAAAAGCCAGAGAGAGAGAGAGAGAGGCGCAGTGGACTAGGAAAGCATTACACTGACAGAGATTTATTAAAGTCTGACATTTTCTCCGTATTAACTCTATAATAAAGCCAGAGAGAAAGAAAATAAAATAAAACAGAAAAGACCTAGATTTCGTAGTATAGTGCCCTAACTCCTGAGAACCACCACAGCGACCGCTCACCAAAGTGATATTGCTGCAACCCCTCACTTCCCTACCTGCATTAATCTATGAGGGACAAAGGAGGGATTTTTCTAATCAAACGGGCTGTCAGCACTGAAAGGAAAATAATAACCAGTGAGAAAGAAAATAATACTGTCACTGTGGTTTAAGGTGAGGTTTACCTCAGCTACAGTCCAGATTGAAAGTTAAGAAAAAAAACGTTCTCTTGGCTATGTTGACACGGTGCCGTAGATTCAGTACGCCTTCCTTGCACAGTGTAGACAGCTACAGTAAAAAGAAGAAAAGTGAGAAGAAAACAATTAACAGCAGTTCTCCTCAGGGGTTCTTAAGGACAACCCATCCAGTACAGAGTAGACAAGATAATTATACACATCTGACGACATACTTGTATCATCTAATTAACTAAATTCTACAGTTACTGAACACTTTGTAGTACTCAAATTTATCTGGATAACAGTAAATGTTGAGGACCCCAGCATCCGCACATTTTGGGGATAGGATACAAGTAATTAATAGAAATATCTATTCAGGAGTAACTCGGCATAAACGAGTAAGGAGTCCACTCACTGTGCTTCATCATTAATGCATTAATGCGTAAAAGAATTCATGTGCACCAACTGAATGGCCATATTTCACTGCGAAGTATAAATACTGAAGGGTTAATAGACTATTTAGTATAGATTGTAGACTAGATACAGTTTCACATACTGAGAATTCTTGCTGATTACAATATTGAGTGCTATTGTTGACACTGAAAGGGGTATTCATGTGAAGTATATGTAGACTAAATTGTTGTTTATAACCTAACCCTTTTACCCTCCAGAACTGAGATCTATTCGGATCCCTAATCAGCAGTGAAATAAAGCAAGAACTTGTATTTATTCCGTTAAGCGGATGATGGGATGTCATTGCATGGTGGTGTGAAATGTACTGTACACAATAGAATCGTAGTCAATGTCATCTATTGCTTTCTATGTCTTATTATACAGTAAAAGTGTATGAGAGTCCTCCTATTGGGAAATAAAGTACAGGGGTGTTGTTACGATAATTTATTGATTGACCCTTTATTCTTGCAAAGAGGAGGAAGATCAACTAAAAAGAAAAAGGTACGATTTGTAGAGACTAGCATATCATCCTATTAGTATTCTCTCAACTGAAAGGAAAAAGATAAGAAACCGGTTACCATATTAAGTGACTTGTTATACTGCCATTGATGGATGCCATCGATGGCACCATCAGTGATAACCATCGATGGCACTTGAACCATCTATGGTGAACCATTGATGGCTTGCACCACTCACTGAAAGGTGTTGGCCAGGCTGCAGGCCAATAAAAAATGAGGTTGGGTATTAGCGGGTGTCGGGTATTAGCGGGTGTCCGGGGCAGAACAATGCTCCATGGCCCTCATTCCGAGTTGTTCGCTCGGAGTTTTTCATCGCATCGCAGTGAGAATTCTCTTAGTGCGCATGCGCAATGTTCGCACTGCGACTGCGCCAAGTAACTTTACTATGAAGAAAGTAAGTTTACTCACGGCATTTTCATCGCTCCGACGTTCGCATTGTGATTGACAGGAAATGGGTGTTACTGGGCGGAAACACGGCGTTTTAGGGGCGTGTGGCTGAAAACGCTACCGTTTCCGGAAAAAACGCAGGAGTGGCCGGAGAAACGGTGGGAGTGCCTGGGCGAACGCTGGGTGTGTTTATGACGTCAACCAGGACCGAAAAGCACTGAACTGATCGCACAGGCAGAGTAAGTCTGAAGCTACTCTAAAACTGCTAACTCGTTTGTGATCGCAATATTGCGCATACATCGGTCGCACATTTAAGAAGCTAAGATTCACTCCCAGTAGGCGGCGGCTTAGCGTGTGTAACTCTGCTACATTCGCCTTGCGAGCGAACAACTCGGAATGAGGGCCCATGTCCCATCACCTTCGATGAAGAAAAACGATCTGGTTCTCTCCCATCGATGGCAAAAACATTCGACATCAGCCATAAACCATCGATGATTTGGAATCATTGATGGTCAACGGCCATCCCTACCGGGGGCGGGGCTGATAGCGGCAGTGCAGGATAGTAGTTGGTGCCAGCTGGAGGAAGCGGAAGGTATCTGAGCAGATATCTCACCCCCCAAGTTGGTTCTGCTACTGCTCCTGACAAGATCCCCCCCCCTTGGCCGGCGGACGGGCAGTCTGCAGATCCCCCTGGTAGTGTGCGTATCCTCCCTGTAAGCCGCTGGCCAATGAGCTGCTAGTAAATACAGCGGAGGCAGAAGGAACCAGATATAGCGCCAATCCAGGGTCCGCTTACCAGGCACCAGAGGCCACGGGGAGTAGGGATGGAGCTCCTGCCCACTTAGCGCTAGCCTCACTGCACGCATAGGAGTAGCAGACAGCGGGAGGAGGCTGCAAAGGTGGCGCTTGGTGGTGCAGTGGGAGTTTTCAGTCCCTACCCCTTACCGCAAGACAGGTGTCACATGGTATATAAAGTCTGGCCTCATCAAGTCGGCAGCAGCAGGGCTTAGCTGACTCCAGAAGCAGCCAATTAGAAGAGTCTGGGAAGTAGCTGGATGGCAGAACAGGGAGAGAGGGAGCTGAGAAACAGATGGTTGGTCGGTGAGCTTGTGAGCTGTGTCCAGGAGCGGTGAGCTTGATGCTAAGCAGCGCATTCCACTACAGCCAATCATGGGCAGGAAATTAGCATAGACACAGACGATTGGCCATTACTGAAGCCAAGCTATAAGCTATAAGCTAATAGATGAGATACAGAGACTAGCAGTAGAGACTCAGTAATTGCATATGAAAGTAGAGATGAGCGGGATCGGTTCCTCGGGATCCGAACCCCCCCGAACTTCAGCCTTTTTACACGGGTCCGAGGCAGACTCGGATCTTCCCGCCTTGCTCGGTTAACCCGAGCGCGCCCGAACGTCATCATCCCGCTGTCGGATTCTCGCGAGGCTCGGATTCTATCGCGAGACTCGGATTCTATATAAGGAGCCACGCGTCGCCGCCATTTTCACACGTGCATTGAGATTGATAGGGAGAGGACGTGGCTGGCGTCCTCTCCGTTAGAATAGATAGAGACTGAGACACTTGAGTTGATTTACTAGAGTACTAACTTAGTAATTTTGGGGAGCATTAGGAGTACTCAGAGTGCAGAGTTTTGCTGATAGTTATACTAGTGACCACCACCAGTTTTATTTATTATTTAATATAATCCGTTCTCTGCCTGAAAAAAAACGATACACAGTCACATACCATATCTGTGCTCAGCCTCAGTGTGCTGCATGATAATATCATCTATGTATATCTGACTGTGCTGAGTGCTCACTACTCACACAGCTTAATTGTGGGGGAGACTGGGGAGCAGTTCTAGCAGGAGTACATAACAGTGCACACTTTTGCTGCCAGTGTGACTGACCAGTGACCACCAGTATATTGTCTGCCTGAAAAAGTTAAACACTCGTGTGGTGTTTTTTATTTTTATTCTATAAACGCATTCTGCTGACAGTGTCCAGCAGGTCCGTCATTCATTATATTATTATATATACCTGCAGTAGTGATATATATATATTTTTTATATCATTATCATCTCTATACTAGCAGACGCAGTACGGTAGTCCACGGCTGTAGCTACCTCTGTGTCGGCAGTGCTCGTCCATAATTGTATACCTACCTGTGGTGGGGTTTTTTTTTCTATCTTCTTCATACTAGTAGTTTAGGAGTCTGCTGACAGTGTCCAGCAGGTCTGTCATTATATAATATATACCTGCAGTAGTGATATATATATATTTTTTAAATCCTTATAATCTCTATACTAGCAGACGCAGTACGGTAGTCCACGGCTGTAGCTACCTCTGTGTCGTCAGTGCTCGTCCATAATTGTATACCTACCTGTGGTGGTTTTTTTTTTCTATCTTCTTCATACTAGTAGTTTAGGAGTCTGCTGACAGTGTCCAGCAGGTCCGTCATTATATAATATATACCTGCAGTAGTGATATATATATATTTTTTATATCATTATCATCTCTATACTAGAAGACGCAGTATGGTAGTCCACGGCTGTAGCTACCTCTGTGTCGTCAGTGCTCGTCCATAATTGTATACCTACCTGTGGTGGTTTTTTTTTTCTATCTTCTTCATACTAGTAGTTTAGGAGTCTGCTGACAGTGTCCAGCAGGTCCGTCATTATATAATATATACCTGCAGTAGTGATATATATATATTTTTTATATCATTATCATCTCTATACTAGCAGACGCAGTACGGTAGTCCACGGCTGTAGCTACCTCTGTGTCGTCAGTGCTCATCCATAATTGTATACCTACCTGTGGTGGGGGTTTTTTTTCTATCTTCTTCATACTAGTAGTTTAGGAGTCTGCTGACAGTGTCCAGCAGGTCCGTCATTATATAATATATACCTGCAGTAGTGATATATAAATATATTTTTTATATCATTAGCATCTCTATACTAGCAGACGCAGTACGGTAGTCCACGGCTGTAGCTACCTCTGTGTCGTCAGTCACTCGTCATCCATAAGTATACTAGTATCCATCCATCTCCATTGTTTACCTGAGGTGCCTTTTAGTTGTGCCTATTAAAATATGGAGAACAAAAATGTTGAGGTTCCAAAAATACGGAAAGATCAAGATCCACTTCCACCTCGTGCTGAAGCTGCTGCCACTAGTCATGGCCGAGACGATGAAATTCCATCAACGTCGTCTGCCAAGGCCGATGCCCAATGTCATAGTACAGAGCATGTAAAATCCAAAACACAAAAGATCAGTAAAAAAAGGACTCAAAAATCTAAATTAAAATCGTCGGAGGAGAAGCGTAAACTTGCCAATATGCCATTTACCACACGGAGTGGCAAGGAACGGCTGAGGCCCTGGCCTATGTTCATGGCTAGTGGTTCAGCTTCACATGAGGATGGAAGCACTCAGCCTCTCGCTAGAAAAATGAAAAAACTTAAGCTGGCAAAAGCACAGCAAAGAACTGTGCGTTCTTCGAAATCCCAAATCCACAAGGAGAGTCCAATTGTGTCGTTTGCGATGCCTGACCTTCCCAACACTGGACGTGAAGAGCATGCGCCTTCCACCATTTGCACGCCCCCTGCAAGTGCTGGAAGGAGCACCCGCAGTCCAGTTCCTGATAGTCAGATTGAAGATGTCAGTGTTGAAGTACACCAGGATGAGGAGGATATGGGTGTTGCTGGCGCTGAGGAGAAAATCGACAAGGAGGATTCTGATGGTGAGGTGGTTTGTTTAAGTCAGGCACCCGGGGAGACACCTGTTGTCCGTGGGAGGAATATGGCCAATGACATGCCTGGTGAAAATACCAAAAAAATCAGCTCTTCGGTGTGGAAGTATTTCAACAGAAATGCGGACAACTGGTGTCAAGCCGTGTGTTGCCTTTGTCAAGCTGTAATAAGTAGGGGTAAGGACGTTAACCACCTCGGAATATCCTCCCTTATACGTCACCTGCAGCGCATTCATCATAAGTCAGTGACAAGTTCAAAAAGTTTGGGCGACAGCGGAAGCAGTCCACTGACCAGTAAATCCCTTCCTCTTGTAACCAAGCTCACGCAAACCACCCCACCAACTCCCTCAGTGTCAATTTCCTCCTTCCCCAGGAATGCCAATAGTCCTGCAGGCCATGTCACTGGCAATTCTGACGAGTCCTCTCCTGCCTGGGATTCCTCCGATGCATCCTTGCGTGTAACGCCTACTGCTGCTGGTGCTGCTGTTGTTGCTGCTGGGATTATATGGTCATCCCAGAGGGGAAGTCGTAAGATGTCTTTTACTACTTCCACCAAGCAATTGACTGTCCAACAGTCCTTTGCGAGGAAGATGAAATATCACAGCAGTCATCCTGCTGCAAAGCGGATAACTGAGGCCTTGGCATCCTGGGCGGTGAGAAACGTGGTTCCGGTATCCATCATTACTGCAGAGCCAACTATAGACTTGTTTGAGGTACTGTGTCCCCGGTACCAAATACCATCTAGGTTCCATATCTCTAGGCAGGCGATACCGAAAATGTACACAGACCTCAGAAAAAGACTCACCAGTGTCCTAAAAAATGCAGTTGTACGCAATGTCCACTTAACCACGGACATGTGGGCAGACTCAGGACTATATGACTGTGACAGCCCACTGGGTAGATGTATTGACTCCCGCCGCAAGAACAGCAGAGGCGGCACCAGTAGCAGCATCTCGCAAACGCCAACTCCTTCCTAGGCAGGCTACGCTTTGTATCACCGCTTTCCAGAATACGCACACAGCTGAAAACCTCTTACGGCAACTGAGGAAGATCATCGCAGAATGGCTTACCCCAATTGGACTCTCCTGTGGATTTGTGGCATCGGACAACGCCAGCAATATTGTGTGTGCATTAAATCTGGGCAAATTCCAGCACGTCCCATGTTTTGCACATACCTTGAATTTGGTGGTGCAGAATTATTTAAAAAACGACAGGGGCGTGCAAGAGATGCTGTCGGTGGCCAGAAGAATTGCGGGACACTTTCGGCGTACAGGCACCACGTACAGTAGACTGGAGCAACACCAAAAACGCCTGAACCTGCCCTGCCATCATCTGAAGCAAGAAGTGGTAACGAGGTGGAATTCAACCCTCTATATGCTTCAGAGGTTGGAGGAGCAGCAAAAGGCCATTCAAGCCTATACAACTGAGCACGATATAGGAGGTGGAATGCACCTGTCTCAAGCGCAGTGGAGAATGATTTCAACGTTGTGCAAGGTTCTGCAACCTTTTGAACTTGCCACACGTGAAGTCAGTTCAGACACTGCCAGCCTGAGTCAGGTCATTCCCCTCATCAGGCTTTTGCAGAAGAAGCTGGAGACATTGAAGGAGGAGCTAACACAGAGCGATTCCGCTAGGCATTTGGGACTTGTGGATGGAGCCCTTAATTCGCTTAACAAGGATTCACGAGTGGTCAATCTGTTGAAATCGGAGCACTACATTTTGGCCACCGTGCTCGATCCTAGATTTAAAACCTATGTTGTATCTCTCTTTCCGGCAGACACAAGTCTGTAGGGGTTCAAAGAACTGCTGGTGAGAAAATTATCAAGTCAAGCGGAACGCGACCTGTCAACATCTCCTCCTTCACATTCTCCCGCAACTGGGTGTGCGAGGAAAAGGCTCAGAATTCCGAGCCCACCCGCTGGCGATGATGCAGGGCAGTCTGGAGCGACTGCTGATGCTGACATCTGGTCCGGACTGAAGGACCTGCCAACGATTACGGACATGTCGTCTACTGTCACTGCATATGATTCTCTCACCATTGAAAGAATGGTGGAGGTTTATATGAGTGACCGCATCCAAGTAGGCACGTCAGACAGTCCGTACGTATACTGGCAGGAAAAAGAGGCAATTTGGAGGCCTTTGCACAAACTGGCTTTATTCTACCTAAGTTGCCCTCCCACAAGTGTGTACTCCGAAAGAGTGTTTAGTGCCGCCACTCACCTTGTCAGCAATCGGCGTACAAGGTTACATCCAGAAAATGTGGAGATGATGTTCATTAAAATGAATTATAATCAATACCTCCGTGGAGATATTCACCAGCAGCAATTGCCTCCACAAAGTACACAGGGAGCTGAGATGGTGGATTCCAGTGGGGACGAATTGATAATATGTGAGGAGGGGGATGTACACGGTGGTATATCGGAGGATGATGATGAGGTGGACATCTTGCCTCTGTAGAGCCAGTTTGTTCAAGGAGAGATTAATTGCTTCTTTTTTGGTGGGGGTCCAAACCAACCCGTCATTTCAGTCACAGTCGTGTGGCAGACCCTGTCACTGAAATGATGGGTTCGTTAAAGTGTGCATGTCCTGTTTATACAACATAAGGGTGGGTGGGAGGGCCCAAGGACAATTCCATCTTGCACCTCTTTTTTCTTTTATTTTTCTTTGCGTCGTGTGCTGTTTGGGGAGTATTTTTTGGAAGGGCCATCCTGCGTGACACTGCAGTGCCACTCCTAGATGGGCAAGGTGTTTGTGTCGGCCACTAGGGTCGCTTATCTTAGTCACACAGCTACCTCATTGCGCCTCTTTTTTTCTTCTTTGCGTCATGTGCTGTTTGGGGAGTATTTTTTGGAAGGGCCATCCTGCCTGACACTGCAGTGCCACTTCTAGATGGGCCAGGTGTTTGTGTCGGCCACTAGGGTCGCTTAGCTTACTCACACAGCTACCTCATTGCGCCTCTTTTTTTCTTTGCGTCATGTGCTGTTTGGGGGGTGTTTTTTGGAAGGGCCATCCTGCGTGACACTGCAGTGCCACTCCTAGATGGGCCAGGTGTTTGTGTCGGCCACTAGTGTCGCTTAGCTTACTCACACAGCTACCTCATTGCGCCTCTTTTTTCCTTTGCGTCATGTGATGTTTGGGGGGTGTTTTTTGGAAGGGCCATCCTGCGTGACACTGCAGTGCCACTCCTAGATGGGCCAGGTGTTTGTGTCGGCCACTAGGGTCGCTTAACTTACTCACACAGCTACCTCATTGCGCCTCTTTTTTTCTTTGCGTCATGTGCTGTTTGGGGGGTGTTTTTTGGAAGGGCCATCCTGCGTGACACTGCAGTGCCACTCCTAGATGGGCCAGGTGTTTGTGTCGGCCACTACGGTCGCTTATCTTAGTCACACAGCTACCTCATTGCACCTCTTTTTTTTCTTCTTTGCGTCATGTGCTGTTTGGGGAGTATTTTTTGGAAGGGCCATCCTGCCTGACACTGCAGTGCCACTCCTAGATGGGCCAGGTGTTTGTGTCGGCCACTTGGGTCGCTGAGCTTAGTCACCCAGCGACCTCGGTGCAAATTTTAGGACTAAAAATAATATTGTGAGGTGTGAGGTGTTCAGAATAGACTGAAAATGAGTGGAAATTATGGTTATTGAGGTTAATAATACTTTGGGATCAAAATGACCCCCCAATTCTATGATTTAAGCTGTTTTTTAGGGTTTTTTGAAAAAAACACCTGAATCCAAAACACACCCGAATCCGACAAAAAAAAAACGGTGAGGTTTTGCCAAAACGCGTTCGAACCCAAAACACGGCCACGGAACCGAACCCAAATCCAAAACACAAAACCCGAAAAATTTCCGGTGCACATCTCTATATGAAAGTGCTGCTGTATTAAGAACCTCTGTATAGGAATACAGAAATAGACTCACATCTAGATGAAAGTTGGGGATGCAAGTGACCCATTAATCGGCATTACAGCAAATGGATATAAAAGGTGATGGTATATTATATAGACTGCAATATATATAAACATATATACCGTGTTGTCTAATTTAAAAATCCAAGGACACAGACGGGGCCGCACTTAACTAAACTGCTGTAGCATTTACGCTTGCTATGGTGTTTGTCACCTACTTTTATTGCTGATAAGAACTCCCAGGAGTGGCGCCTTCTATATGCTATTTGTAATACGCTGCAAGGTGTCTACAGGAGGGCAACCGGGCGACTCTCATTACAAGAGATTGAGTGCCAGCTTCACCGCGTCTATATATATATATATATATACAGTATATATCCGCTGCGGGAATAAGACTAAGTCAACAGCTGAGCAAGATTATTGACTTATAGCAGGGATATTACATGAAAATTTTACCAGTAAAAGTTAACAGGATTTGACACTTTTGTTATTATACCAAGAAAGGCTACTGACAGGACTAAAGGATACACTGGGGTATATTTACTAAGCTCCCGATTTTTGACCGAGATGGTGTTTTTTCATCAAAGTGTCATCTCGGGAATTTACTAACCTCAAATGTCGGCAGTGATGAGGGCATTCGTATTTTTTTTGGAAGTAAAAGAAAAAAAATACGAATGAATACACCATTGGTAAAATACGCCTGTTATTTCATACAACTCGGTAATTTACTAAAAATTCTATTTCACAAACACTGCCGGCAATAGCCAAACATTGCCGTGAAAAAATACTAATCTTAAAGAAAAGCAGTTTTAAAACAGACCTGCTTTTTTTTACCGTGTTTTGATAGTCATGCACGGATCCGTGAAATCCGTGCATGTTTATCAGTGGGAAGGGGTGGGAAAGTGTTAAAAATCAGGAAAAAAAATTGCGTGGGGTCCCCCCTCCTAAGCATAACCAGCCTCGGGCTCTTTGAGCCGGTCCTGGTTGTAAAAATACGGGGGGAAAATTGACTGGGGATCCGCCATATTTTAACAACCAGCACCGGGCTCTGCGCCTGGTCCTGGTGTAAAAAATACGGGGGACAAAAGACGTAGGGGTCCCCCGTATTTTTAACAACAGCACCGGGCTCCACTAGTCAGCGAGACAATGCCACAGCCGGGGGACACTTTTATATTGGTCCCTGCGGCCCTGGCATTAAATCCCCAACTAGTCACCCCTGGCCGGGGTACCCTGGAGGAGTGGGGACCCCTTAAATCAAGGGGTGTCCCCCTCCAGCCACCCAAGGGCCCGGGGTGAACCCGAGGCTGCCCCCCCCCCCCCGTCCAAGGGTGGCAGATGGGGGGCTGATAGCCATAGTATAAAAAAAAATATTGTTTTTTGTAGCAGTACTACAAGTCCCAGCAAGCCTCCCCCGCAAGCTGATACTTGGAGAACCACAAGTAACCGCATGCAGGGGGAAAACGGGCCTGCTGGTACCTGTAGTTCTACTACAAAAAAAATACCCAAATAAAAACAAAACACACACACACACACACACACACACACACACACACACACCTTGATAGTAAAATGTTATTAACCATACATGCACACTTACATTCATACATACTTACCTATGTTGACACGAAGCAGTCGGTCCTCTTCTCCAGTAGAATCCACGGGTACCTGTAAATAAAAATTATACTCACAAAAAATCCGGGGTAGATCTGTCCTCTTCTTTAGGTTTGTAATCCAGGGACTTGGCAAAATAAAAAAATGGGTTACCCGGACCACGCACTGAAAGGGGTCCCATGTTTACACATGGATCCCCTTTCCCCGACTGGCAGGACCCCCCGTGACTCCTGTCAAAGAGGGACCATTCAGCCAATCAGGGAGCGCCACGTCATGGCACTCTCCTGATTGGCTGTGCGCTCCTGAGCTGTCAGGCTGCGCACTGAAGATAAAATGTAGCGCATAGGCGCTCCATTGTATCCAATGGTGGGAACTTTGCGGTCTGCGGTAGAGTGAGGTTAAGTGGGGTCACTCTTGTGGTTGGCCCCACTTAACCTCACGGTCTACCGCAGACCGCAAAGTTCCCACCATTGGATATAAAGGAGCGCCTATGCGCTACTTGTATCTTCAGTGTGCAGCCTGACTGACAGCTTAGGAGCGCACAGCCAATCAGGAGAGTGCCATGACGTGGTGCTCCCTGATTGGCTGAAGGGACCCTCTGTGACAGCAGTCACGGGGTCCCGCCAGTCGGGGAAAAAGAGGATCCATGTGTAAACATGGATCCCCTTTCAGTGCGTGGTCCGGGTAACCCGTTTTTTTATTTTGCCAAGTCCCTGGATTACAAATTTAAAGAAGAGGACCGATCTACACAGGATTGTTTGTGAGTATAATTTTATTTACAGGTACCCCCGGGGATTCTACTGGAGAAGAGGACCGACTGCTTCGTGTCAACATAGGTAAGTATGTATGAATGTAAGTGTGCATGTATGTTTAATAAAATACAAAATACAAAAAACAATATTCTTGTTTTTTTACACTATGGCTATCAGCCTCCCATCTGCCGCCCTTGGATGGGGGGAACAGCCTCGGGCTTCACCCCTGGCCCTTGGGTGGCTGGAGGGGGGGGGGGGGGGCAGGGGGGGGCTTGTGGCTGATGTCACAGCTTAGGGAGTCGGGGATCTGTTGTGCAAGTCCCGCTACCACTACATTCCAGTCACGGTAGGGGCAGGTATCCGGGGTCTTCTAGGTAAAAATTGGGGTAGCAGCACATACACACAAACACACACACACACACACACACACACACACATCTACACCATCTACACATACACACCATCTACACACACACACACACACACACACCATCTACACACACACCTACACACACACACACACACACACATACATCTACATGCACATCTACACACACACACACACACACACACACACACACACACACACACATTATTTCTGTACCTTTATTTTCTCCCACTTCAGACCGGCTTGTTTCCCCTTCTCCCCTCATCTGGTTGCCCCCCCCCCCGGAGGCTGCACAAACTTCTTTCTTCCGCGGACCCCACGTCCAGAACACAGAGCAGAAATAATACAGTCAGCAGCAGAAGACCCGGATTACTCTGCAGGAGCCCAGGTACACGCTCTGGAAAAACTCCAGAATACCGGCGTACACTATGTGTGGTCAGGCGGGTGTTTCAAATTCAGCACCGGTGGGAGCCAATTGCAATTCACATACCGGCAGCCAGTGAAGAGTCGCCGCAGCAGCCACCCCTGATTGCCTGCTGGTCCTCCAGCTTCAATTGGCTCACGGCCAGAACCAGATATGAAATGCTACAGGGCCTTGTCGGTGTCTCTCCAAGTCCGTGGCTGCGGCTGCCTGCCGGTGCGTCAGCAGAAACTAGCCTCACACTGCTGACACCCAGGTCATCTTCTGTCCGGGTCCTACTGACACCCACGCCGTCTTCTCTGTACGGGCCTGGGACAGCAGTACTGACAGTCCCTTCTAGATGGCGGCCCTGTGTACAGAATCTGAATGTGATTTTGATCAGGCTCTCTGTGCTGTTACCATTGCGGCACTGTGCGGCCTGGCTGCATGTTCAGAGAAAAAACAGCGGGCAACCGGGTCCACCTCTGAGTCATGCCCATTACATCACCCCCACCTGCAGTGGAGCCACCGAGTGACCCGTGTAGGAGGGTGAGTTTTTCTCTTCTAGGCACTGACACCAGGTGGAGACTCTATAAATTCCATCATAATTATTTCTTCCAAAGACATGTGATGATAATCAGCCCAAAAAAGCTGATATTAATTCCTTTATTGAGAAACATTTGTAGTAATGTATGTGGAAGGAGATGTGGCCAGGCCACGGTGGCGGTATGTATGTGGAAGGAGATGTGGCCAGGTCACGGTGGTGGTATGTATGTGGAAGGAGATGTGGCCAGGCCACGGTGGTGGTATGTATGTGGAAGGAGATGTGGCCAGGCCACAGTATTGGTATGTATGTGGAGGGAGATGTGGCCAGGCCACAGTGACGGTTTGTATGTGGAAGGAGTTGTGGCCAGGCCACGGTGGTGGTATGTATGTGGAAGGAGATGTGGCCAGGCCACGGTGGTGGTATGTATGTGGAAGGTCATGTGGCCAGGCCACGGTATTGGTATGTATGTGGAGGGAGATGTGGCCAGGCCACGGTATAGGTATGTATGTGGAAGGAGATGTGGCCAGGCCATGGTGGCGGTATGTATGTGGAAGGAGATGTGGCCAGGCCAAGGTGGCGGTATGTATGTGGAAGGATATGTGGCACGGTGGCGGTGTAACGGACGCAGCCCCAGCTGGCTCATGAGGAGTACTTTTTGCCAGCCTGTTTCTGGATTCAGTGCGCAAGTGCAAAGGGGCAGGAAAGAACTGTGTTATCACCTATACAGCATGCTGCCTGGATTCCCAATAGAACTGTAGAACTGGACATCCCATATTATTGTTAAACACAATCCCTCTTTTATATGTGTTTGTGTTTATCAGGTAATAATATCTCTGGCCTGATGTGTGTGTGTGCATGCATATATATATATATATATATATATATATATATATATATATATATATGAATATATTGGTTATTGTGTTATAGTTTGTAAAATAATGTTCCCCCCATGTGACTGCTCAGATAACCTGTGTGTTTGCTGTTGGGTAGATCCAGCTAGTCTCCGATGTCAGCCCATACACCCCCCCCATTCTTTCCCACACAAAGGATTTCAGGCCACACAATCAGATTAATTAAGTAGGGTTAATTTAGTTAACATCTATTGTGGCCTAGGGGACATGCCTGGACATGTGAAAGTAGGTCTGATCTGAAACTGTTCTGTAGTCAGCCCCTTAATGTAACTCACCCAATACAGAGCCAGGGGGTGTCGCCTCATGATAGGAAAGACAAAGGTTTTATAATAGCAAACAGGGGGCTATTGAGAGAGTGTGGTGGAGTTCCTGACCTGAGAGGAATGAGCTGTTTTGCTTCTGAAAGCTACTGGTAGGATAGCGCTTCCATTGTGCTGAGAACTGGAAGCATTGTTGTTATCCTCTGGTTTCAAAAAGGCTACTGGACGTGCACTGAGGACGAGGCTGCCAGTGTGCTGAGTGAGGATCGTCTGTGGACGCATTGTGGACACTGGATGACAAGCTTTTCCTGGGAGTGCAGACTTGTTGGCTCTGCTATATAGATACTCCCTCATACATCTGGAATGCTATACTATTGTGGGGGCCTAGTAAGTGAGATTCCATCCTGGCATGTAATAGTTACTGTTATTGTGTACTGTGTGTGTATACTTACAATAAAGGGCATTGGCCACTTTACTAAACTGTTTACCTGAGTGGTCGGAGAATCCATATCTTCACAGGCGGTATGTATGTGGAAGGAGATGTGGCCAGGCCACGGTGGTGGTATATATGTGGAAGGAGATGTGGCCAGGCCACAGTGCCAGTATGTATGTGGAAGGAGATGTGGCCAGGCCACAGTGGCGATATGTATCTGGAAGGAGACGTGTCCAGGCCACGGTGGCGGTATGTATGTGGAAGGAGATGTGGCCAGGCCACAGTGGCGATATGTATCTGGAAGGAGACGTGGCCAGGCCACGGTGGCGGCATGTATGTGGAAGGAGATGTGGCCAGGCCACGGTGGCAGTATGTATGTGGAAGGAGATGTGGCCAGACCACGGTGGCGGTATGTATGTGGAAGAAGATGTGGCCAGGCCACGGTGGCGGTATGTATATATAGAGAGATTTGGAAGCACATGAAGGGGACATCTGACTTGTATACAAAGTGGGAACATTTATTATAAGTCTACACTACAGTAAGGGAAGGTTGTGAATTTATGCCCCAAAAAGATGAAAACCCACTTTCTCTAATGTCCTAGTGGATACTGGGGATGACATTAGTACCATGGGGTATAGATTGGGTCCATTGAAGCCTGGCACTTTAAGAAATCATTAGTGTGCGTGGGTCCTGTGTGCTACCTGGCCCTCTGTTTTCCTCTTGCTGTGCAGAAGCCTGTGTGAGCCGGGCACAATCTTGGAAAACTGGGCTGTGTGTCCCAGTGGCTTCTCATGCACTCCCTGGTGGCTCCTCACTGCAGGCTACGGTGTTCTCAGCTGGGGTCCCCTCCTGGTGGTGCGCTGGCTGCCCCCTGGATTCTGCCCTGCTCCCTCTCTCTGCCCGCTCCCACTGTCCGGACCTCCGGAGGTGCCACACGTCATCTTGTGAAGGTGAAGCTGCGGCTGTGAGATCTCCCTGCCTTCCCGATGCCCTGGTCCTCTTCCCTGCTGCTGCGGCCGGCCTGGCTGGAGTCCCTGCTCACCTCTCTCCTGCTTGCTGACTGTGGGGCTGATAACTGGCTCCTGCTTGGGGTCCCGCTGGCTCTGGAGGCGGACAGCCACCATTTTGGAAACAGAGCTACTTCCATTGGTGGTGGCTGCAGTGATCTACTCTCTCCCTGCCAGTGCCCTCCCTGGCTGGTCGCATCTGCCCATTCTTCAGAGTAGGCCCTAGCCAGTCTGATGCCCTAGGCAAGATTCTGTCTGGTGATATGACAGTGGAGACTGGGACAATACAGTGATGACAGTACGGAGGTGATAAGACAGAGGGGACAGGACAGTCACAGGTCAGAGATCATAGGACCAGGTCAGGGTGGACAACACAGAACAGAGGGGTGACAGGGATGGGGCAGAAGGTACATGGACATGACGGTGGGTACAGGACAGAGGGGGTATGGAGGAGGTGATGCTGCTGGCACCCACTGCATGGGGGAAGTGGCAGAGAGGAGGGAAACTACAGACAGCAGGATTGTATATCAGTATTGTAGTATGTACATAATATATATATATATATATATATATATATATATATACATACATATACACTGTGTAGATGCGGCACTCCTGTCGGCTTGTGAAAGAAACATTACTGGTGCATGAATGAGGTACGACGGTGACCTGATGAAAAAGTAGTAATAAAGGCATTGAAACATTGTACAGGTTGAGTATCCCTTATCCAAAATGCTTGGGACCAGAGGAATTTTGGATATGGGATTTTTCCGTATTTTGGAATAATTGCATACCATAATGAGATATCATGGTGATGGGACCTAAATCTAAGCACAGAATGCATTTATGTCACATATACACCTTATACACACAGCCTGAAGGTAATTTTAGCCAATATTTTTTATAACTTTGTGCATTAAACAAAGTGTGTGTACATTCACACAATTCATTTATGTTTCATATACACCTTATACACACAGTCTGAAGGTCATTTAATAGTATACAATATTTGTAATAACTTTGAGTATTAAACAAAGTTTGTGTACACTGAGCCATCAGAAAAGAAAGGTTTCACTATCTTAGTCTCACTCAAAAAAGTCCGTATTTCGGAATATTCCGTATTTCGGAATATTTGGATATGGGATACTCAACCTGTACCTCATTCATGCAACAGTAACGATTCTTTCACAAGTCGCCAGGAGTGGCGCACCTACACAGTGTATATGCTACTTCCTAGTGGAAGAACCCGGCGCAGGAACAACATTTAATTGGAGAGCTGGACCCTGCCATAAATAAATATATATATATATATATATATATACACACACACACACACACACACACACACACACACACACACACACACACACCACACACATATACAGATGGGTCCTCCGTTATCTTGGCTGTTTCTGCATCTAGACAGAGGTTTAGTCACGCCTAGGCGATAGCTTAGGTTGCTAAGCTTATTCCCGGACAGGCACGTTGAGGCACGAGCATGCAATACACATCTAATGCTCCACTACTCCAGTACTTTAGTTTGAATAGCGGCCGATTGATCTACAGTACAAGCTCTGGCAAATGGTCAGTGATTACTGTAACATTAATATACGGTCCTGAACTGCATAGTGTACACACAGATGGTGACCAATGGTCAGATGGAGAGAGTAAAAAAAAAAATAGTTTATTCAGATGCAAACGAACGTGAACTTAAAACACTTGTGTATGCAGACGCAACTAACGTATGAACACTTGTGTATGCAGACGCAACTAATGTGTGAAAGGAATAATGTAGCTCATTGACTTTAAAGTATGTACAGTGCACTAAGGGGGTCATTCCGAGTTGATCGCTCGTTGTTTTTTTTTCGCAACGGAGCGATCAATCGCTAACGCGCATGCGCAATGTCCGCAGTGCGACTGCGCCAAGTAAATTTGCTATGTAGTTAGGATTTTTACTCACGGATTTTTCATCGTTCTGGTGATCGTAATGTGATTGACAGGAAGTGGGTGTTACTGGGCGGAAACTGGCCGTTTTATGGGTGTGTGCGGAAAAACGCTACCGTTTCTGGGGGAAAAGTGGGAGTGGCTGGAGAAACGGGGGAGTGTCTGGGCGAACGCTGGGTGTGTTTGTGACGTCAAACCAGGAACGAAACTGACTGAACTGATCGCAGATGCCGAGTAAGTCTGGAGCTACTCAGAAACTGCTAAGAGGTGTGTAATCGCAATTTTGAGAATCTTTCGTTCGCAATTTTAAGAAGCTAAGATTCACTCCCAGTAGGCGGTGGCTTAGTGTGTGCAATGCTGCTAAAAGCAGCTTGCGTACGATCAACTCGGAATGACCCCCTAAATACCGTGATTTGCGTTATGAGCGTCCGAGTCCCCTAACAGCATAAACAAACCCCAATGGGAAGGAATCGCTGCTTGCATTACTTTAAAACATGAACTTGTGTAACTTCCATGCAGCGATGTGGCTGAGCAAGTGGTGAAGGCTCCCACTTCCCACGCTTAAAGTCCCGGGTTCGATTCCAAAATGCCAATCTATATTTCTTTTTTCCCCTGACATTCACTTTATTAATGTTTTTGTCTTTGAAATACATTCAATGGAAGGGTGCACACAGGTTTTACATAAATCAGAGTAAAGCTGCAGAAGCGACTCATTCCGCTATATAAAACACACAGCAGTAATGAGCACCCGTAGACATACAGTACCAGTAAATATAAATTAGTGTATTCTGACGCAACTAACTGTTCGAGCAACACAGTACTGTAGATCATCTGCGTTAGAGAATCTGTGTTGTACTTTATACAACTCGGTAATTTACTAAGAATTTGTATTCTCAATCATTGCCGACAATAGCCAAACACTGCCGGTAAAGCATAGAATTCGTAAAAAAAAAGGAGCTTTCAAATAGACCTGCTTATTTCTGGCGTGTTCAGATAGTCATGCACGGATCAGTGATACCCGTACATGCTTCTCTGTAGAAAAGGGTCAGAAATAGTTAAAAATGTAAAAAAAAATTGTGTGTGGGGTCCCCTCTCCTAAGCATAACCAGCCTTGTGCTCCTTGAGTCGGTCCCGGTAGTCTAAATACCGGGGGGAAATTGACTGGGGTCCCCCTGTATTTAGACAACCAGCACAGGGCTCTTGGGCCTGCCCTGTTTCCAAAATACGGGAGACAAAAGATGTAGGGGTCCCCCGTATTTTTAAAACCAGCACCGGGCTCCACTAGCCAAGAAGATAATGCCACAGCCGGGGGACACATTTATGTAGGTCCCTGCGACCGTGGCATTACCCGCCCCCCAACTAATCACCCCTGGTCGGGGTAACCTGGGGGAGTGGGGAACCCTTAAATCAAGGGGTCCACCCCTCCAGGCACCCAGGGGCCAGGAGTGAAGTCCAAGGCTGTCCCTCCATCCCTTGGCGGTGGATGGGGGCTGATAGCGTTTTTGTGTGTAAAAAAAGAACATTGTCTTTTGTTTTAGAACTATAAGTCCCAGCATTCCTCCCCCGCTTGCTGGTACTTGGAGAATAACAAGTACCAGCATGTGGGGAAATAATGGGCCCGCTGGTACCTGTAGTTCTACAACAAAAGAAATACCCAAATAAAAACAAGACACACACACTGTGACAGGACAATTTTATTAAAACACACTTACACACTCATACGTACCTACCTACATCCCACGCCGGCCAATCACGTCCCCTTCTCCATGTAGAATCCAATCGTGTACCTGTAAATCCAAAAATCCAATATACTCACCTATTATCCAGTGATGATCTGTCCTCTTCTTTCCTGTAGTAATCCACGGCCTTGTCTAAGATAAAAAAAACGAAAGTCCGATCCACGCCACTAAAGGGAATCCATGTTTACACATGGAACCCCTTTCACCGAATGCCGTGACCCCCGTGACTCCAGTCACTGGAGATCCCAGTAGCCAATCAGGGAGCACACGTCATGGCGCTCTCCTGATTGGCTGTGCGCTACTACCCTGTCAATCAGGAGTAGTGCAGCAGCCTGTCAATCAAGAGTAATGCAGCAGCCAATCAGGGAGCGCGATCCTCCATTCTAGCCGCTGCGCTGCTCCTGATTGACAGGCTAGTAGCGCACAGCCAAGCAGGAGAGCGCTATGACGTGCGCTCCCTGATTGGCTGTCGGGATCTCCAGTGACAGCAGTCACGGTGGGTCTCGGCATTCGGGAAAAGTGGTTTCATGTTTCCTCATGGAACCCCTTTAGTTGCGTGGAGCGGGATTTTTTTTTTTTTTTTTATTCTACCCTTTGGATTACTATAGGACCGAAGAGGACCAAGCTTCACCGGATGGTCCGTAAGTATAATATTCCTTATAGGTACCCCTGGGATTCTACTGGACAAGTGGACTTGATTCTCGGTGTGGGATGTAGGTAAGTATGTATGAGTGTGTAAGTGTGTTTGAATAAAATTATACTTTCAAGGTGTATGTGTTTTGTTTTTATTTGGGCACCCCTTTCAGATACAGCAGACAGAGAGAGCGCCCCTTTCAGATACAGCAGACAGAGAGAGCGCCCCTTTCAGATACAGCAGAGAGAGAGAGAGCGCCCCTTTCATATACAGCAGACAGAGAGCACCCCTTTCAGATACAGCAGACAGAGAGAGCACTCCTTTCAGATACAGCAGAGAGAGCACCCCTTTTTCAGATACAGCAGAGAGAGCACCCCTTTCAGATATAGCAGACAGAGAGAGTACTCCTTTCATATACAGCAGACAGAGAGAGAGCACCCCTTTCAGATACAGCAGGCAGAGAGAGCACCCCTTTCAGATACAGCAGACAGAGAGAGCACCCCTTTCATATACAGCAGACAGAGAGAGCGCCCCTTTCATATACAGCAGAGAGAGAGAGCACCCCTTTCATATACAGCAGAGAGAGAGAGCACCCCTTCCATATACAGCAGACAGAGAGAGCACCCCTTTCATATACAGCAGACAGAGAGAGCGCCCCTTTCATATACAGCAGAGAGAGAGAGCACCCCTTTCATATACAGCAGACAGAGAGAACACTCCATTCAGATACAGCAGACAGAGAGAGCACCCCTTTCATATACAGCAGACAGAGAGAGCACCCCTTTCATATACAGCAGACAGAGAGAGCGCTCCTTTCACATACAGCAGACAGAGAGAGCATTCCTTTCCAGATACAGCAGACAGAGAGAGCACCCCTTTCAGATACAGCAGACAGAGAGAGCACCCCTTTCAGATACAGCAGACAGAGAGAGCACCCCTTTCATATACAGCAGACAGAGAGAGCACCCCTTTCATATACAGCAGACAGAGAGAGCACTCCTTTCAGATACAGCAGACAGAGAGAGCACCCCTTTCATATACAGCAGACAGAGAGAGCACTCCATTCAGATACAGCAGACAGAGAGAGCGCCTCTATCAGATACAGCAGGCAGAGAGAGCACCCCTTTCATATACAGCAGACAGAGAGAGCACTCCTTTCAGATACAGCAGACAGAGAGAGCACCCCTTTCAGATACAGCAGACAGAGAGAGCACCCCTTTTCAGATACAGCAGACAGAGAGAGCGCCCCTTTCATATACAGCAGACAGAGAGAGCGCTCCTTTCACATACAGCAGACAGAGAGAGCACCCCTTTCATATACAGCAGACAGAGAGAGCACTCCTTTCAGATACAGCTGACAGAGAGAGCACCCCTTTCATATACAGCAGACAGAGAGAGCACCCCTTTCATATACAGCAGACAGAGAGAGCACTCCTTTCAGATACAGCTGACAGAGAGAGCACCCCTTTCATATACAGCAGACAGAGAGAGCACCCCTTTCATATACAGCAGACAGAGAGAGCACCCCTTTCATATACAGCAGACAGAGAGAGCACTCCATTCAGATACAGCAGACAGAGAGAGCGCCTCTATCAGATACAGCAGGCAGAGAGAGCACCCCTTTCATATACAGCAGACAGAGAGAGCACTCCTTTCAGATACAGCTGACAGAGAGAGCACCCCTTTCATATACAGCAGACAGAGAGAGCACCCCTTTCATATACAGCAGACAGAGAGAGCACTCCTTTCAGATACAGCTGACAGAGAGAGCACCCCTTTCATATACAGCAGACAGAGAGAGCACCCCTTTCATATACAGCAGACAGAGAGAGCACCCCTTTCATATACAGCAGACAGAGAGAGCACTCCATTCAGATACAGCAGACAGAGAGAGCGCCTCTATCAGATACAGCAGGCAGAGAGAGCACCCCTTTCATATACAGCAGACAGAGAGAGCACTCCTTTCAGTAACAGCAGACAGAGAGAGCACCCCTTTCAGATACAGCAGACAGAGAGAGCACCCCTTTTCAGATACAGCAGACAGAGAGAGCGCCCCTTTCATATACAGCAGACAGAGAGAGCGCTCCTTTCACATACAGCAGACAGAGAGAGCACCCCTTTTTCAGATACAGCAGAGAGAGCACCCCTTTCAGATATAGTAGACAGAGAGAGTACTCCTTTCAGATACAGCAGACAGAGAGAGCACTCCTTTCAGATACAGCAGAGAGAGAGAGCGCCCCTTTCATATACAGCAGACAGAGAGCACCCCTTTCAGATACAGCAGAGAGAGCACTCCTTTCAGATACAGCAGAGAGAGAGAGCACCCCTTTCAGATACAGCAGACAGAGAGAGCACTCCTTTCAGATACAGCAGACAGAGAGAGCGCTCCTTTCACATACAGCAGACAGAAAGAGCACCCCTTTTTCAGATACAGCAGAGAGAGCACCCCTTTCAGATATAGTAGACAGAGAGAGTACTCCTTTCAGATACAGCAGACAGAGAGAGCACCCCTTTCATATACAGCAGACAGAGAGAGAGCACCCCTTTCAGATACAGCAGGCAGAGAGAGCACCCCTTTCATATACAGCAGACAGAGAGAGCACCCCTTTCAGATACAGCAGACAGAGAGAGCACCCCTTTCATATACAGCAGACAGAGAGAGCGCCCCTTTCATATACAGCAGAGAGAGAGAGTACCCCTTTCATATACAGCAGAGAGAGAGAGCACCCCTTTCATATACAGCAGACAGAGAGAGCACCCCTTTCATATACAGCAGACAGAGAGAGCGCCCCTTTCATATACAGCAGAGAGAGAGAGCACCCCTTTCATATACAGCAGACAGAGAGAACACTCCATTCAGATACAGCAGACAGAGAGAGCACCCCTTTCATATACAGCAGACAGAGAGAGCACCCCTTTCATATACAGCAGACAGAGAGAGCGCTCCTTTCACATACAGCACACAGAGAGAGCATTCCTTTCCAGATACAGCAGACAGAGAGAGCACCCCTTTCAGATACAGCAGACAGAGAGAGCACCCCTTTCAGATATAGCAGACAGAGAGAGCACCCCTTTCATATACAGCAGACAGAGAGAGCACCCCTTTCATATACAGCAGACAGAGAGAGCACTCCTTTCAGATACAGCAGACAGAGAGAGCACCCCTTTCATATACAGCAGACAGAGAGAACACTCCATTCAGATACAGCAGACAGAGAGAGCACCCCTTTCATATACAGCAGACAGAGAGAGCACCCCTTTCAGATACAGCAGACAGAGAGAGCACCCCTTTCATATACAGCAGACAGAGAGAGCACTCCTTTCAGATACAGCTGACAGAGAGAGCACCCCTTTCATATACAGCAGACAGAGAGAGCACCCCTTTCATATACAGCAGACAGAGAGAGCACTCCATTCAGATACAGCAGACAGAGAGAGCGCCTCTATCAGATACAGCAGGCAGAGAGAGCACCCCTTTCATATACAGCAGACAGAGAGAGCACTCCTTTCAGATACAGCAGACAGAGAGAGCACCCCTTTCAGATACAGCAGACAGAGAGAGCACCCCTTTTCAGATACAGCAGACAGAGAGAGCGCCCCTTTCATATACAGCAGACAGAGAGAGCGCTCCTTTCACATACAGCAGACAGAGAGAGCATTCCTTTCCAGATACAGCAGACAGAGAGAGCACCCCTTTCAGATACAGCAGACAGAGAGAGCACCCCTTTCAGATACAGCAGACAGAGAGAGCACCCCTTTCAGATACAGCAGACAGAGAGAGCGCCCCTTTCATATACAGCAGGCAGAGAGCACCCCTTTCATATACAGCAGACAGAGAGAGCACCACTTTTTCAGATTCAGCAGAGAGAGCTCCCCTTTCATATACAGCAGACAGAGAGAGCACTCCTTTCAGATACAGCTGACAGAGAGAGCACCCCTTTCATATACAGCAGACAGAGAGAGCACCCCTTTCATATACAGCAGACAGAGAGAGCACCCCTTTCATATACAGCAGACAGAGAGAGCACTCCATTCAGATACAGCAGACAGAGAGAGCACACCTTTCATATACAGCAGACAGAGAGAGCACCCCTTTCATATACAGCAGACAGAGAGAGCTCCCCTTTCAGATACAGCAGACAGAGAGAGCACCCCTTTCAGATACAGCAGACAGAGAGAGAGCCCCTTTCAGATACAGCAGACAGAGAGAGCGCCCCTTTCAGATACAGCAGACAGAGAGAGCGCCCCTTTTATATACAGCAGACAGAGAGAGTGCTCCTTTCACATACAGCAGACAGAGAGAGCACTCCTTTCAGATACAGCAGACAGAGAGAGCACCCCTTTCATATACAGCAGACAGAGAGAGCACCCCTTTCAGATACATCAGACAGAGAGAGAGAGCGCCCCTTTCATATACAGCAGACAGAGAGAGCACCCCTTTCATATACAGCAGGCAGAGAGAGCACCCCTTTCATATACAGCAGACAGAGAGAGCACCCCTTTCATATACAGCAGACAGAGAGAGCACCCCTTTCATATACAGCAGACAGAGAGAGCACTCCATTCAGATACAGCAGACAGAAAGAGCACACCTTTCATATACAGCAGAAAGAGAGAGCACCCCTTTCATATACAGCAGACAGAGAGAGCTCCCCTTTCAGATACAGCAGACAGAGAGAGCACCCCTTTCAGATACAGCAGACAGAGAGAGCGCCCCTTTCATATACAGCAGACAGAGAGAGCGCTCCTTTCACATACAGCAGACAGAGAGAGCACTCCTTTCAGATACAGCAGACAGAGAGAGCACCCCTTTTATATACAGCAGACAGAGAGAGCACCCCTTTCAGATACATCAGACAGAGAGAGAGAGCGCCCCTTTCATATACAGCAGACAGAGAGAGCACCCCTTTCAGATACAGCAGACAGAGAGAGCACCCCTTTCAGATACAGCAGACAGAGAGAGCACCCCTTTCAGATACAGCAGACAGAGAGAGCACCCCTTTCAGATACAGCAGACAGAGCGAGCGCCCCTTTCATATACAGCAGACAGAGTCATATACAGCAGACAGAGAGAGCGCTCCTTTCACATACAGCAGACAGAGAGAGCACCCCTTTCAGATACAGCAGACAGAGAGAGCGCCCCTTTCATATACAGCAGACAGAGAGAGCACCCCTTTCATATACAGCAGACAGAGAGAGCGCTCCTTTCATATACAGCAGACAGAGAGAGCACTCCTTTCATATACAGCAGACAGAGAGAGCACTCCTTTCATATACAGCAGACAGAGAGAGCGCTCCTTTCACATACAGCAGACAGAGAGAGCACCCCTTTCAGATACAGCGGACAGACATAGCACCCCTTTCATATACAGCAGACAGAGAGAGAGCACCCCTTTCATATACAGCAGACAGAGAGAGCACCCCTTTCAGATACAGCAGACAGAGAGAGCACCCCTTTCAGATACAGCAGACAGAGAGAGCGCCCCTTTCACATACAGCAGACAGAGAGAGCACTCCTTTCAGATACAGCAGACAGAGAGAGCACCCCTTTTATATACAGCAGACAGAGAGAGCACCCCTTTCAGATACATCAGACAGAGAGAGAGAGCGCCCCTTTCATATACAGCAGACAGAGAGAGCACCCCTTTCAGATACAGCAGACAGAGAGAGCACCCCTTTCAGATACAGCAGACAGAGAGAGCACCCCTTTCAGATACAGCAGACAGAGAGAGCACCCCTTTCAGATACAGCAGACAGAGCGAGCGCCCCTTTCATATACAGCAGACAGAGTCATATACAGCAGACAGAGAGAGCGCTCCTTTCACATACAGCAGACAGAGAGAGCACCCCTTTCAGATACAGCAGACAGAGAGAGCGCCCCTTTCATATACAGCAGACAGAGAGAGCACCCCTTTCATATACAGCAGACAGAGAGAGCGCTCCTTTCATATACAGCAGACAGAGAGAGCACTCCTTTCATATACAGCAGACAGAGAGAGCACTCCTTTCATATACAGCAGACAGAGAGAGCGCTCCTTTCACATACAGCAGACAGAGAGAGCACCCCTTTCAGATACAGCGGACAGACATAGCACCCCTTTCATATACAGCAGACAGAGAGAGAGCACCCCTTTCATATACAGCAGACAGAGAGAGCACCCCTTTCAGATACAGCAGACAGAGAGAGCACCCCTTTCAGATACAGCAGACAGAGAGAGCGCCCCTTTCACATACAGCAGACAGAGAGAGCACCCCTTTCAGATACAGCAGACAGAGAGAGCGCCCCTTTCATATACAGCAGACAGAGAGAGCGCCCCTTTCAGATACAGCAGACAGAGAGAGCGCCCTTTTTCAGATACGGCAGACAGAGAGAGCACCCCTTTTAGATACAGCAGACAGAGAGAGCGCCCCTTTCACATACAGCAGACAGAGAGAGCACCCCTTTCAGATACAACAGACAGAGAGAGCGCCCCTTTCATATACAGCAGACAGAGAGAGCGCCCCTTTCAGATACAGCAGACAGAGAGAGCGCCCTTTTTCAGATACGGCAGACAGAGAGAGCACCCCTTTTAGATACAGCAGACAGAGAGAGCACTCCTTTCAGATATAGCAGACAGAGAGCGCGCCCCTTTCATATACAGCAGACAGACAGATTACCCCTTCCAGATACAGTAGACAGAGAGAGCACTCCTTTCAGATATAGCAGACAGAGAGCGCGCCCCTTTCATATACAGCAGACAGACAGATTACCCCTTTCAGATACAGCAGACAGAGAGAGCGCCCTTTTTCAGATACGGCAGACAGAGAGAGCACTCCTTTCATATACAGCAGACAGAGAGAGCGCCCCTTTCAGATACAGCAGACAGAGAGAGCGCCCCTTTCAGATACAGCAGACAGAGAGAGCGCCCCTTTCATATACAGCAAACAGAGAGAGCGCTCCTTTCACATACAGCAGACAGAGAGAGCATTCCTTTCCAGATACAGCAGACAGAGAGAGCACCCCTTTCAGATACAGCAGACAGAGAGAGCATCCCTTTCATATACAGCAGACAGAGAGAGCACCCCTTTCAGATACAGCAGACAGAGAGAGCACCCCTTTCAGATACAGCAGACAGAGAGAGCGCCCCTTTCATATACAGCAGGCAGAGAGAGCACCCCTTTCATATACAGCAGACAGAGAGAGCGCTCCTTTCACATACAGCAGACAGAGAGAGCACCCCTTTCATATACAGCAGACAGATAGAGCGCCCCTTTCAGATACAGCAGGCAGAGAGAGAGCCCCTTTCAGATACAGCAGACAGAGAGAGCGCCCCTTTCATATACAGCAGACAGAGAGAGCGCTCCTTTCACATACAGCAGACAGAGAGAGCACCCCTTTCATATACAGCAGACAGATAGAGCGCCCCTTTCAGATACAGCAGGCAGAGAGAGCACTCCTTTCATATACAGCAGACAGAGAGAGCACCCCTTTCATATACAGCAGACAGAGAGAGCGCCCCTTTCAGATACAGCAGACAGAGAGAGCACCCCTTTCATATACAGCAGACAGAGAGAGCACCCCTTTCAGATACAGCAGACAGAGAGAGCACCCCTTTCAGATACAGCAGACAGAGAGAGCGCCCCTTTCATATACAGCAGGCAGAGAGAGCACCCCTTTCATATACAGCAGACAGAGAGAGCGCTCCTTTCACATACAGCAGACAGAGAGAGCACCCCTTTCATATACAGCAGACAGATAGAGCGCCCCTTTCAGATACAGCAGGCAGAGAGAGAGCCCCTTTCAGATACAGCAGACAGAGAGAGCGCACCTTTCATATACAGCAGACAGAGAGAGCGCTCCTTTCACATACAGCAGACAGAGAGAGCACCCCTTTCATATACAGCAGACAGATAGAGCGCCCCTTTCAGATACAGCAGGCAGAGAGAGCACTCCTTTCATATACAGCAGGCAGAGAGAGCACTCCTTTCATATACAGCAGACAGAGAGAGCGCTCCTTTCACATACAGCAGACAGAGAGAGCACTCCTTTAAGATACAGCAGACAGAGAGAGCACCCCTTTCATATACAGCAGACAGATAGAGCGCCCCTTTCAGATACAGCAGGCAGAGAGAGCACTCCTTTCATATACAGCAGGCAGAGAGAGCACTCCTTTCATATACAGCAGACAGAGAGAGCGCTCCTTTCACATACAGCAGACAGAGAGAGCACTCCTTTCAGATACAGCAGACAGAGAGAGCACCCCTTTCATATACAGCAGACAGAGAGAGCACCCCTTTCAGATACATCAGACAGAGAGAGAGAGCGCCCCTTTCATATACAGCAGACAGAGACAGAGCACCCCTTTCAGATACAGCAGACAGAGAGAGCACCCCTTTCAGATACAGCAGACAGAGAGAGCACCCCTTTCATATACAGCAGACAGATAGAGCGCCCCTTTCAGATACAGCAGACAGAGAGAGCACCCCTTTCATATACAGCAGACAGAGAGAGCACCCCTTTCATATACAGCAGACAGAGAGAGCATTCCTTTCCAGATACAGCAGACAGAGAGAGAGCACCCCTTTCAGATACAGCAGACAGAGAGAGCACCCCTTTCAGATACAGCAGACAGAGAGAGCACCCCTTTCAGATACAGCAGACAGAGAGAGCACCCCTTTCAGATACAGCAGACAGAGAGAGCACCCCTTTCAGATACAGCAGACAGAGAGAGCGCCCCTTTCACATACAGCAGACAGAGAGAGCACCCCTTTCAGATACAGCAGACAGAGAGAGCGCCCCTTTCATATACAGCAGACAGAGAGAGCACCCCTTTCATATACAGCAGACAGAGAGAGCACCACTTTTTCAGATTCAGCAGAGAGAGCTCCCCTTTCAGATACAGCAGACAGAGAGAGCGCCCTTTTTCAGATACGGCAGACAGAGAGAGCATCCCTTTCATATACAGCAGACAGACAGATTACCCCTTCCAGATACAGTAGACAGAGAGAGCACTCCTTTCAGAAACAGCAGACAGAGAGAGCACACCTTTCATATACAGTAGACAGAGAGAGCGCCCCTTTCAGAAACAGCAGACAGAGAGAGCACACCTTTCATATACAGCAGACAGAGAGAGCACCCCTTTCAGATACAGCAGACAGAGAGAGCACCCCTTTCAGATACAGCAGACAGAGAGAGCACCCCTTTCATATACAGCAGACAGACAGATTACCCCTTCCAGGTACAGTAGACAGAGAGAGCACTCCTTTCAGATATAGCAGACAGAGAGCGCGCCCCTTTCATATACAGCAGACAGACAGATTACCCTTTCAGATACAGCAGACAGAGAGAGCATCCCTTTCAGATACAGCAGACTGAGAGAGCACTCCTTTCATATACAGCAGACAGAGAGAGCGCCCTTTTTCAGATACGGCAGACAGAGAGAGCACTCCTTTCAGATACAGCAGACAGAGAGAGCACCCCTTTCAGATATAGCAGACAGAGAGAGCGCCCCTTTCAGATACAGCAGGCAGAGAGAGAGCACACCTTTCATATACAGCAGACAGAGAGAGAGCACTCCTTTCAGATATAGCAGACAGAGAGAGCACCCCTTTCAGATATAGCAGACAGAGAGAGCGCCCCTTTCAGATACAGTAGACAGAGAGAACACCCCTTTCAGATACAGCAGACAGAGAGAGCGCCCCTTTCAGATACAGCAGACAGAGAGAGCGCCCCTTTCAGATACAGCAGACAGAGACAGAGCACTCCTTTCAGATACAGCAGACAGAGAGAGCACCCCTTTCAGATACAACAGACAGAGAGAGCACCCCTTTCAGATACAGCAGACAGAGAGAGCACCCCTTTCAGATACAGCAGACAGAGAGAGCACCCCTTTCAGATACAGCAGACAGAGAGAGCACCCCTTTCAGATATAGCAGACAGAGAGAGAGCACACCTTTCATATACAGCAGACAGAGAGAGAGCACTCCTTTCAGATATAGCAGACAGAGAGAGCACCCCTTTCAGATATAGCAGACAGAGAGAGCGCCCCTTTCAGATACAGTAGACAGAGAGAGCACTCCTTTCAGATACAGCAGACAGAGAGAGCACCACTTTTTCAGATTCAGCAGAGAGAGCTCCCCTTTCAGATACAGCAGACAGAGAGAGCACCCCTTTCAGATACAGCAGACAGAGAGAGAGCCCCTTTCAGATACAGCAGACAGAGAGAGCGCCCCTTTCAGATACAGCAGACAGAGAGAGCGCCCCTTTCATATACAGCAGACAGAGAGAGCGCTCCTTTCACATACAGCAGACAGAGAGAGCACTCCTTTCAGATCCAGCAGACAGAGAGAGCACCCCTTTCATATACAGCAGACAGAGAGAGCACCCCTTTCAGATACATCAGACAGAGAGAGAGAGCGCCCCTTTCATATACAGCAGACAGAGACAGAGCACCCCTTTCAGATACAGCAGACAGAGAGAGCACCCCTTTTAGATACAGCAGACAGAGAGAGCACCCCTTTCATATACAGCAGACAGAGAGAGCGCTCCTTTCACATACAGCAGACAGAGAGAGCACCCCTTTCAGATACAGTGGACAGACATAGCACCCCTTTCATATACAGCAGACAGAGAGAGCACCCCTTTCATATACAGCAGACAGAGAGAGCACCCCTTTCATATACAGCAGACAGAGAGAGCATTCCTTTCCAGATACAGCAGACAGAGAGAGAGCACCCCTTTCAGATACAGCAGACAGAGAGAGCACCCCTTTCAGATACAGCAGACAGAGAGAGCACCCCTTTCAGATACAGCAGACAGAGAGAGCACCCCTTTCAGATACAGCAGACAGAGAGAGCGCTCCTTTCACATACAGCAGACAGAGAGAGCACCCCTTTCAGATACAGCAGACAGAGAGAGCACCCCTTTCAGATACAGCAGACAGAGAGAGCGCCCCTTTCACATACAGCAGACAGAGAGAGCACCCCTTTCAGATACAGCAGACAGAGAGAGCGCCCCTTTCATATACAGCAGACAGAGAGAGCACCCCTTTCATATACAGCAGACAGAGAGAGCACCACTTTTTCAGATTCAGCAGAGAGAGCGCCCCTTTCATATACAGCAGACAGAGAGAGCACCCCTTTCATATACAGCAGACAGACAGAGCACCCCTTTCATATACAGCAGACAGAGAGAGCACCACTTTTTCAGATTCAGCAGAGAGAGCGCCCCTTTCATATACAGCAGACAGAGAGAGCACCCCTTTCAGATACAGCAGACAGAGAGAGCACTCCTTTCAGACACAGCAGACAGAGAGAGCACCCCTTTCATATACAGCAGACAGAGAGAGCACTCCTTTCATATACAGCAGACAGAGAGAGAGCACCCCTTTCATATACAGCAGACAGAGAGAGCACCCCTTTCAGATACAGGAGACAGAGAGAGCACCCATTTCAGATACAGCAGACAGAGAGAGCACCCCTTTCAGATACAGCAGACAGAGAGAGCACTCCTTTCATATACAGCAGACAGAGAGAGAGCACCCCTTTCATATACAGCAGACAGAGAGAGCACCCCTTTCAGATACAGGAGACAGAGAGAGCACCCATTTCAGATACAGGAGACAGAGAGAGCACCCATTTCAGATACAGCAGACAGAGAGAGCACCCCTTTCATAAACAGCAGACAGACAGAGCACTCCTTTCATATACAGCAGACAGAGAGAGCACCCCTTTCAGATACAGCAGAGAGAGCACTCCTTTCATATACAGCAGACAGAGAGAGAGCACCCCTTTCATATACAGCAGACAGAGAGAGCACCCCTTTCAGATACAGGAGACAGAGAGAGCACCCATTTCAGATACAGCAGACAGAGAGAGCACCCCTTTCAGATACAGCAGACAGAGAGAGCGCCCCTTTCAGATACAGCAGACAGAGAGAGCGCCCCTTTCAGATACAGCAGACAGAGACAGAGCACTCCTTTCAGATACAGCAGACAGAGAGAGCACCCCTTTCAGATACAACAGACAGAGAGAGCACCCCTTTCAGATACAGCAGACAGAGAGAGCACCCCTTTCAGATATAGCAGACAGAGAGCGCGCCCCTTTCATATACAGCAGACAGACAGATTACCCCTTTCAGATACAGCAGACAGAGAGAGCATCCCTTTCAGATACAGCAGACAGAGAGAGCACTCCTTTCATATACAGCAGACAGAGAGAGCGCCCTTTTTCAGATACGGCAGACAGAGAGAGCACTCCTTTCAGATACAGCAGACAGAGAGAGCACCCCTTTCAGATATAGCAGACAGAGAGAGCGCCCCTTTCAGATACAGCAGGCAGAGAGAGAGCACACCTTTCATATACAGCAGACAGAGAGAGAGCACTCCTTTCAGATATAGCAGACAGAGAGAGCACCCCTTTCAGATATAGCAGACAGAGAGAGCGCCCCTTTCAGATACAGTAGACAGAGAGAACACCCCTTTCAGATACAGCAGACAGAGAGAGCGCCCCTTTCAGATACAGCAGACAGAGAGAGCGGCCCTTTCAGATACAGCAGACAGAGACAGAGCACTCCTTTCAGATACAGCAGACAGAGAGAGCACCCCTTTCAGATACAACAGACAGAGAGAGCACCCCTTTCAGATACAGCAGACAGAGAGAGCACCCCTTTCAGATACAGCAGACAGAGAGAGCACCCCTTTCAGATACAGCAGACAGAGAGAGCACCCCTTTCAGATATAGCAGACAGAGAGAGAGCACACCTTTCATATACAGCAGACAGAGAGAGAGCACTCCTTTCAGATATAGCAGACAGAGAGAGCACCCCTTTCAGATATAGCAGACAGAGAGAGCGCCCCTTTCAGATACAGTAGACAGAGAGAGCACTCCTTTCAGATACAGCAGACAGAGAGAGCACCACTTTTTCAGATTCAGCAGAGAGAGCTCCCCTTTCAGATACAGCAGACAGAGAGAGCACCCCTTTCAGATACAGCAGACAGAGAGAGAGCCCCTTTCAGATACAGCAGACAGAGAGAGCGCCCCTTTCAGATACAGCAGACAGAGAGAGCGCCCCTTTCATATACAGCAGACAGAGAGAGCGCTCCTTTCACATACAGCAGACAGAGAGAGCACTCCTTTCAGATCCAGCAGACAGAGAGAGCACCCCTTTCATATACAGCAGACAGAGAGAGCACCCCTTTCAGATACATCAGACAGAGAGAGAGAGCGCCCCTTTCATATACAGCAGACAGAGACAGAGCACCCCTTTCAGATACAGCAGACAGAGAGAGCACCCCTTTTAGATACAGCAGACAGAGAGAGCACCCCTTTCATATACAGCAGACAGAGAGAGCGCTCCTTTCACATACAGCAGACAGAGAGAGCACCCCTTTCAGATACAGTGGACAGACATAGCACCCCTTTCATATACAGCAGACAGAGAGAGCACCCCTTTCATATACAGCAGACAGAGAGAGCACCCCTTTCATATACAGCAGACAGAGAGAGCATTCCTTTCCAGATACAGCAGACAGAGAGAGAGCACCCCTTTCAGATACAGCAGACAGAGAGAGCACCCCTTTCAGATACAGCAGACAGAGAGAGCACCCCTTTCAGATACAGCAGACAGAGAGAGCACCCCTTTCAGATACAGCAGACAGAGAGAGCGCTCTTTTCACATACAGCAGACAGAGAGAGCACCCCTTTCAGATACAGTAGACAGAGAGAGCACCCCTTTCAGATACAGCAGACAGAGAGAGCGCCCCTTTCACATACAGCAGACAGAGAGAGCACCCCTTTCAGATACAGCAGACAGAGAGAGCGCCCCTTTCATATACAGCAGACAGAGAGAGCACCCCTTTCATATACAGCAGACAGAGAGAGCACCACTTTTTCAGATTCAGCAGAGAGAGCGCCCCTTTCATATACAGCAGACAGAGAGAGCACCCCTTTCATATACAGCAGACAGACAGAGCACCCCTTTCATATACAGCAGACAGAGAGAGCACCACTTTTTCAGATTCAGCAGAGAGAGCGCCCCTTTCATATACAGCAGACAGAGAGAGCACCCCTTTCAGATACAGCAGACAGAGAGAGCACTCCTTTCAGACACAGCAGACAGAGAGAGCACCCCTTTCATATACAGCAGACAGAGAGAGCACTCCTTTCATGTACAGCAGACAGAGAGAGAGCACCCCTTTCATATACAGCAGACAGAGAGAGCACCCCTTTCAGATACAGGAGACAGAGAGAGCACCCATTTCAGATACAGCAGACAGAGAGAGCACCCCTTTCAGATACAGCAGACAGAGAGAGCACTCCTTTCATATACAGCAGACAGAGAGAGAGCACCCCTTTCATATACAGCAGACAGAGAGAGCACCCCTTTCAGATACAGGAGACAGAGAGAGCACCCATTTCAGATACAGGAGACAGAGAGAGCACCCATTTCAGATACAGCAGACAGAGAGAGCACCCCTTTCATATACAGCAGACAGACAGAGCACTCCTTTCATATACAGCAGACAGAGAGAGCACCCCTTTCAGATACAGCAGAGAGAGCACTCCTTTCATATACAGCAGACAGAGAGAGAGCACCCCTTTCATATACAGCAGACAGAGAGAGCACCCCTTTCAGATACAGGAGACAGAGAGAGCACCCATTTCAGATACAGCAGACAGAGAGAGCACCCCTTTCATATACAGCAGACAGACAGATTACCCCTTTCAGATACAGCAGAGAGAGCACCACTTTTTCAGATACAGACAGAGAGAGCACTCCTCTTTCAGATACAGCAGACAGAGAGATCACCCCTCTTTCAGATACAGCAGAGAGAGCACCCCTTTTTCAGATATAGCACATAGGTCACACCCGCCGCATGCCACGTCATACCTCGCAGTTCTGTGATGAACATGTCCGTCCAGTACACTCTCCAATCAGTGGTGTAAGTTCATCCCAGTCGCCCGGAGGCATGATAAATGTTGGTGCCCCCTACATATACACACACATACCATACGTAACTATCCGGCACTCAGGGTGAACACTAGCAGCGTGCTCAGGTACCTTTCCCAGTAGTAATATAGAATAGATACACATACAAAGTGGACGCACTCCAAGTCAGTCATTACAATAAAACAGACACCAGCATACCTTTATAGTACACCTACAGTGCTCCCTCACCTGCCAGCGGGTCTCGATAGAGATGCCTTGGTGCAGCAGTGTGCATATATATATAAAAAACACATAAACACCTCATTCACTTAAAAACACACAAACGCCTCTTTCACTTAAACCTGGCATGTCCAAACTGAGGCCCTCCAGCTGATGAGAAACTACACATCCCAGCATGCCCTGACACAGTTTTAGCATTCTCTGACAGCAAAAAGTGTCAGGGCATGCTGGGATATGTAATTTCACAACAGCTGGAGGGCCGCAGTTTGGACATGCCTGACTTAAACATACACACGCCGCTTTCACTTTAACACACAAACGCCTTTCACTTAAACACACACGTCTCTTTCACTTAAACACACACATGCCTCTTTCACTTAAACATACTCATGCCGCTTTCACTTTAACATACATACCTCTCACTTACACATGCCTCTTTCACACACACACACACACATACACACACACACACACACACACACACACACACACACACACATGCCTCCTTCACTTAAAAACACACACACACACCGCTTTCACTTAAACACACACACACACACACACACACACACACACATGCCTCTCACTTACACACACACACACACACACACATTCAGAAACGGACACCCCTCCATATATTTGTAAAGTAGCGTGTACCCAGACCAGGTGTGTGCTCTGTACATAGTCCTGTGGAAATGCTCAAATGCCTCCTTTAATCCTTGCCTCTCACACACATGCCTCTTACTTACACACACACATGCATCTCACTTACACACACACGCTTTTCACACACATGCCTCTCACTAACACACACATCTCACACACACGCCTCTCACTTACACACACATGCCTCTCACACACACATGCCTCTCACATACATGCCTCTCACTTACACACACATGCCTCTCACACACATGCATCTCACTTACACACATGCCTCACACACACACACACACACACACACACACACACACACGTGCCTCTCACTTACACACACACCTCTCACACACATGCCTCTCACTCACACACATGCCTCACACACACACACACACACACACACACCTCTCACTTACACACACACACACACACCTCTCACACACATTTGCCTCTCACACACACACGCGCTTCTCACTTACACACGCGCACACACACACACATATGCCTCACACACATGCTTCTCACACACATGCCTCTCACACACATGCCTCTCACACACATGCCTCTTTTACTTGAACACACAACTTTCCTTAAAAACACACACACACACACACCTCACTTAAAAACATGCACACACAAAACACAGTGCTTCCAACATTTATTAAAACCCTCCAGCACCCCCAACTACACCCCCCCCCCCCCCCACCCCAGTGCAGCTTGAGGCAAGTGCTGCCAGTGCCTACATTTGGCTATCATCAGCCTGACGAGGAACAGAGAGCTTCACTCGGCTGGCTTGCTTAACTGGAAGGGCCGGGAGGAGCTGCGCTCTGGAGCTCCCCCTAGCTGCAGCCAGTGCCAGTTCTCTGTATATACAGGAGGCAGAACCCGTGTCACTGACACAGCTCCTCCGTCTGTAAGAATGATTAAAAAAAAAAAAATAACATTGGAGACAGTGGAGGAGATGCGCCCCCTTGAGGTCAGGAGCCCGGCGGCAGCCGACTCCACTGCCTCCCACAGTTCCGCCCCTGTCTCCAATGTCGGAGTAAAGATGGCGCCGATGCATGGGGACTTATATAGAATCCAAAACCCATGAGAATCTGACAGCGGGGTGATGATGTTTTGCCTTGATGATGTAATCGAGGCGTGTGGGAAAATCTGACCCGGCATTGTATCCCACCTCGGATTGAAAAGATCGAGTGGGGTGAGGGGGGTTCTGTTCTCATAGAACTGAACCCATGATCTCTATTATCAATATTTACAAAACTTCATGAGCACACAGCGTCTATTCACGGAGACAGAGGTACTGAGGGCATGCCAGCATCTCACAGTGCGCTGGCCATGCCCCCATAGTGATGAGAACGGGGGCCGTGGCTCGCGATCGCAGCACTGCCATGAGGCCATGCCCCCTTTCTTACGAAGCCATTTCCATTTTCTGTAGCCACACCCCCTTTGCGGCAGCAGGTGCGGCTTTGCTGCGCATGGGTTCCCACTTCCACATCCTGTAAAGCTGGGAGTTATGTTTTAATGCACATTTTCATTCTTTGAATGTCCATTTGCACAGTCTTTTATTTGTATTTTGCTAGATACTATTTAATATGAATCATTAAAAATTATATTATATATCTTTTTGTGCACCATGCAAGACAATCGTTTTTCTTCTGTTCTCTATAAGGACCCAGCGATATCCTGCTGCCAGTGCCTAAATATGTCAGCGGCTGGTCCTGGTTAAATCTGTCTGGCTGCTGTGCCCCATCAGTTATTTCTGCTGGTGTCTACTATGTATCACGAGTGGGTACACCACACAAGAGTACACACATATCTTTGCCCCCGGGCACCCCTGCCCCTGGGCACCCCTGCCAGTTACAAACCCTTTGTTATAATCACCTGAATTACATTTTCCCCCATATCTTACATGTTGTATAGTGTCATCTGCTGCTCTCAGACAAATCAGAGCCGGGAATAGAAAATAGTTAAGAACATTATGTTTTGAAATGTTGTTCTGAAATTTACCACCGAGTGTTTGGGGCGAGTTTCTGTATGTTCTGTAGGGTGTTTACTCCCAGCAGAGAGCAGAGAACGTTACTGCAGGAAACATACTTTCACTTTCTGTATTACTCACTGATTCTCTATTGTCAGCACGCAGGGAAATACAGTATTCTATCCAGCACAGTCTGTATCACAGGAGCCAGGACCACGGTACTGTATGTGGGGTATTTGGGGGTAATACAGGCTGAAGGAGAAGGAATAGGGGGCATGTAATGTAAGGGGGAGGATGATAGTCTTGGGTCCTTTTGGAGAAAATCACTATAAATAGAAAAAAAATCTACAACATTCTAATAGTATTTATATAACAATTCCATGCAGATGACATGTCTCTGTGTGCAGCAGCGATCTGCAGGCTCCTCTGTTCCTCCCCCATTCAGCACTGTATTTTGGATGACATTTTGCAGAGTTTATGTATGGTGGGTACAGTGGGTGGGTTGCAGGCACCTCGGGCAGGAATTGAGAAGAGACTGTTGCTGTAGCAGCCTTTCTCCCTAGCTCAGCACTCACTACTGTGCACTGGGTTGGGGAGAGGCTCTCTCTTCCGGCATGATGTGCAGGGGGCAGCAATCAGACTCCCCAACCTCACCCCCACCCACCAAATCTGCCATTGGCACGCACCCCCCACCCTCAAGGGGGGCATGTGACTGCTTCGTGACAGCACATAAGTATAATTTTTGTATATTTTGTTAAGGAGTGGGCCTGGCCACACCTCCACGGGTTGGCCACGTCCCTCCCAGTCCCGGGGCCTCAAACAGGGGCTGTCTATCATCCCTGGGGCCAGGGCCATTTCTAGACAATTTGGCTCCCAGTGCGAACAGTAAAAAATGCTCCTCCCCCATAGACATTCACACTGCACCGACCCCCATAAACATAAGAAAAACTATTTTGCGCACGCCGCTGCCGACGGGGAGGGGGGGCCTCACTAGAAATGGGCGTGGTCTTAGTGGAAATGGGTGTGGCCTCGCAGGAAAATATTACCTTACACCGCAGTTTTAGACCCTGCAACAACAAACCTCAGCCACCACAGGGAAATAAGATCCACCTTATTAAGCCCAACACAGTAATGCCCCCTGCACCATATTATGCCACACACCGCAATGCCCATGATACAGTATGCCCTACAGTAAGGCTTCTAATTACTTTTAAATTACCTGCTCGTTGAAAGGGGTTTCACGTGCTGGGTGTCATGCTCATCGCCAGGGGTTTCATGCTCTGGGATCCATTCTGGTTGCCAGGGGTTTCATGCTTTGTGATCCATTCTGGTAGACAGGGGTTTCATGCTTTGGGTTTCATTCTGGTAGCCAGGGGCTTCATGCTCTGAGATCCACGCTGGTTTCCAGGGGTTTCATGCTTTGGGATCCATGCTGGTTGCCAAGGGTTTTATGCTTTGGACTCCAAGCTGGTTGCAAAGGGTTTCATGCATTGGGTGTCATGCTCATTGCCAGGGGTTTCATGCGCTGGGTGTCATGCTCATTGCCAGGGGTTTCATGCGCTGGGTGTCATGCTTGTTGCCAGGGGTTTCATGCACATTGTGTCATGTTCGTTGCCAGGGGTTTCATGCGCTGGGTGTCATGCTCGTTGCCAGGTGTTTCATGTGCTGGGTCTCATGCTCGTTGCCAGGGGTTTCATGCGCTGGGTGTCATGCTCGTTGCCAGGGGTTTCATGCACATGGTGTCATGTTCGTTGCCAGGGGTTTCATTTGCTGGGTGTCATGCTCATTGCCAGGGGTTTCATGTGCTGGGTGTCATGCTCGTTGCCAGGGGTTTCATGCGATGAGTGTCAAGCTTGTTGCCAGGGATTTCATGCTCTGGGATCCATGCTCATTGCCAAAAGGAATGCTTGTTGCCAAGGGGTTGTATATAGAAAATCTACTGGCGGGCCTGCCAGCACTGATATCACGCTCCTCCCTCCTCTTCTCTAGTACTCCGTTCAGGGGGCGGAGTTTCATGGAATGACATGTTTGTATCGTTATTAAGGAAGAGGAGGGGGAACAAAATGGGGGACAAAGTGCGGCGGCGGGCTCCCAGTGTGGTTGCACGGTTCATCCGCCACAAGAAACGGCACTTCCAGGTGCATTAAAAGGGGGAGTGGTCATGGCACACAGGGGTGTGCCACGAGTCACAGGGGCCTGGCCTTGTGGCATGCCCCTGTGTCTCTGTAATGCTGGGCAGACGCAGAGTGCTAGGTCAGCCCCGGTCTCTCTGTGTGGCTGAACCAGCCCATAAGGGGTATCTGGACTACAAGCCGACACCAATTGGTCGACATGAACAAGGTCGACATGGAAAAAGGTCGACATGAGTTTTTCACATTTATTTTCATTTTTTGTACATTTTCATACTTTACGATCCACGTGGACTACAATTGGGAATGGTAACCTGTGCCGAGCGCCGTGAGGTACCATGCCCGAAGCATGGCGAGCAAAGTGAGGGGACACGGTGCACTAATTGGGGTTCCCAGTCACATTACGGACAAAACGACACAAAACCCCCCATAAAAAACTTATGTCAACCTTTTGTCCATGTCGACCTATGGTGTGTCGACCAGTTGGCGTAGACCTAAGTGGTGTTTACCCTGAGTCCCAGACCAGGCCATTCAGCATATGGGCAGTCTGGCTCTGCTATGAATAGAGCTAGGGCGCTGATGATCAGGTCTGTATTCTGTATGGTATATATTGGAGTATCAAAATTTATAAAAAAAGATGATTTCCATATTTGCTGAGCCTCGAAGTCAGCAAATGCCACCAGCCTTTGTGCGCCACCTCAGGATAGCGACCTACGGACAGCATGGGAAAACCTAGTTACGTGCGGTGAGGTGAGGCAGAGCCTTTCCTGTAATACTAGCGTATACGCCAGAGTTTTGACTGTATACAGTAGATGAAAAATAAAAATATCATATGAGAAATATATTTTTTATTATTCTAATCATTTTTATAGTAAAAACTCTGGAGTAAAAAAGTATATGGCACATGAGGCAATGTCCCCCCGCCTACCTTTTCCACACATCTCTGATCAAAACTCACCAAACTCCCAGCAGTATATACAGTACTGCTGCACCTGTGTATAATGCCCACATGTATATACTGCTGCACCTGTGTATAATGCCCACATGTATATACTGCTGCACCTGTGTATAATGCCCACATGTATATACTGCTGCACCTGCGTATAATGCCCACATGTATATACTGCTGCACCTGCTTATAATGCCCACATGTATATACTGCTGCACCTGCGTATAATGCCCACATGTATATACTGCTGCACCTGTGTATAATGCCCACATGTATATACTGCTGCACCTGTGTATATGGAGGTTTACGCAAACCATCTCAGAATAGGGCCCACAGAGGTGAGAGGGCTTTGCAAACTTACAATCTACAGAAAGTATTTTTTTTCTTTTAATCTATGTTTTCTCTTACGTCCTAGAGGATACTGGGGTTCCATTTAGTACCATGGGGTATAGACGGGTCCACTAGGTGCCTTGGGCACTTTAAGAGTTTGAGAGTGTGGGCTGGCTCCTCCCTCTATGCTCCTCCTACCAGACTCAGTTTAGAAAATGTGCCCGGCGGAGGAGCCGGTCACAGCTAGGAGAGCTCCTGAGGAATTTTCTCTGGTTTTTTGTTTTGCGTTTATTATTTTACAGGCAGGCTGTTTGGCAGCAGCCTGCCTGCTTCGTGGAACTTAGGGGGAAGAACGGGTCAACTTTCTGAAGAGTAAATGGTCCCGTTACTCAGCAGACAGGACAGTAAGGGGGACACTTACTAAGCAGTGATAAGAGCGGAGAAGTGAGCCAGTGGAGAAATTACCCCATCGACCAATCAGCAGCTCTGTATCATTTTATAATATGCAAATCATAGATGGTACTTCAGTGCTGATTGGTTGCCATGGGCAACTTCTCCACTGGCTCACTTCTCCGCTCTTATCACTGCATAGTAAATGTCCCCCTAAGCTCCTGAGTGTCCTATTTGCAAGCCCCACCACGGCGAGCGTACAGACCCGCAGCACGCCGCCACCCCTAACAGAGCCAGAAGTAAGAAGAGTGGTGGGTATAACGCTGGCGCCCCGGTTAGCGGGTCGCCAGCGCAGATGGCGGCACATGCGTAGGAGCGCAGCTCTGCCATGCTGCGGCTCCAAGCTTTCAGTACGTACTGAGGTGTGATCGCATGAGGGGCGAGCGGATTGTCACAATACCCAGGACTGGCAGATACATCCTTACAGGGGTTATTAACCAGCGTGTAAGCATACTAAGTACCTCAGGCCAGTATAAAATGCGCACAGACAAAAAGGGGGTGCAGATGCACTAAGCGATCATTACAGTATAATATAGTAAATTATAAGAGGTTGTTAGTATATCGTTGGCCAAGGATATTGGCCTACCCACCAATCGTCCAGGTCACCTCTTGTCGGGCAGGTTCCTAACACTATGGGGCCAACATCCGGAACGCAGGAAACCCCCAAGCATGATCCAGCAAAGGACCCCCCCAGGGCATCACACTAAAAAATAGTGATAGTAAAGGGATATAAAGTGTGAGTATATGGAGGTCTCTACTATGAGTTTAAAGGTAGAGAGTATGTGGGGGGAAAAAAAAAAATGTGCATACATAAATAATAGACAAAACAGGATATAAAAAGTGACTGTGTATTTAAATGGTGATGCCCTGAGACAGTCCAGCCAGAACAGGCACGGGGGACTCTACGTCCAAACGCCGACCCCAGGTTGACTGACACTATGTATAAATAAATAGGACTTACTTAAAATTATGCCTGTGCACTGTGCAGTCCTTGTTGGTTTCCCTGCTTAAAAACATAGAGGGTGGTGGGGGAGGGGTGCCAATCTAGATTTGAGGCATTCTCAAACCTCAGGTGTGTACACATATACATAGTAGGGAAATGGTTCTAAATTGCACACCCTCCAGTAATGAAAGGTGCTATGCTGCTGAGAATAACGTAGTACACAACGATACGATATACTACTAACAACCTCTTATGATTTACTATATTATACTGTAATGATCGCTTAGTGCATCTGCACCCCCTTTTTGTCTGTGTGTACTACTTTATTCTCAGCAGCATAGCACCTTTCATTACTGGAGGGTGTGCAATTTAGAACCATTTCCCCAGTATAAAATGCGGGAAGACCGCGTGCCATTAAGGGGGCGGGGCCTTCACTATGAGCGGATCCAGCAGCTCACCAGCGGCATTTTCTCTCTGCAGCTCACACAGAAAACGCTCGCAGGGAAGCGCTGCCCCTCCACATCAACTCCAGCCTACCTCAGCGGTACCAGGGGTTATAGGGGGGGGGAGCAATTATATCCTTACTAATACCCTATTAAGAGTATTTAGTCTGCGCCTGGCTAAAGGGGGGTACTCACGGAGCGATATTCTAAGCAATCTGACTAGATTGCTTAGAATATCGGCAGGATCGCTCCGTGTGTAGCCCCCTCGGCGATAGCGATGCGCGGCCCCGCACATCGCTATCGCCGCTGCTAGATTGGCCTGCATGCAGGCCAATCTAGCGGGTCGCTCACTTCACCCGCTGGGTGAAGTGAGCGGCCCCCCCGTCTCCCCCCGCACGCTCAGCACAGATCGCGCTGTGCTGAGCGGCAGGAGAGATGTGTGCTGAGCGGTTCGCTCAGCACGCATCTCTCCTTGATCGGCCCGTGAGTACTGGGCTTAAAGGGCCCTACACACTAAAAGATTATCTGTCCAATCTGGCTGATTGGAAAGAAAATCTGGCAATGTCTGGGAGCAAATGGCAATTGACTATTTGCTCTCAAACATTGGAAAACAGACAAAAATGGACTTTAAGACAAATTGGTTAAGTTTATTTCATTAAACTAATTTATCTGAACTGTTTTTGTCCATTTTCTTGATTTTGGGAGCAAATTGTTGATTGTCATTTGCTCCTAGCCATTGCCAGATTTTCTTTCCAATCAGCCAGATTGGACAGATAATCTTTTAGTGTGTAGGGCCCTTAAGTTACAGTATTTGCTAGCTAAAGGGGCGTTGTGTGGCTGGTTTCCTCATTCCTCTGAGTCTCTCTGGAGGGCTCTGTGTGTGTGGAATTGTGCTTCCTGCACAGCTGAATGTTTTCCTCCCCAGGGGGCTCAATGGGACAGTACACATTCTCAGGCTACTGGGTACGAACCTCCTTGGTTGGACTCCATAAGGGGGATGATTACTAATATTTCAAATAAACTATCTCATACTGAGAAGGAGACGCAGTATTTGAGAAAGTCTGTGGATGACCTGATGAATAGTGTTCAGCTCCCACAAATGCGCCTCTAACCCCTCCCATTTATCCCCAAAAGCGTACACTGACCCAGATAATGCAGGCTGACACTGATGCCGATGCCTCAGATACAGGGGACAGTGAGGTGGATATGGGTGTGGGGGGGGGGGGGGGTAATGCAGCTCTCGCTCAAGGGGTGCAAGCTCTGATAGAGGCCATTAGGGATGTATTACAGATCTCAGAAAAAGTAAGAGTAGAAGAGGAGGAATCCTATTTTAATGTAAAAATAGAAATCCTCCGATACTTTCCCTGCATCAGAACAGTTAAATTCTCTTTTCTCTAACGTCCTAGTGGATGCTGGGGACTCCGTCAGGACCATGGGGAATAGCGGCTCCGCAGGAGACAGGGCACAAAAAAGTAAGCTTTTAGGATCACATGGTGTGTACTGGCTCCTCCCCCTATGACCCTCCTCCAAGCCTCAGTTAGGTTTTTGTGCCCGTCCGAGCAGGGTACAATCTAGGTGGCTCTCATAAAGAGCTGCTTAGAAAAAGTTTTTTAGGTTTCTTATTTTCAGTGAGTCCTGCTGGCAACAGGCTCACTGCTACGAGGGACTTAGGGGAGAGAAGTGAACTCACCTGCGTGCAGGATGGATTTGCTTCTTAGGCTACTGGACACCATTAGCTCCAGAGGGATCGAACACAGGCCCAGCCATGGAGTCCGGTCCCGGAGCCGTGCTGCCGACCCCCCTTGCATATGCCGAAGTTGAAGAGGTCCAGAGGTCCGGAAACAGGCGGCAGAAGACTTTCAGTCTTCATAAGGTAGCGCACAGCACTGCAGCTGTGCGCCATTGTTGTCGGCACACTTCACACCAGCGGTCACTGAGGGTGCAGGGCGCTGAGGGGGGCGCCCTGGGCAGCAATATATAATACCTTTCTCTATGGCTAAAATACATCACATATAGCCCTTGAGGCTATATGGATGTATTTAACCCCTGCCAGATATCGCAAACTCCGGGAGAAGAGCCCGCCGTTTTAGGGGGCGGGGCCTATTCTCCTCAGCACACAGCGCCATTTTCCTGCTCAGCTCCGCTGTGAGGAAGGCTCCCAGGTCTCTCCCCTGCACTGCACTACAGAAACAGGGTAAAACAGAGAGGGGGGGCATATTTTGGCGATATTTTTATATATTAAGCGCATATAACAGAAACAACACCTTTTAGGGTTGTTTATATACATTTTATAGCGCTTTGGTGTGTGCTGGCAAACTCTCCCTCTGTCTCCCCAAAGGGCTAGTGGGGTCCTGTCTTCGATAAGAGCATTCCCTGTGTGTCTGCTGTGTGTCGGTACGTGTGTGTCGACATTTATGAGGACGATGTTGGTGTGGAGGCGGAGCAATTGCCGGTAATGGTGATGTCACCCCCTAGGGAGTCGACACCGGAATGGATGGCTTTAATTATGGAATTACGTGATAATGTTAGCACGCTGCAAAAGTCAGTTGACGACATGAGACGGCCGGAAAACCAGTTAGTACCTGCCCAGGCGTCTCAGGCACCGTCAGGGGCTGTAAAACGTCCCTTACCTCAGTCAGTCGACACAGGTACCGACACAGATGAATCTAGTGTCGACGGTGAAGAAACAAACGTATTTTCCAATAGGGCCACACGTTATATGATCACGGCAATGAAGGAGGCTTTGCATATCTCTGATACTGCAGGTACCTCAAAAAGGGGTATTATGTGGGGTGTGAAAAAACTACCTGTAGCTTTTCCAGAATCAGAGGAATTGAATGACGTGTGTGATGAAGCGTGGGTTAACCCAGATAGAAAACTGCTAATTTCTAAGAAGTTATTGGCATTATACCCTTTCCCACCAGAGGTTAGGGCGCACTGGGAAACACCCCCTAGGGTGTATAAGGCGCTCACACGCTTATCAAAACAAGTGGCGTTGCCGTCTCCTGATACGGCCGCCCTCAAGGATCCAGCTGATAGGAGGCTGGAAACTACCCTGAAGAGTATATACACACATACTGGTGTTATACTGCGACCAGCAATAGCCTCAGCCTGGATGTGCAGTGCTGGGGTGGTGTGGTCGGATTCCCTGACTGAAAATATTGATACCCTGGATAGGGACAGTATTTTATTGACTATAGAGCAATTACAGGATGCGTTTCTTTATATGCGAGATGCTCAGAGGGATATTTGCACTCTGGCATCGAGAGTAAGTGCGATGTCCATATCTGCCAGAAGAAGTTTATGGACGCGACAGTGGTCAGGTGATGCGGATTCCAAACGGCATATGGAAGTATTGCCGTATAAAGGAGAGGAATTATTTGGGGTCGGTCTATCAGATCTGGTGGCCACGGTAACAGCCGGAAAATCCACTTTTTTACCTCATGTCACCTCCCAACAGAAAAAGACACCGTCTTTTCAGCCGCAGTCCTTTCGTTCCTATAAGAACAAGCGAGCAAAAGGACAGTCATATTTGCCCAGAGGCAAAGGAAAGGGTAAGAGGTTGCAACAAGCAACTACTTCCCAAGAACAGAAGCCCGCCCCGGCTTCTACAAAGCCCTCAGCATGACGCTGGGGCTGTGCAAGCGGACTCAGGGGCGGTGGGGGGTCGACTAAAGATTTTCAGCACACAGTGGGCTCGCTCACAGGTGGACCCTTGGATCCTGCAGGTAGTATCTCAGGGTTACAAGTTGGAATTCGAAAAGTCTCCCCCTCGCCGGTTCCTAAAGTCTGCTTTACCAACGTCTCCCTCAGAAAGGGCGACGGTATTGGAAGCCATTCACAAGCTGTATTCTCAGCAGGTGATAGTCAAGGTACCCCTCCTATAACAGGGAAAGGGGTATTATTCCACACTATTTGTGGTACCGAAGCCGGACGGTTCGATAAGACCTATTCTAAATCTGAAATCCTTGAAACTGTACATACAGAAATTCAAGTTCAAGATGGAGTCACTCAGAGCAGTGATAGCGAATCTGGAAGAAGGGGACTTCATGGTGTCCCTGGACATAAAAGATGCTTATCTGCATGTCCCAATTTACCCTTCACACCAAGGGTATCTCAGGTTCGTGATACAAAACTGTCATTATCAGTTTCAAACGCTGCCGTTTGGTTTGTCCACGGCACCTCGGGTCTTTACCAAGGTAATGGCCGAAATGATGGTTCTTCTACGAAGAAAAGGCGTATTAATTATCCCTTACTTGGACGATCTCCTGATAAGGGCAAGGTCCAGAGAACAGCTGGAAGTCGGAGTAGCACTAACCCAAGTAGTGCTTCAACAACACGGGTGGATTCTGAATCTTCCAAAATCTCAATTGACCCCGACGACACGTCTGCTGTTCCAGGGAATGATTCTGGACACTGTTCAGAAAAAGGTGTTTCTCCCGGAGGAGAAAGCAAGGGAGTTATCCGAACTTGTCAGGAACCTCCTAAAACCAGGAAATGTGTCAGTACATCAATGCACAAGAGTCCTGGGAAAGATGGTGGCTTCTTACGAAGAAATTCCATTCGGCAGATTCCACGCACGAATATTTCAGTGGGATCTGCTGGACAAATGGTCCGGATCGCATCTGCACATGCATCAGCGGATAACACTGTCACCAAGAACAAGGGTGTCTCTTCTGTGGTGGTTGCAGAGTGCCCATCTGTTAGAGGGCCGCAGATTCGGCATACAGGACTGGGTCCTGGTGACTACGGATGCCAGCCTACGAGGCTGGGGAGCAGTCACACAGGGAAGAAACTTCCAGGGTGTGTGGTCAAACCTGGAGACGTCTCTTCACATAAATATACTGGAGCTGAGAGCGATTTACAATGCTCTAAGCCTGGCAAAACCGCTGCTTCAGGGTCAGCCGGTGTTGATCCAGTCGGACAACATCACGGCAGTCGCCCACGTAAACAGACAAGGCGGCACGAGAAGCAGAAGAGCAATGACAGAAGCTGCAAGGATTCTTCGCTGGGCGGAAAATCATGTCATAGCACTGTCAGCAGTGTTCATTCCGGGAGTGGACAACTGGGAAGCAGACTTCCTCAGCAGACACGACCTTCACCCGGGAGAGTGGGGACTTCATCCAGAAGTCTTCCACATGATTGTGAACCGTTGGGAAAAACCAAAGGTGGACATGATGGCGTCTCGCCTCAACAAGAAACTGGACAGATATTGCGCCAGGTCAAGAGACCCTCAGGCAATAGCTGTGGACGCTCTGGTAACACCGTGGGTGTACCAGTCCGTGTATGTGTTTCCTCCTCTGCCTCTCATACCATGGGTACTGAGAATTATACGGCTACGGGGAGTAAGAACAATACTCGTGGCTCCGGATTGGCCAAGGAGGACTTGGTACCCGGAACTTCAAGAGATGCTCACGGAAGAGCCGTGGCCTCTACCTTTAAGAAGGGATCTGCTTCAGCAGGGACCTTGTATGTTCCAAGACTTACCGCGACTGCGTTTGACGGCATGGCGGTTGAACGCCGGATTCTAAAAGAAAAGGGCATTCCAGAGGAAGTTATTCCTACCTTGATTAAAGCCAGGAAGGAAGTGACCGCACAACATTATCACCGCATTTGGAGAAAATATGTTGCGTGGTGTGAGGCCAAGAAGGCCCCAACGGAAGAATTTCAATTGGGTCGATTCCTACATTTCCTGCAGGCAGGATTGTCTATGGGCCTCAAATTGGGGTCTATTAAGGTTCAAATTTCGGCCTTATCGATTTTCTTCCAGAAAGAATTGGCTTCAGTGCCTGAAGTACAAACTTTTGTCAAAGGTGTACTACATATACAGCCCCCGATTGTGCCTCCAGTGGCACCGTGGGATCTAAACTAGAGATGAGCGCCTGAAATTTTTCGGGTTTTGTGTTTTGGTTTTGGGTTCGGTTCCGCGGCCGTGTTTTGGGTTCGAACGCGTTTTGGCAAAACCTCACCGAATTATTTTTGTCGGATTCGGGTGTGTTTTGGATTCGGGTGTTTTTTTCCAAAAACACTAAAAAACAGCTTAAATCATAGAATTTGGGGGTCATTTTGATCCCAAAGTATTATTAACCTCAAAAACCATAATTTACACTCATTTTCAGTCTATTCTGAATACCTCACACCTCACAATATTATTTTTAGTCCTAAAATTTGCACCAAGGTCGCTGTGTGAGTAAGATAAGCGACCCTAGTGGCCGACACAAACACCGGGCCCATCTAGGAGTGGCACTGCAGTGTCACGCAGGATGTCCCTTCCAAAAAACCCTCCCCAAACAGCACATGACGCAAAGAAAAAAAGAGGCGCAATGAGGTAGCTGTGTGAGTAAGATTAGCGACCCTAGTGGCCGACACAAACACCGGGCCCATCTAGGAGTGGCACTGCAGTGTCACGCAGGATGGCCCTTCCAAAAAACCCTCCCCAAACAGCACATGACGCAAAGAAAAAAAGAGGCGCAATGAGGTAGCTGACTGTGTGAGTAAGATTAGCGACCCTAGTGGCCGACACAAACACCGGGCCCATCTAGGAGTGGCACTGCAGTGTCACGCAGGATGGCCCTTCCAAAAAACCCTCCCCAAACAGCACATGACGCAAAGAAAAAAAGAGGCGCAATGAGGTAGCTGACTGTGTGAGTAAGATTAGCGAACCTAGTGGCCGACACAAACACCGGGCCCATCTAGGAGTGGCACTGCAGTGTCACGCAGGATGTCCCTTCCAAAAAACCCTCCCCAAACAGCACATGACGCAAAGAAAAAAAGAGGCGCAATGAGGTAGCTGTGTGAGTAAGATTAGCGACCCTAGTGGCCGACACAAACACCGGGCCCATCTAGGAGTGGCACTGCAGTGTCACGCAGGATGTCCCTTCCAAAAAACCCTCCCCAAACAGCACATGACGCAAAGAAAAAAAGAGGCGCAATGAGGTAGCTGACTGTGTGAGTAAGATTAGCGACCCTAGTGGCCGACACAAACACCGGGCCCATTTAGGAGTGGCACTGCAGTGTCACGCAGGATGTCCCTTCCAAAAAACCCTCCCCAATCAGCACATGATGCAAAGAAAAAGAAAAGAAAAAAGAGGTGCAAGATGGAATTATCCTTGGGCCCTCCCACCCACCCTTATGTTGTATAAACAAAACAGGACATGCACACTTTAACCAACCCATCATTTCAGTGACAGGGTCTGCCACACGACTGTGACTGATATGACGGGTTGGTTTGGACCCCCCCCAAAAAAGAAGCAATTAATCTCTCCTTGCACAAACTGGCTCTACAGAGGCAAGATGTCCACCTCATCTTCACCCTCCGATATATCACCGTGTACATCCCCCTCCTCACAGATTATCAATTCGTCCCCACTGGAATCCACCATCTCAGCTCCCTGTGTACTTTGTGGAGGCAATTGCTGCTGGTCAATGTCTCCGCGGAGGAATTGATTATAATTCATTTTAATGAACATCATCTTCTCCACATTTTCTGGATGTAACCTCGTACGCCGATTGCTGACAAGGTGAGCGGCGGCACTAAACACTCTTTCGGAGTACACACTTGTGGGAGGGCAACTTAGGTAGAATAAAGCCAGTTTGTGCAAGGGCCTCCAAATTGCCTCTTTTTCCTGCCAGTATAAGTACGGACTGTGTGACGTGCCTACTTGGATGCGGTCACTCATATAATCCTCCACCATTCTATCAATGTTGAGAGAATCATATGCAGTGACAGTAGACGACATGTCCGTAATCGTTGTCAGGTCCTTCAGTCCGGACCAGATGTCAGCATCAGCAGTCGCTCCAGACTGCCCTGCATCACCGCCAGCGGGTGGGCTCGGAATTCTGAGCCTTTTCCTCGCACCCCCAGTTGCGGGAGAATGTGAAGGAGGAGATGTTGACAGGTCGCGTTCCGCTTGACTTGACAATTTTGTCACCAGCAGGTCTTTCAACCCCAGCAGACCTGTGTCTGCCGGAAAGAGAGATCCAAGGTAGGCTTTAAATCTAGGATCGAGCACGGTGGCCAAAATGTAGTGCTCTGATTTCAACAGATTGACCACCTGTGAATCCTTGTTAAGCGAATTAAGGGCTGCATCCACAAGTCCCACATGCCTAGCGGAATCGCTCCCTTTTAGCTCCTTCTTCAATGCCTCCAGCTTCTTCTGCAAAAGCCTGATGAGGGGAATGACCTGACTCAGGCTGGCAGTGTCTGAACTGACTTCACGTGTGGCAAGTTCAAAGGGCATCAGAACCTTGCACAACGTTGAAATCATTCTCCACTGCACTTGAGACAGGTGCATTCCATCTCCTATATCGTGCTCAATTGTATGGGCTTGAATGGCCTTTTGCTGCTCCTCCAACCTCTGAAGCATATAGAGGGTTGAATTCCACCTCGTTACCACTTCTTGCTTCAGATGATGGCAGGGCAGGTTCAGTAGTTTTTGGTGGTGCTCCAGTCTTCTGTACGTGGTGCCTGTACGCCGAAAGTGTCCCGCAATTTTTCTGGCCACCGACAGCATCTCTTGCACGCCCCTGTCGTTTTTTAAAAAATTCTGCACCACCAAATTCAAGGTATGTGCAAAACATGGGACGTGCTGGAATTTGCCCATATTTAATGCACACACAATATTGCTGGCGTTGTCCGATGCCACAAATCCACAGGAGAGTCCAATTGGGGTAAGCCATTCCGCGATGATCTTCCTCAGTTGCCGTAAGAGGTTTTCAGCTGTGTGCGTATTCTGGAAAGCGGTGATACAAAGCGTAGCCTGCCTAGGAAAGAGTTGGCGTTTGCGAGATGCTGCTACTGGTGCCGCCGCTGCTGTTCTTGCGGCGGGAGTCCATACATCTACCCAGTGGGCTGTCACAGTCATATAGTCCTGACCCTGCCCTGCTCCACTTGTCCACATGTCCGTGGTTAAGTGGACATTGGGTACAACTGCATTTTTTAGGAGACTGGTGAGTCTTTTTCTGACGTCCGTGTACATTCTCGGTATCGCCTGCCTAGAGAAGTGGAACCTAGATGGTATTTGGTAACGGGGGCACACTGCCTCAATAAATTGTCTAGTTCCCTGTGAACTAACGGCGGATACCGGACGCACGTCTAACACCAACATAGTTGTCAAGGACTCAGTTATCCGCTTTGCAGTAGGATGACTGCTGTGATATTTCATCTTCCTCGCAAAGGACTGTTGAACAGTCAATTGCTTACTGGAAGTAGTACAAGTGGGCTTACGACTTCCCCTCTGGGATGACCATCGACTCCCAACGGCAACAACAGCAGCGCCAGCAGCAGTAGGCGTTACACGCAAGGATGCATCGGAGGAATCCCAGGCAGGAGAGGACTCGTCAGACTTGCCAGTGACATGGCCTGCAGGACTATTGGCATTCCTGGGGAAGGAGGAAATTGACACTGAGGGAGTTGGTGGGGTGGTTTGCGTGAGCTTGGTTACAAGAGGAAGGGATTTACTGGTCAGTGGACTGCTTCCGCTGTCACCCAAAGTTTTTGAACTTGTCACTGACTTATTATGAATGCGCTGCAGGTGACGTATAAGGGAGGATGTTCCGAGGTGGTTAACGTCCTTACCCCTACTTATTACAGCTTGACAAAGGGAACACACGGCTTGACACCTGTTGTCCGCATTTCTGGTGAAATACCTCCACACCGAAGAGCTGATTTTTTTGGTATTTTCACCTGGCATGTCAACGGCCATATTCCTCCCACGGACAACAGGTGTCTCCCCGGGTGCCTGACTTAAACAAACCACCTCACCATCAGAATCCTCCTGGTCAATTTCCTCCCCAGCGCCAGCAACACCCATATCCTCCTCATCCTGGTGTACTTCAACACTGACATCTTCAATCTGACTATCAGGAACTGGACTGCGGGTGCTCCTTCCAGCACTTGCAGGGGGCGTGCAAATGGTGGAAGGCGCATGCTCTTCACGTCCAGTGTTGGGAAGGTCAGGCATCGCAACCGACACAATTGGACTCTCCTTGTGGATTTGGGATTTCAAAGAACGCACAGTTCTTTGCGGTGCTTTTGCCAGCTTGAGTCTTTTCAGTTTTCTAGCGAGAGGCTGAGTGCTTCCATCCTCATGTGAAGCTGAACCACTAGCCATGAACATAGGCCAGGGCCTCAGCCGTTCCTTGCCACTCCGTGTGGTAAATGGCATATTGGCAAGTTTACGCTTCTCCTCCGACAATTTTATTTTAGGTTTTGGAGTCCTTTTTTTACTGATATTTGGTGTTTTGGTTTTGACATGCTCTGTACTATGCCATTGGGCATCGGCCTTGGCAGACGACGTTGCTGGCATTTCATCGTCTCGGCCATGACTAGTGGCAGCAGCTTCAGCACGAGGTGGAAGTGGATCTTGATCTTTCCCTAATTTTGGAACCTCAACATTTTTGTTCTCCATATTTTAATAGGCACAACTAAAAGGCACCTCAGGTAAACAATGCAGATGGATGGATTGGATACTAGTATACAATTATGGACGGGCTGCCGATAGAGATGAGCGGGTTCGGTTCCTCGGAATCCGAACCCGCCCGAACTTCATGTTTTTTTTCACGGGTCCGAGCGACTCGGATCTTCCCGCCTTGCTCGGTTAACCCGAGCGCGCCCGAACGTCATCATGACGCTGTCGGATTCTCGCGAGGCTCGGATTCTATCGCGAGACTCGGATTCTATATAAGGAGCCGCGCGTCGCCGCCATTTTCACTCGTGCATTGAGATTGATAGGGAGAGGACGTGTCTGGCGTCCTCTCCATTAGAATAGAGATAGATTAGATAGAGAGAGAGAGATTGTGCAGAGTCGCAGACAGAGTTAGTTTACCACAGTCAGTGACCAGTGCAGTTGCTAGTTAACTTTTATTTAATATAATATATCCGTTCACTTCTCTCTGCTATATCCGTTCTCTGCCTGAAAAAAAAAACGATACACAGCACAGTCAGTCACACAGTGTGACTCAGTCTGTGTGCACTCAGCTCAGCCCAGTGTGCTGCACAGTCATCAATGTATAAATTAAAAGCTTATAATTAATTGTGGGGGAGACTGGGGAGCACTGCAGGTTGTTAGCAGGAGCCAGGAGTACAATTATATTAATTAACAGTGCACACTTTTGCTGCAGGAGTGGTGACCAGTGCCTGACCACCAGTATAGTATTGTTGTATACTACTAATATCTCTTTAAATATCAACCAGTCTATATTAGCAGCAGACACAGTACAGTGCGGTAGTTCACGGCTGTGGCTACCTCTGTGTCGGCACACGGCAGGCAGTCCGTCCGACCAGAATTGTATTATTTATTATTATATACCTACCACCTAACCGTGGTTTTTTTTTCATTCTTTATACCGTCATAGTGTCATCCTAATTGTTACGAGTATACTACTATCTCTTTATCAACCAGTGTACAGTGCGGTAGTTCACGGCTGTGGCTACCTCTGTGTCGGCACACGGCAGGCAGTCCGTCCGACCAGAATTGTATTATTTATTATTATATACCTACCACCTAACCGTGGTTTTTTTTTCATTCTTTATACCGTCATAGTGTCATCCTAATTGTTACGAGTATACTACTATCTCATTATCAACCAGTGTACAGTGCGGTAGTTCACGGCTGTGGCTACCTCTGTGTCGGCACACGGCAGGCAGTCCGTCCGACCAGAATTGTATTATTTATTATTATATACCTACCACCTAACCGTGGTTTTTTTTTTCATTCTTTATACCGTCATAGTGTCATCCTAATTGTTACGAGTATACTACTATCTCTTTATCAACCAGTGTACAGTGCGGTAGTTCACGGCTGTGGCTACCTCTGTGTCGGCACACGGCAGGCAGTCCGTCCGACCAGAATTGTATTATTTATTATTATATACCTACCACCTAACCGTGGTTTTTTTTTTCATTCTTTATACCGTCATAGTGTCATCCTAATTGTTACGAGTATACTACTATCTCTTTATCAACCAGTGTACAGTGCGGTAGTTCACGGCTGTGGCTACCTCTGTGTCGGCACACGGCAGGCAGTCCGTCCGACCAGAATTGTATTATTTATTATTATATACCTACCACCTAACCGTGGTTTTTTTTTCATTCTTTATACCGTCATAGTGTCATCCTAATTGTTACGAGTATACTACTATCTCTTTATCAACCAGTGTACAGTGCGGTAGTTCACGGCTGTGGCTACCTCTGTGTCGGCACACGGCAGGCAGTCCGTCCGACCAGAATTGTATTATTTATTATTATATACCTACCACCTAACCGTGGTTTTTTTTTCATTCTTTATACCGTCATAGTGTCATCCTAATTGTTACGAGTATACTACTATCTCTTTATCAACCAGTGTACAGTGCGGTAGTTCACGGCTGTGGCTACCTCTGTGTCGGCACACGGCAGGCAGTCCGTCCGACCAGAATTGTATTATTTATTATTATATACCTACCACCTAACCATGTTTTTTTTTTTCATTCTTTATACCGTCATAGTGTCATCCTAATTGTTACGAGTATACTACTATCTCTTTATCAACCAGTGTACAGTGCGGTAGTTCACGGCTGTGGCTACCTCTGTGTCGGCACACGGCAGGCAGTCCGTCCGACCAGAATTGTATTATTTATTATTATATACCTACCACCTAACCGTGGTTTTTTTTTCATTCTTTATACCGTCATAGTGTCATCCTAATTGTTACGAGTATACTACTATCTCTTTATCAACCAGTGTACAGTGCGGTAGTTCACGGCTGTGGCTACCTCTGTGTCGGCAGTCGGCAGGCAGTCCGTCCATCCATAATTGTATTATTATTATAATATATACCACCTAACCGTGGTTTTTTTATACCACCTAACCGTGGCAGTCCGTCCATAATTGTATACTAGTATCCAATCCATCCATCTCCATTGTTTACCTGAGGTGCCTTTTAGTTCTGCCTATAAAATATGGAGAACAAAAAAGTTGAGGTTCCAAAATTAGGGAAAGATCAAGATCCACTTCCACCTCGTGCTGAAGCTGCTGCCACTAGTCATGGCCGAGACGATGAAATGCCAGCAACGTCGTCTGCCAAGGCCGATGCCCAATGTCATAGTACAGAGCATGTCAAATCCAAAACACCAAATATCAGAAAAAAAAGGACTCCAAAACCTAAAATAAAATTGTCGGAGGAGAAGCGTAAACTTGCCAATATGCCATTTACCACACGGAGTGGCAAGGAACGGCTGAGGCCCTGGCCTATGTTCATGGCTAGTGGTTCAGCTTCACATGAGGATGGAAGCACTCAGCCTCTCGCTAGAAAACTGAAAAGACTCAAGCTGGCAAAAGCACCGCAAAGAACTGTGCGTTCTTTGAAATCCCAAATCCACAAGGAGAGTCCAATTGTGTCGTTTGCGATGCCTGACCTTCCCAACACTGGACGTGAAGAGCATGCGCCTTCCACTATTTGCATGCCCCCTGCAAGTGCTGGAAGGAGCACCCGCAGTCCAGTTCCTGATAGTCAGATTGAAGATGTCAGTGTTGAAGTACACCAGGATGAGGAGGATATGGGTGTTGCTGGCGCTGGGGAGGAAATTGACCAGGAGGATTCTGATGGTGAGGTGGTTTGTTTAAGTCAGGCACCCGGGGAGACACCTGTTGTCCGTGGGAGGAATATGGCCGTTGACATGCCAGGTGAAAATACCAAAAAAATCAGCTCTTCGGTGTGGAGGTATTTCACCACAAATGCGGACAACAGGTGTCAAGCCGTGTGTTCCCTTTGTCAAGCTGTAATAAGTAGGGGTAAGGACGTTAACCACCTCGGAACATCCTCCCTTATACGTCACCTGCAGCGCATTCATAATAAGTCAGTGACAAGTTCAAAAACTTTGGGTGACAGCGGAAGCAGTCCACTGACCAGTAAATCCCTTCCTCTTGTAACCAAGCTCACGCAAACCACCCCACCAACTCCCTCAGTGTCAATTTCCTCCTTCCCCAGGAATGCCAATAGTCCTGCAGGCCATGTCACTGGCAAGTCTGACGAGTCCTCTCCTGCCTGGGATTCCTCCGATGCATCCTTGCGTGTAACGCCTACTGCTGCTGGCGCTGCTGTTGTTGCCGCTGGGAGTCGATGGTCATCCCAGAGGGGAAGTCGTAAGCCCACTTGTACTACTTCCAGTAAGCAATTGACTGTTCAACAGTCCTTTGCGAGGAAGATGAAATATCACAGCAGTCATCCTACTGCAAAGCGGATAACTGAGGCCTTGGCATCCTGGGTGGTGAGAAACGTGGTTCCGGTATCCATCATTACTGCAGAGCCAACTAGAGACTTGTTGGAGGTACTGTGTCCCCGGTACCAAATACCATCTAGGTTCCATTTCTCTAGGCAGGCGATACCGAAAATGTACACAGACCTCAGAAAAAGAGTCACCAGTGTCCTAAAAAATGCAGCTGTACCCAATGTCCACTTAACCACGGACATGTGGACAAGTGGAGCAGGGCAGGGTCAGGACTATATGACTGTGACAGCCCACTGGGTAGATGTATGGACTCCCGCCGCAAGAACAGCAGCGGCGGCACCAGTAGCAGCATCTCGCAAACGCCAACTCTTTCCTAGGCAGGCTACGCTTTGTATCACCGCTTTCCAGAATACGCACACAGCTGAAAACCTCTTACGGCAACTGAGGAAGATCATCGCGGAATGGCTTACCCCAATTGGACTCTCCTGTGGATTTGTGGCATCGGACAACGCCAGCAATATTGTGTGTGCATTAAATCTGGGCCAATTCCAGCACGTCCCATGTTTTGCACATACCTTGAATTTGGTGGTGCAGAATTTTTTAAAAAACGACAGGGCCGTGCAAGAGATGCTGTCGGTGGCCAGAAGAATTGCGGGACACTTTCGGCGTACAGGCACCACGTACAGAAAACTGGAGCACCACCAAAAACTACTGAACCTGCCCAGCCATCATCTGAAGCAAGAAGTGGTAACGAGGTGGAATTCAACCCTCTATATGCTTCAGAGGTTGGAGGAGCAGCAAAAGGCCATTCAAGCCTATACAATTGAGCACGATATAGTAGGTGGAATGCACCTGTCTCAAGTGCAGTGGAGAATGATTTCAACGTTGTGCAAGGTTCTGATGCCCTTTGAACTTGCCACACGTGAAGTCAGTTCAGACACTGCCAGCCTGAGTCAGGTCATTCCCCTCATCAGGCTTTTGCAGAAGAAGCTGGAGGCATTGAAGGAGGAGCTAACACGGAGCGATTCCGCTAGGCATGTGGGACTTGTGGATGCAGCCCTTAATTCGCTTAACAAGGATTCACGGGTGGTCAATCTGTTGAAATCAGAGCACTACATTTTGGCCACCGTGCTCGATCCTAGATTTAAAGCCTACCTTGGATCTCTCTTTCCGGCAGACACAGGTCTGCTGGGGTTGAAAGACCTGCTGGTGACAAAATTGTCAAGTCAAGCGGAACGCGACCTGTCAACATCTCCTCCTTCACATTCTCCCGCAACTGGGGGTGCGAGGAAAAGGCTCAGAATTCCGAGCCCACCCGCTGGCGGTGATGCAGGGCAGTCTGGAGCGACTGCTGATGCTGACATCTGGTCCGGACTGAAGGACCTGACAACGATTACGGACATGTCGTCTACTGTCACTGCATATGATTCTCTCAACATTGATAGAATGGTGGAGGATTATATGAGTGACCGCATCCAAGTAGGCACGTCACACAGTCCGTACTTATACTGGCAGGAAAAAGAGGCAATTTGGAGGCCCTTGCACAAACTGGCTTTATTCTACCTAAGTTGCCCTCCCACAAGTGTGTACTCCGAAAGAGTGTTTAGTGCCGCCGCTCACCTTGTCAGCAATCGGCGTACGAGGTTACATCCAGAAAATGTGGAGAAGATGATGTTCATTAAAATGAATTATAATCAATTCCTCCGCGGAGACATTGACCAGCAGCAATTGCCTCCACAAAGTACACAGGGAGCTGAGATGGTGGATTCCAGTGGGGACGAATTGATAATCTGTGAGGAGGGGGATGTACACGGTGATATATCGGAGGGTGAAGATGAGGTGGACATCTTGCCTCTGTAGAGCCAGTTTGTGCAAGGAGAGATTAATTGCTTCTTTTTTGGGGGGGGTCCAAACCAACCCGTCATATCAGTCACAGTCGTGTGGCAGACCCTGTCACTGAAATGATGGGTTGGTTAAAGTGTGCATGTCCTGTTTTGTTTATACAACATAAGGGTGGGTGGGAGGGCCCAAGGATAATTCCATCTTGCACCTCTTTTTTCTTTTCTTTTTCTTTGCATCATGTGCTGATTGGGGAGGGTTTTTTGGAAGGGACACCCTGCGTGACACTGCAGTGCCACTCCTAGATGGGCCCGGTGTTTGTGTCGGCCACTAGGGTCGCTAATCTTACTCACACAGCTACCTCATTGCGCCTCTTTTTTTCTTTGCGTCATGTGCTGTTTGGGGAGGGTTTTTTGGAAGGGACATCCTGCGTGACACTGCAGTGCCACTCCTAGATGTGCCCGGTGTTTGTGTCGGCCACTAGGGTCGCTAATCTTACTCACACAGTCAGCTACCTCATTGCGCCTCTTTTTTTCTTTGCGTCATGTGCTGTTTGGGGAGGGTTTTTTGGAAGGGCCATCCTGCGTGACACTGCAGTGCCACTCCTAGATGGGCCCGGTGTTTGTGTCGGCCACTAGGGTCGCTAATCTTACTCACACAGCTACCTCATTGCGCCTCTTTTTTTCTTTGCGTCATGTGCTGTTTGGGGAGGGTTTTTTGGAAGGGACATCCTGCGTGACACTGCAGTGCCACTCCTAGATGGGCCCGGTGTTTGTGTCGGCCACTAGGGTCGCTTATCTTACTCACACAGCGACCTCGGTGCAAATTTTAGGACTAAAAATAATATTGTGAGGTGTGAGGTATTCAGAATAGACTGAAAATGAGTGTAAATTATGGTTTTTGAGGTTAATAATACTTTGGGATCAAAATGACCCCCAAATTCTATGATTTAAGCTGTTTTTTAGTGTTTTTTGAAAAAAACACCCGAATCCAAAACACACCCGAATCCGACAAAAAAAATTCGGTGAGGTTTTGCCAAAACGCGTTCGAACCCAAAACACGGCCGCGGAACCGAACCCAAAACCAAAACACAAAACCCGAAAAATTTCAGGCGCTCATCTCTAGCTGCCGAGTGCCGACACAGAGGTAGCCACAGCCGTGAACTACCGCACTGTACTGTGTCTGCTGCTAATATATAGACTGGTTGATAAAGAGATAGTATACTCGTAACTAGTATGTATGTATAAAGAAAGAAAAAAAAACCACGGTTAGGTCACTGGTATATACAATTATGGACGGGCTGCCGAGTGCCGACACAGAGGTAGCCACAGCCGTGAACTACCGCACTGTTCACTGGTTGATAAAGAGATAGTAGTATACTCGTAACAACTAGTATGACGACGGTATAAAGAATGAAAAAAAAACCACGGTTAGGTGGTATATAATACAATTATGGTTGGACGGACTGCCTGCCGAGTGCCGACACAGAGGTAGCCACAGCCGTGAACTACCGCACTGTACACTGGTTGATAAAGAGATAGTAGTATACTCGTAACAACTAGTATGACGACGGTATAAAGAATGAAAAAAAAACCACGGTTAGGTGGTATATAATACAATTATGGTTGGACGGACTGCCTGCCGAGTGCCGACACAGAGGTAGCCACAGCCGTGAACTACCGCACTGTACACTGGTTGATAAAGAGATAGTAGTATACTCGTAACAACTAGTATGACGACGGTATAAAGAACGAAAAAAAAACCACGGTTAGGTGGTATATATTATAATACAATTATGGATGGACGGACTGCCTGCCGAGTTCCGACACAGAGGTAGCCACAGCCGTGAACTACCGCACTGTACACTGGTTGATAAAGAGATAGTAGTATACTCGTAACAACTAGTATGACGACGGTATAAAGAACGAAAAAAAACCCACGGTTAGGTGGTATATATTATAATACAATTATGGATGGACGGACTGCCTGCCGAGTTCCGACACAGAGGTAGCCACAGCCGTGAACTACCGCACTGTACACTGGTTGATAAAGAGATAGTAGTATACTCGTAACAACTAGTATGACTATGACGACGGTATAAAGAAAGAAAAAAAAAACCACGGTTAGGTGGTATATAATACAATTATGGATGGACGGACTGCCTGCCGAGTGCCGACACAGAGGTAGCCACAGCCGTGAACTACCGCACTGTACTGTGTCTGCTGCTAATATAGACTGGTTGATAAAGAGATAGTATACAATACTACTAATATACTGGTGGTCAGGCACTGGTCACCACTAGTCACACTGGCAGTGGCACTCCTGCAGCAAAAGTGTGCACTGTTTAATTTTAATATAATATTATTTATCATGTACTCCTGGCTCCTGCTATAACAACCTGCAGTGCTCCCCAGTCTCCCCCACAATTATAAGCTTTATATACAATACATTGATGTGCAGCACACTGGGCTGAGCAGTGCACACAGACTGAGTCACTGTGTGACTGTGTATCGTTTTTTTCAGGCAGAGAACGGATATATTAAATAAAACAAACAACTGCACTGTCTCTGGTGGTCACTGGTCACTGTGGTCGTCAGTCACTAAACTCTGTCTGCACTCTGCACTCTCTTCTAATCTACAGTATCACAGCAATCTCTCTCTCTCTCTCTCTTCTAAATCTAATCTAAATGGAGAGGACGCCAGCCACGTCCTCTCCCTATCAATCTCAATGCACGTGTGAAAATGGCGGCGACGCGCGGCTCCTTATATAGAATCCGAGTCTCGCGAGAATCCGACAGCGTCATGATGACGTTCGGGCGCGCTCGGGTTAACCGAGCAAGGCGGGAAGATCCGAGTCGCTCGGACCCGTGAAAAAAAAAGTGAAGTTCGTGCGGGTTCGGATTCAAAGAAACCGAACCCGCTCATCTCTAATCTAAACGTAGTTTTGGATTTTCTCAAATCCCATTGGTTTGAGCCTCTCAAATCGGTAGATTTGAAGTATCTTACATGGAAAGTAACCATGCTACTGGCCCTGGCTTCAGCCTGGAGAGTATCAGAGTTGGCGGCTTTATCGTACAAAAGCCCATATCTGATTTTCCATTCGGACAGGGCAGAACTGCGGACACGTCCTCATTTTCTCCCTAAGGTGGTTTCGGCTTTTCACTTGAACCAGCCTATTGTGGTGCCTGCGGCTACTAGCGACTTGGAGGACTCCAAGTTGCTGGACGTTGTCAGAGCATTGAAAATATATATTTCAAGGACGGCTGGAGTCAGAAAATCTGACTCGCTGTTTATCCTGTATGCACCCAACAAGATGGGTGCTCCTGCGTCTAAGCAGACGATTGCTCGTTGGATCTGTAGCACAATCCAACTTGCACATTCTGTGGCAGGCCTGCCACAGCCTAAATCAGTAAATGCCCACTCCACAAGGAAGGTGGGCTCATCTTGGGCGGCTGCCCGAGGGGTCTCGGCATTACAACTTTGCCGAGCAGCTACGTGGTCAGGGGAGAACACGTTTGTAAAATTCTACAAATTTGATACTCTGGCTAAAGAGGACCTGGAGTTCTCTCATTCGGTGCTGCAGAGTCATCCGCACTCTCCCGCCCGTTTGGGAGCTTTGGTATAATCCCCATGGTCCTGATGGAGTCCCCAGCATCCACTAGGACGTTAGAGAAAATATGAATTTACTTACCGATAATTCTATTTCTCATAGTCCGTAGTGGATGCTGGGCGCCCATCCCAAGTGCGGATTGTCTGCAATACTTGTACATAGTTATTGTTACAAAAATCGGGTTATTATTGTTGTGAGCCATCTTTTTAGAGGCTACTTCGTTGTTATCATACTGTTAACTGGGTTCAAATCACAAGTTGTACGGTGTGATTGGTGTGGCTGGTATGAGTCTTACCCGGGATTCAAGATCCTTCCTTATTGTGTACGCTCGTCCGGGCACAGTACCTAACTGAGGCTTGGAGGAGGGTCATAGGGGGAGGAGCCAGTACACACCATGTGATCCTAAAAGCTTACTTTTTTGTGCCCTGTCTCCTGCGGAGCCGCTATTCCCCATGGTCCTGACGGAGTCCCCAGCATCCACTACGGACTATGAGAAATAGAATTATCGGTAAGTAAATTCTTATTTTCAAAGAAACTTGGGTAAATCCAGAGAAAAAGTTTCAAATCCCTAAAAGATTGCTCACCTCATTTCCTTTCCCTCAGGATGATAGGAAGAAATGGGAAAATCCACCGATAGTGGGCGCCTCTGTATCTAGATTGTCACGTAAAATTATTTTACCTGCCCCAGGCGCAGCCTCCTTAAAGGATCCAGCTGACTGCAAGATTGAGACCACATTCAAATCTCTGTACACAGCTGCTGGGGTGACACAAAGACCCACTATTGCTTGAGCGTGGATATCTAGGGCCATTGCAAAATGGTCAGGTAACCTAATTGATGATTTAGATTCTCTGCATAGGAGTGAACTTGATTTACTCTTGCATCACATTCAGGACTTTGCAAACTTTATGGTGGAGGCCATGAAGGAACTTGGCCAGCTCAACGCAAGTGTTACTGCTATGGCAGTGTCGGCACGCAGAGGCTTATGGCTACGCCAATGGACTGCAGATGCGGATTCCAGGAGAAGCGTGGAGAGCCTGCCCTTCACAGGTGAGGCCTTGTTCGGAGATGAACTGGATACGTGTATATCCAAAGCGACTGCGGGTAAATCGACATATCTTCCTTCCGCAGCAACCCCGGCTAGAACATCATATTCAGCCCCTACATTGCAGTCATTTTGGACAGCAAAATTTAAAAACAAATCCAAAGGTTCCTCCACTGCCTTCAGAGGTGGTCGATGCAACTACAGGTTCTCAGGAACAGAGCTCAGGTTCTGCTTCCTCAAAGCCTTCAGCATGACGGTGGACCACACTGCCTGAAGAACAAGCAGGTGGGAGCACGTTTAAAGGATTTCAGTCATATATGGGCAGCAACTCCCATCTCACAGATTCTTCAAGTCAGGCGTACCAGCTTCTCAGGAAGCAATTATAATCCTGCAAGAGGCAATTCAAAAGTTGGTACAGACACAGGTCATTGTCCCAGTTCCACCTCAGCTACAGAACAAGGGTTATTATACCAACCTGTTCATGGTACCAAAGCCTCGATGGTACGGTAAGGCCCATCTTAAACCTAAAATCTCTGAACCCGTATTTACAGGTATTCGAATTCAAGATGGAGTCTCTGAGAGCGGTGATTTCAGGTCTGGAGGAAGGGGAATTCCTGGTTTCTCTAGATATCAAGGATGCGTACCTTCATATTCCTATCTGGCTGCCTCATCAGGCTTATCTACGGTTTGCAATACAGGACTGTCACTACCAGTGCCAGGCCCTGCCATTTGGCCTCTCCACAGCACCGAGGGTGTTCACCAAGGTCATGGCAAAGATGATGCTCCTCCTCCGCAAACAGGGAGTAAACATAATTCCATACCTGGATGACCTACTGATAAAGCCAACCTCCCAGGAGAGGTTGTTACAAAGCATTTCCCTCTCAACTCAAATACTCCAGGATCACGAGTGGATTCTGAACCTTCCAAAATCACACTTGGAACAGACAAAGAAGCTTCCCTTCTCGGGAATGATACTCGATACGGAAGTACAGAGGGTGTTCCTTCCATTGGAAAAGGCATTGGTGATCCAGTCAATGGTCCGGGATGTCCTGAAGCCAACTCAGATATCGGTACATCAGTGCATTCGCCTACTGGGGAATATGGTAGCCTCCTACGAGGCACTACAGTACGGAAGGTTTCACGCAAGGCCTTTCCAGCTGGATCTCTTGTTGTTGTCCGGATCGCATCTTCACATGCACCAGAGGATACGCCTGTCGCCGAAAGCCAGAATTTCTGATTGAAGGCCGCAGGTTCGGGATTCAAAATTGGATTCTGCTAACCACAGATGCAAGCCTCAGAGGTTGGGGAGCAGTCACCCTGGGGGAAAACTTCCAGGGAAAATGGTCAAATCAAGAAGCCATTCTTCCAATAAACATTCTGGAACTAAGGGCCATATACAATGCCCTTCAACAAGCGGCACATCTTCTTCAAGATCAAGCCATTCAGGTACAGTCGGTCAATGTGACGGCGGTGTCGTACATAAACTGACAGGGTGGAACGAAGAGCAGAGCTGCAATGTTAGAGGTAACAAGAATTCTCCTTTAGGCAGAAAAACACGCGGTGGCGTTGTCGGCAATCTTCATTCCGGGAGTAGACAACTGGGAAGCAGACTTCCTCAGCAGGGTCGACCTCCACCCAGGAAAGTGAGGCCTCCACCCGGAGGTGTTCGGGGAAATGACAAGTCGGTGGGGAATTCCTCATATCGACATGATGGCCTCTCGTCTCAACAAGAAGCTCAGGCGGTATTGTTTCAGGTCGAGAGATCCACAGGCAGTGGCGGTGGCTGTGCTGGTTACTCCATGGGTTTACTAGACAGCGTATGTGTTCCCTCCACTTCCGCTCATCCCAAGAATTCTAAAAAGAATCAAAAAGACAAGGATTCAGGCAATCCTCATTGCCCTGGACTGGTCAAGAAGGGCCTGGTATGCGAATCTACTGGAGTTGCTCCTAGAGAAGCCGTGGCCTCTACCTCTTTGCAGGGACCTTCTACAACAGGGGCCGTTTGTCTATCAACCTACCACGGCTACGTTTGATGGCATGGAAGTTGAGCGTCAGGTCTTAGCCCGGAAAGGGATTCCGGACAGGGTAATTCCAACCCTGATCCAAGTCAGGAAGGGAGTAATATCTAAACATTACCATCGTATTTGGAAACAAAAATGTGTCTTGGTGTGAATCCAAGAAATTTCCTGTGGTGGAGTTTCAACTGGGGCATTTACTTCTTTTTCTGCAAGCTAGGTGTGGATGTGGGCCCTCGCCTGGGCTCTATAAAAGTCCAGATTTCGGCCTTGTCCATTTTCTTCCAGAAACAACTGGCCTCCCTCCATGAGTTTCAGACTTTCTTGAAGGAGGTTCTGCACATCCTACCGCCCTTTGTGCCTCCTACGGCACCTTGGGATCTTAACGTGGTGTTGCCGTTCCTGCAATCAGAATGGTTTGAGCCTTTACAGGAGGTAGACGTAAAGTTTCTTACATGGAAGACCGTCACACTGTTGGCCTTGGCGTCAGCAAGATGTGTGTCTGAGTTGGGGGCGTTGTCTCACAAGAGCCCCTACTTAATATTCCATGAGGATAGAGCTGAACTCAGAATGCGTCAGCAATTTCTTCCTAAGGTTGTGTCGGCATTTCATATCAACCAACCTATTGTGGTGCCAGTGGCTACTGACACCTCGGCTACTTCAAAGTCCTTGGATGTTGTGAGGGCCTTGAAGGTATATGTGAAGCGGACAGCTCGTCACAGGAAATTGGACGCGCTGTTTGTTCTTTATGATCTCAATAAAATTGGGTGTCCTGCTTCTAAGCAGACAATTGCTCGCTGGATCAGGCTTACTATCCAGTATGCTTATTCTACGGCAGGCTTGCCGGTTCCAAGATCTGTACAAGCCCAATCTACTAGGTCGGTGGGCTCTTCCTGGCCAGTGGTCCGGGGTGTCTCGGCTGGCTCTGGGACTCCAGGTCGACAACAAAAAGGTCGACAACACCTTAGGTCGATGCCAATTGGTCGACACGCCTTAAGTCGACGTGTACAAAAGGTCGACATGGACAAAAGGTCGACATGGAAAAGACCGGGAACCCCAATTAGTGCAACGCGTCCCCTCGCATGGCGAGCGGCGGGCATGGTGCCTTCACTTCACTCCGCACAGATTACCGTTCCAATCGTAGTTCACATGGATCGTTAAGTATGAAGAAGTTCCAAAAAAGAAAAAAATTGTGAAAAACTCATGTCGACCCTTTTCCATGTCGACCTTGTCCCTGTCGACCTTTTGTCCATGTCGACCTAAGGTGTTTCGACCAATTGGCGTCGACCTAAGGTGTGTCGACCTTTTTGTTGTCGACCTGGAGTCCGGACACCGTCTCGGCTCTACAGCTCTGCCGAGCAGTTCTTGGTCAGGTTCGAACACGTTTGCTAAGTTCTACAAGTTCAATACTTTGGTCTCTGAGGACCTTCAGTTTGGTCACTCTGTTCTACAGGAACCTCAGCACTCTCCCACCCTGTTTGGGAGCTTTGGTACATCCCCATGGTACTAAATGGAACCCCAATATCCTCTAGGACAGGCATGTCCAAACTGCGGCCCTCCAGCTGTTATGAAACTACATATCACAGCATGCCCTGACACAGTTTCGCTGTCAGAGAATACTAAAGCTGTGTCAGGGCATGCTGGGATGTGTAGTTTCTCAACAGCTGGAGTGCTGCAGTTTGGACATGCCTGCTCTAGGATGTAAGAGAAAATAGGATTTTAATTGCCTACCGGTAAATCTTTTTCTCGTAGTCCGTAGAGGATACTGGGCGCCCGCCTAGTGCTTCATGTTTTCCTGTATAGTTTCTTGGTTAAGTATTGTTGGTTCAGGTGTTGCTGTTACTGTTCAAGTTTGGTTAGCATGGCTTTCCTCTTGTTATGTGTGTGCTGGTTCCAATCTCACCACTGTCCTTTCAATCTTTCTCTCGAAGTATTGTATGTCCGTCTCCTCAGGCACAGTTTCTAGACTGAGTCTGGTAGGAGGGGCATAGAGGGAGGAGCCAGTGCACATTATTAAATTCTTAATGTTCCCATGGCTCCTTGTGGACCCGTCTATAACCCATGGTACTAAATGGAACCCCAGTATCCTCTACGGACTATGAGAAAAGGATTTACCAGTAGGTAATTAAAATCCTATTTTTATAGTGCATCCGGAAAGTATTCACAGCGCTTCACTTTTTCCACGTTTTGTTATGTTACAGCTGTCACGATCCGGGTAATTTATCACCATTTCTTACCTTCCAAGTGTCTCCTGAGACTGGCCCAGCGCTCCAAGCCTGGATTCCACATGCACTGTCTGCGTGCAGCACGCTGGGTAACATGGCCTCAGTCTCTCACATGCGAACGTTCAAACAGACTTTCCCTCCAGATTCAAACATGGGCGCAGCCATGTTTGGATTCATCACATGTTGCTTTACAGCCTATCAGCTGCACTCTGGACTTTGCCTGATTACCCAGCAGCTGCACTCTGGACTCTGCCTGATTACTCAGCCAGCCAATCCCTGCTTCCCAGCTGGTATAAATATCCTGCATCAAGGCTGCCTAATCATCAGTGCTTTGGTTGGCAAACCTTGTACACATGTCTCTCCTGTCTGTGGAATCTGCAGTTCGAGTCTCCAGGTATTCCAGCTCCTGTGTTCAACTCCTGTGACTCAGCTCCACTTAGAGACCCGCACCGGTTACCAGCTTGCGGTGCAGCCTGACTTCCGTTGTTCCAGCTCTGCTCCTTGATTATCTGCTGTGATACCTACATCGGCTTTCAGCTTCCAGCAGTGTTCTGGTATCTCTCCACTCCCGTTGTTTGCAGCTCTGACTAGCTCCATAGGTGTTCCACCATCGATACTCATCACCATTGGTACTCACCATCGGACTCTAACATCATCAGTGAGTTCTGCTACACCTTCCCGTCTGGTCCGGTTCCATCCGGCATCCCCGGCAGTTCTTCTGTGTTCTTCTCAACCTCTGTTCATCTATCTCGACTCCAGTTCTCAGAGTATAACCTGCTGGTCAGTACCTGCTTGTTTCCCTCTACAGTGGTTAGTTGTGGCCAATGGACATTACATCTCCGAGTCTTGCAGTGCCTTTATACCAACTCATTCTATATTGCCACAGTATCTTTCTACCACTTTGCTAAAGGAACTGTACTGTTTTCATTGCACAATCTACCGTTGAATTACCTGAACTGCCTAGGTGTATCAGAACTGTGCGTTTAATAAACAGACTTTATTTTACCACGTTGTCTTCGTCACACCTTCGGGCTTCAGTGCTTAATCCTCTGCATGTCTAAGAACCCTATCCAACCATCCCAGTTCACTTACACTCCAGCCCCTACAACTGAGGCTTCCCCAGGTCAGCCTCAGCCCTCAGTTGTGACAACAGCCTTATTCCAAACTGGAATAAATTTGTTTTCCCTCAAAATTCTACACACAATACCTCATAATGACAACGTGAAAAAAGTGTTTTTGAGATTTTTGCAAATTTATTAAAAATAAAAAACTAAGAAATCACATGTACATAAGTATTCACAGCCTGTGCTCAATACTTTGATGATGCACCTTTGGCAGCAATTACAGCCTCAAGTCTTTTTGAATATGATGCCACAAGCTGGGCACACCTATCTTTGGGCAGTTTCGCCCATTCCTCTTTGCAGCACCTCTCAAGCTCCATCAGGTTGGATGGTAAGCGTCGGTGCACAGCCAATTTCAGATCTCTCCAGAGATGTTCAATCGGATTCAAGTCTCAGCTCTGGCTGGGCCACTCAAGGACTTTCACAGAGCTGTCCTGAAGCCACTCCTTTGATATCTGGGTTGTGTGCTTAGGGTCGTTGTCCTGCTGAAAGATGAACCGTAGCCCCAGTATGAGGTCAAGAGCCCTCTGGAGCAGGTTTTCATCCAGGATGTCTCTGTACATTGCTGCATTCATTTTTCCCCCCTATCCTGACTAGTTTCCAAGTTCCTGCAGCTGAAAAACATCCCCACAGCATGATGCTACCACCACCATGCTTCACTGTAGGGATGGTCTTGGCCTGATGATGAGCGGTGTCTGGTTTCCTCCAAACATGACACCTGGCATTCACGCCAAAGAGTTCAATCTTTTTCTCATCAGACCAGAGAATTTTGTTTCTCATGGTCTGAGAGTCCTTCAGGTGCATTTTGGCAAACTTCAGGCAGGCTGCCATGTGCTTTTTTTACTAAGGAGTGGCTTCCGTTTGGCGAGTCTACCATACAAGCCTGCTTAATTGCTGCAGAGATGGTTGTCCTTCTGGAAGATTCTCCTCTCCACAGAGGAATCCAGTAGCTCTTACAGAGTGACTATTTGGTTCTTGGTCACCTCCCTGACTAGGGCCCTTCTCCCCCAATTGCTCAGTTTAGACAGCCGGCCAGCTCTAGGAAGAGTCCCGGTGGTTCCGAACTTCTTCCATTTATGGATGATGGAGGCCACTGTGCTCATCGGGACCTTCAAAGCAGCAGATATTTTTCTGTACCCTTCCCAGATTTGTGCCTCGAGACAATCCTTTCTCGGTCTACAGACAATTCCTTTGACTTCATGCTTGGTTTGTGCTCAGACTTGTACTGTCAAGTGTGGGACCTTATATAATTATAGACAGGTGTGTACCTTTCCAAATCATGTCCGATCAACTGATTTTACCACAGGTGGACTAAAATTAAGCTGTAGGAACATCTCAAGGATGATCAGTGGAAACAGGATTCACCTGAGCTCAATTTTGAGCTTCATGGCAAAGGCTGTGAATACTTATGTACATGTGATATCTTAGTTTTTTATTTTAATAAATTTTCAAAAATCTATAAAAAAAACAAAACTTTTTTCACGTTGCCATTATGGGGTATTGGGGTAAATGTATGAAGCAGTGATAAGAGTAGAGAAGTGAGTCAGTGGAGAATCTGCCCATGGCAACCATTCAGCATTGAAGTAACATTTATGATTGGTTGACATGGGTGACTTCTCCACTGGCTCAATTCTCCACTCTTATCACTGCTTTATACATTTACCCCGTTGTGTGTAGAATTTTGAGGGAAAAACTTAATTTATTCCATTTTGGAATAAGGCTGTAACATAACAAAATATGGAAAAAGTGAAGCGCTGTGAATACTTTCCGGATGCACTGTAATTATCATGAGACATGTGCGACTCGGCATGACCATGTTCCTTTCTAGCTCTCCATTTGTATGAATGTCTGGGGTGATCTTCTCACCCCAGCTGTGCCACAGGGAGTATTGTGTTACCCAGAATCCCCGAAGCTCAGATCACACCCTCCTCATTTCAGTAACTGTGCTGGCACAGATTCCATACCTCACAACTTAAGACTTTTCTTGAAGAGGGACACATGCGCAGCGAAGCCTCGTGCGCTCCCGAAAAGGGAGCGTGGCCGATGAAAGGGGGGGCGTGGTTTCGCGGGAGGACCCGCGATCGCGAGCCACGCCTCCGTTTTCATCACTGAGGGGGCATGCCCAGCCTCTGTGAGCCGCTGGCATGCCTCCTCTCCCTCTGACTCCAGTGAATAGACGCTGTGCGCATGCACACAGCGTCTATTCACCGCTGCTCTACTAAGCAGGGCAGCGAGTGCAGGAGACTCCCAACTGCCCCCAGGACACTGTGGCCTGCGGGTGGGACAGCGGGACAGTCCCCAAAAAACGGGACTGTCCCGCGAAAATCAGGACAGTTGGGAGGTATGCAGTTTCTATTTATCAAAAAATATCTAAAAAATGTGATTATGATAAAACCAATGATGACACCTGCTGGGCTTCTTATGTGACTGTACTCGAGGTATTCCTGCATGTATGGAAATGTTTTATATTGTATTTCATAAAGCTCACCTGTCTCAATGGAGGTGCTACCACATAGGGTTAGCTACTGATTATAAATGTCCTACTGTAAATGTGCAGCTACATATGTGACCTCATACACCAAGCCTCAATACACCATACAGCGCGATATGCTGGCTGCAAGGTGACTGAGCTGCTTAGAGAGGTGTACTATAGTGTACCACGTTCTTTACATTTGTATATTATGTGCTAGGCATGTAGGGTAGTCTGATAGATATGCATGGAATAACTGTTGGATATGTAGGGGAGGTGAGATGGACATGTATGGTAGTCTGATGGATATGCATGGAAGAACTGTTGGACATGCAGAGGAGGTGTGAGGGACATGTAGGGGACGTCTGATGGATATGCATGGATGAACTGTTGGACATGTAGGGGAGGTGTGAGGTGTGAGGAACATGTAGCGGACGTCTGATGGATATGCATGGATGAACTGTTGGACATGTAGAGGAGGTGCAAAGGACATGTAGGAAATGTCTGATGGATAAGCATGGAATAACTGATGGATATGTAGGGGAGGTTTGAGGGACATGTAGGGGATATTTGATGGATATGCATGGATTAACTGTTGGACATGTAGGGGAGGTGTGAGGGACATGTAGCGGACGCCTGATGGATATGCATGGAATAACTGTTGGATATGTAGGGGAGGTGTGAGGGACATGTAGGGGATATCTGATGGATATGCATGGATTAACTGTTGGACATGTAGGGGAGGTGTGAGGGACATGTAGGGGATGTCTGATGGATATGCATGGATTAACTGTTGGACATGTAGGGGATATCTGATGGATATGCATGGAATAATTGATGGATATGTAGGAGAGGTGTGAGGGACACGTAGGGGACTCTTGATGGATATGCATTGAAGAACTGTTGGACATGTAGGGGAAATGTGAGGAACTGACAGATATTTAGGGGAGGTGTGTCAGACATGAGGGGTAGGTCCGACTCAGTCTTCGACTCGGTATTCAATATGATTGTTGACCTACAGTACCTCTGCATTGGCTCCAAAGTCTTTATCGGTATCTTTTTTTCTTTTGTTTTTCCAGGAGACTTTCTCTTACCGCAGAGGAACAATGTCATGCTCTAATCTTATAGTGGTTGGCATATTTTCTAGAGAAGATTACAGCTCATACGATTGGCTGACCAACCGCGTGAGGTCTATTACAGGAGTGAAGGATGTGCGCAATATTCAGATCACCAACACCTGGTCCCATTTTACTGCTGAGGTCCCCAAGTGCTCGTTTGCCATCCTATATCACAGCAAGAGGAGAGGAAGGGTAAATGTCACTGACGTTACAGACAGCCTGTATGATGGAGAGCTGAAACACCTGTCAGATGTATATGGTAAGTTATACATAGTGCAATCTAGTGTTGGACCCAGAAGACACTGCACAGTATTATATGGGTGATCCCTCAAATAAAAACTAAGAAGAAACTGTTGTTGGTGTTGATATACTTGAATCAAAGTTTTGATTTAAAAGTGAGCAGATCAAAAAGAAGAAAACTACTGGTAGAGACACTATAACGTATACACAAAAAGACTCACAGCTTGAATTACCCAACACACGCAATGTATAGTGACTCAGCTGTAGGAGGAAGACTGAAAATCGAAATGTTACAAAGAGAAATAATTTCAGGAGGGTCAAAAAATATCCTGAAAATAGTCTAAATATACTGTAGTTGTAATATTACCACTATGGGTTTAGTGTATACATAAGATAAACAGTGACACTAAAAATCTAATCTAACACCGGAATGTATCAGGGTTTGGGCATCTGGAAAATACTTTGGCGTATCCGGCCTCTCTATGTGATACACAGGATAGCCAAGTAAGGCCCTCATTCCGAGTTGTTCGCTCGCTAGCTGCTTTTAGCAGCATTGCACACGCTAGGCCGCCGCCCTCTGGGAGTGTATCTTAGCTTAGCAGAATTGCAAACGAAAGATTAGCAGAATTGCGAATAGAAATTTCTTAGCAGCTTCTGAGTAGCTCCAGACCTACTCCTACATTGCGATCAGCTCAGCCCGTTTCGTTCCTGGTTTGACGTCACAAACACGCCCTGCGTTCGGCCAGCCACTCACCCATTTCTCCAGACACTCCCGTGTTTTATTCTGGCACGCCTGCGTTTTTCCGCACACTCCCAGAAAACGGCCAGCTTCCGCCCAGAAACACCCACTTCCTGTCAATCATTCTCCGATCACTTCAACGATGGAAATTCTTCGTTCCGACGTGAGTAAATCTACTAAGTTTTGTGCTAAAATACTTAGCGCATGCGCACTTTTGCCTTAATCGCTCCGTTGCGAAAATCAGCAACGAGCGAACAACTCGGAATGACCCTCTAAAACTGTTACCATATATTCTTGGTGTTACCATGCATGACACTACACTCAGTCATACACAAGGAAAAGGTCACAAATTGCCCTATAATCCTTGTCTAGTGGCTGATAAATAAAACTCAGAATAGTTTAGCACAACCGTAAGACTCAATTATCATATAACTGAAAGATCACTTCCTCCAATGTAACACACAGGAAGTTATTGAAGTGAATCGAGAAAACTGTCCACATCCTCTTTTACATTTTCTAAATAACACATTATATTATATCAGCTCAAACGATACAAATAAAATTACATTAGCATACATCATAATAGGGCAGTACGGATGGTGTAATGGTTAGCATTACTGCCTCACAGCTCTGAGGTCATGGGTTTGATTCCCACCACGGCCCTAACTGTGTGGAGTTTATATATTCTCCCCGTACTTGCCCGGGTTTTCCTCCGGGTACTCCGGTTTCCTCCCACAATCCAAAAATATACTGGTAGGTTAATTGGCTCCTGACAAAATTAACCCTAATGTGAATGTGTGTGTGCGCCGTGTACATGTGGTAGGGAATGTAGATTGTAAGCTCCACAGGGGCAGGAACTGATGTGAATGCCCAAATATTCTCTGTAAAGCGCTGCGGAATATGTGTGCCCTATATAAATAACTGGTAATAAATAAATAGATAAATCATAATGGGGTCTACGGTCTAACCCTTGGAGAGATAACATGGGGTCTATTTAATAAGCCTTGGAGAGAGAAAAAGTGGACGGAGATAAAATACCAGCCAATCAGCTCCTAACTATCATGTTACAGGCAGTGTTTGAAAAAAAAAATGGCAGGAGCTGGTTGGCTGGTACTTTATGTCTCTCCAAGGCTTAGTACATAGACCCCAAAATATTATGTGTGCTGAGATCAGAAAGATGATGTGTCCACGGAGACTGATTTATATAGTGAGAGATGACGGAGACAGAATCCAGTGCTAGTAATGTCCAGGGCCGTCGAGAGCCACACTGGGCCTTAGTAAAGGAGTGGGGCGTGGCTTAAGAAAGTGGGTGTTACTATGACCTTTAATATAAAATTATTTAAAACATAAAATAATTGTGGGGCCGCTTTGCTCCATAAGGGGGGATGTTTTAAAACAAGCGGGCAGGGGGAAAGTGGGAATCTGGAAGCAGGTCCCTCCTCCCCGGCCAGCGCCGTCTTCCCACTAATATTTGGGAAGATGACGCTGGTCACTAGAGGGCAAAGTCTCTGGCACAGTGTCAGAGTCTTTGCTTTCTATATGCGGCGCCATCTTCCTGAAGATATCACTGGGAAGATGGCTCTGCCGTTGGCCAGCCACGGCACAGGTATACTCAGGTTGGGGGGGGGTGGCGGGGTGTTAGTGGACTCGGGCTCCCCTGAGTGCCCCTCCAGCAGCCCGCGCCCAGGTAATTTGTACCTACTCCCCGCACCCTCTCTACGCCACTGGTAATGTCGCTGGTCTGCTGTAACCCCCCTCGCTACTCTAGCACACCATTGTGGAGACAGAAATTAAGGGCATTATATAAGAGATGTGTAAGACACTCAGGGCCCAATTTAGGAACAAACAATAGCCCCGTTGACCCTCGCTAATGGGTTATGTCCTCCTTCCAGTAATCAACACACACTGTGAGGGAGATGTATGAAGCAGTGAAAAGAGTGAAGTGGACCAATGGAGAAGTTGCCCATAGCAACCAGTCAGCTTTTATCAAGCATTTATCCAGTACTCTACATTCTATAAAATGATAGGTAGCAGCTGGTTGGTTGCTATGGGCAACGTCTCCACTCTCTTAACTGCGTCATACATCTTCCCCTGTATCGATTACGCCATCAATAGCGGTGATGGCGAGAGCAATACAGTCGCTATTGCAGGTATTGGGGACCCAGTGCTGACTTTCTGGCTGCATTGACGGGTCCCTGCCGTGTGAAGGAGTCATGTACACGCTCAGACTGGCGTCAGTGGCAGTGCTAGGCTGCCACGTGCAGAGCAGAGACACCGCTGAGGAGGGGGCGTCACTGGACCTCACGCCATAGTAAGTAATGCGGAATACTGCGATATTAATGACATGTGCTTCTGGTATTAAGGTAAGTTGATAAATAAGGCCCATAGCTGTGCTAGGCACTAAAGGTATCTGTGTCAGTCAGTAAATACAATTCTGAGATGTAAAAGACTGAAAATACAGTTTATTCAATGTAAATACGTGACCCCCATGGTTTTGGTTTTGGTTTTGGCAAAACCACCGTCAAAGGTTTTGGTTCGTATTTCAGATTGGTTTAAAATCGATTAAAAAAAGCTAAAATCATGTAATTTGTGTAATCAAATACTCCACATTCGGATTTAGAATCTGAATTCTGGACAGCGAGTAGATTCGAACTGAGAATCGGTTGAGATCTGAAGCCTCAGGTTATTCAGACCGAGTTTTAGTTCGGATCCACGAAATGCTGGTGGAAATGGATATCTGGGGAAGGAAACAGCACATCTCTAGAAACAAGGTGTAATTATCTGTGTGACTTGTGCAGGAAAGGACAGAGTGGTGGTGGTGATTGATGATCTGACGGACACCAGCGAGGAGGAGAAGACCCGGATCCTGCAGCTCCAGCCCAGCATTGGGACCCTGGCCAGCAACCTGTTCCTCTATAACGAAGAGCATGGTGACAGTGATGAGAGGACTCCATTAAAGTCACCAAATAATAAAAGTTTGGAGACACTGATCAGGAGAGCTGGTAAGTACAGAGGAGCCATATTTCCGTATACTAGTGAGGAATACCTCTGGTAAGCTCATACCTCAATGTATTTAGTTGGAGCTGGGCTTTAGCTATGGATAAGAGAGCAGTGCTGCAGTCCAGGCCACCAGGCAGAGGGGGTGGTAGTGTAACTGCCCCTGGAAATGCCCCCTGCAGCCTGGAAATATGCCTGAGAGCCACCGGCTCAGTCTCCCAGCTCCCTCTGTGTGAGGTTGGCATTATACTGCGAGTGCCGGGGGGGGGGGGGGGGGGGGGGTGCGTAGGCTGTCCTAGGGTTCATTATGTCTCTGCTACAGCCTGGCTGGGGGTTATCTGTGTCTGGCTGCCCCCCAACGTCAGTGTCTTGCTGAGGTCTGCTGCTTACAGGGCTTGGCAGCATAATATGGGCATTGCCTGGTAGATCTGCAACATGGCATCAGGTTCTTTCCAGTAAGATAAATATCACGGTCCAGAAATGCCATCATAAGACAGAAGAGGGCAATGGACATTTTAGAGGAGCGTGGTCAGGTCTGTTTTACTATGAGCATTGGAGGATAAGTAGTAACTACAAAGTAGGAGAACCCCAACAATCAAAGGTAAACGTAGACATTTATATGTATTTCCCATACATGTTATTTCCTATATGCTCCAATTATGTTATTGATTTTGTTCTAACATTTTGTCCACATTTCTTGGATATTGGAAGTGAAACATATTTAGAAGAGGATAATTCACAGATGGTCTCCAAAAGCAGAGGAAACTCATGGAAGGAAACATAGTTCATCAAATACTATAATCAACTCACACGTTCCAGGACAAAAATCACCCATATTTACTGATGCTGGCTTTACATTTACTAAGCCCGTGTTTCTGTGTCTCAATAATTAGGTCAAAATGTTGTATAGTTGTGAGATTTGATAGGTACATAATAAGATTTGGGTACAACATCCTGCTGGTCACCACCAATACCGGCTGTCTTCCACAATACCAGCTGCTGACTCCTGATGGTCAAAATTTAGACAAATTTTGGTTACCATTTCTAACCCTAACTGTCCTATCCTGCAGCCTAACCCTAACCCTCCCCTCCCACATCCTAACACTATCCCTCCCATCCCACAGCCTAACTCTAACCTGCCCTCCCACAGCCTAACCCTAACCCACTCCTCCAGCAGCCTAACTCTAATTCTCCCCTCCCACAGCCTAAACCTAAGTATCCTATCCTGAAGCCTAACCCTAATCCACCCTTCCCACAACCTAAACCTAACCCACCCTTTCCACAGCCTAACCGTAACCCTCTCTTCCCGCTGTCTAACCTTAACCTTCCCCTTCCACAGCCTATCCCTAACCATCCCCTCCCGCAGCCTAACCCTAACCCTCCCCTCACACAGCCTAACCATAACCCTCCCCTCCCGCAGCCTAACCCTAACCCACTTCTCCCGCAGCCTAACTCTAACACTCCCCTCCCACAGCCTAACCCTTACCTTCCTATCTTGCAGCCTAACCCTAACTCACCCCTCCCACAGCCTAACTGAAACATTCCTGTCCTGCAGCCTATCCCTAACCCTAACCCTTTCTCTGCTTATCCCTAACCATCCCCTCCCACAGCCTAACCCTAACCATCCCCTCCCACAGCCTAACCCTAACCAACCCCTCCCACAGCCTAACCCTAACCTGCCCTCCTGCATCTTAACCCTAACCATCCCCTCCCACAGCCTAACCCTAACATTCCTGTCCTGCAGCCTAACCCTATCCCAGCCCTCCCGCAGCCTAACCCTATCCCTTCCCTCCCACAGCCTAACCCTAACCATTCTCTCCCACAGCCTAATCCTAACCCACCCCTTCTACAGCCTAAGCCTAACCCTCCCCTCCCAAAGCCTACCCTAACCCTTCCTCTCACAGCCTAACCCTAAACCTCCCCTCCCACAGCCTAACCCTAACCATCCTCTAACGCAGCATAACCCTAACCATCCTCTCCCACAGCCTAACCCTAACCCTCCCCTCCCATAGCCTAACCCTAACTGTCCTATCCTGCAACCTAACCCTAATCCACCCTTCCTTCAGCCTAAACCTAACCCACCCTTCCCACAGCTTAACCCTAACCCTCCCCTCCAGCAGTCTAACCTTAACCTTCCCCTCCCACAACCTAACGCTAACCATCCCCTCCCGCAGCCTAACCCTAACCCTCCCACAGCCTAACCCTAACCATCCTCTCCCACAGCCTAACCCTAACCTCCCCCTCCCACAGCCTAACCCTAACCCACCCCTCCCACAGCCTAACCCTAACCGTCCCCCCCTGCAGCATAACCCTATCCCACCCCTCCCACAGCCTAACCCTAACACTCCCCTCCCACAGCCTTACCCTAACCTTCCTCTCCTGCAGCATAACCCTATCCCACCCCTCCCGCAGCCTAACCCTAACCCTCCCCTCCCACAGCCTAACCCTCCCCTCCTGCAGCCTAACCCTAACCCTCCCCTCCTGCAGCCTAACCCTAACCCTTCCTCTCACAGCCTAACCCTAACCATCCCCTCCCACAGCCTAACCCTAACCATCCTCTCCCACAGCCTAACCCTAACCCAACCCTCCCACAGCCTAACCCTAACCGTCCCCCCTTGCAGCATTACCCTATCCCACCCCTCTCGCAGCCTAACTCTAACACTAACCTCCCACAGCCTAACCCTAACCTTCCTCTCCTGCAGCATAACCCTATCCCACCCCTCCCGCAGCCTAACCCTAACCCTCTACTCCCACAGCCTAACCCTAATCATCTCCTCCCACAGCCTAACCCTAACCCTCTACTCCCACAGCCTAACCCTAACCCTCTCCTCCCACAGCCTAACCCTAACCATCCTCTCCCACAGCATAACCCTAACCCACCCCTCCCACAGCCTAACCCTAACCTTCCCCTCCTGCAGCCTAACCCTATCCCACCCCTTCCGCAGCCTAACCCCGCAGCCTTACCCTAACCCTCCCACAGCCTAACCCTAACCCACCCCTCCCACAGCCTAACCCTAACCTTCCCCTCCCGCAGCCTAACCCTATCCCACCCCTCCCGCAGCCTAACCCTAACCCTCTCCTCGCACATCCTAACCCTAACCATCCTCTCCCACAGCCTAACCCTAACCCTCCCCTCCTGCAGCCTAACCCTAACCTTCCCCTCCTGCAGCCTAACCCTAACCCGTCCTCTCACAGCCTAACCCTAACCCTCTCCTTCCACAGCCTAACCCTAACCCTCTCCTCCCACAGCCTAAACCTAACCCTCCCCTCCTTCAGCTTAACCCTAACCCATCCACATTCTAATCCTTACCATTTCCTCCCACAGCCTAACACTGCAGTCTAACCCTAACCCTCCCCTACCGCACCCTATACCCAACCTTTCCTCTAGTGCCTAACCCTCCCTTCCTGCAGCCTAACCCTAACTCTCCCCTCCTGCAGCCTAACCCTAACCCTCCCCTCCCGCAGCCTAACCCTAACCCTCCCCTCCCACAGCCTAACCCTAACCATCCCCTACCACAGCCTAACCCTAACCCTCCCCTCCCACAGCCTAACCCTAACCCTCCCCTCCCACAGCCTAACCCTAACCCTCCCCTCTCACAGCCTAACCCTAACCCTCCATTCCTGCTGCCTAACCCTAACTGCCCCCTACCATAGCCTAACCCTAAACCTTATACCCACCATGAGGATTCGTCTGTATTTTGACTGTCAGGATTCCACAGACAGTGTTGTGACCGTTAGGATGGTGATCGCCAGGATACTGCCTACATTCCCGTAATAATAGTGTAACCTGGTAATATGCCATATGCTATGAAAAACAGCTCCCCTCATGCTGTGTCCCAGTGTAGCAGCATATACTGTATGGCTGTATGTAATACTCTGCATTGTGATAATATCATACCCTCCAGCTCTACCTTTATTTATGGTCTGTACCGATTATTGACACTCCTAATTTCCAGTGAAAGTATAGGAAAAGGGACATGGCCACTCCCCTTTACCCGTGGCCATGCCCCTTTTCCTAATTTGTGTCGATTTTTATGTGTAAAATGTTGGAGGGTCTGTAATATGTTGAAAAAGGTAAACAAAACTGGAGGAAAATGAATGACGTTATCTATTATCTTCCAAAGGTGAGAATTATTAATGCGCTGTGTTTTCTTTGACAGCCAGTAACGACGGTGTACCAGGAAGTATACGTAAAGTAAGTTGTATGTGGCTGAGAATGAGACGTGTGGTGTGCACTGTATATTGAGGTGTAAGTCATGTGATAAATTCCAGGTGAGGTGATACACTGTGACTATACTAAGTATCTCCGGAATGTGTCTACAGGGGGCCGCAGCAAATATTGAAGATATCTACTGCAATGCCCTATTGTAGACGGCAAAAGCAGCCCCCATAGCAGGCGCGTTTTAGGAAGGGGGGGGGGGGGGGGGGCATGTGCAGACTATGTGTGGGTCCCTTTCTCTCTGCAGTGCCATAGACTCTGAGCATGCAGACATCTCTGGAAACATGGTGCCCACCGTGTTCCCGAAGACAAATATGACAAATCACCGGCAAAATGGCCACCATGCTATTTTCCAATAAACTACTCCTGGGACAACAGAACCAACGTCGGTCTTCGGTGGGGTAAATAATTAAACATGTGTGTGGTATGGGCCCCCCCTGTACCCAGGGGCCCACATACACCACATATATTGCATCCATTATAGCAGTGATTTTCAACCTTTTTTTACTCGCGGCACACCGAACAATATTTTAAAATTGCCAAGGCACACCATCAGTTCACCCACAGGAAAAAATAAAAATAAAAACACACATTGGCCCTCACAGTGAAAAAAAAAATCCACACATACACATTGGCCTACACAGAAAATACAATCACATTGCTCCCCACATAAATCATGTTGCTCCCTACGTACATCCTATTGCTTCCCACATTAATTATTCACATTGTTCCCCCCCATAAATACTATTGCTCCCCACAGAAGAAATAACATAACAAATATTAGCCCCTACCGGTCAGCTGTCCTCCTCCCTGTTCCTCAGTGGCGGGGGTTATTCATAGTGGAGTACTGCAACTACTGAGCAGCGAGCGGTCGGGCAGGTGTGGATGTGGGCTGGCAAGGAAAGCTGTGGATGCAGGCGGGAACTGGAAGTTGTGTATGCAGGAGGGTAGGCTGACTGAGTGATGAGATGCGGTGGCCGTGACCTATGATATCACACCGCCGCGTCACCAAGGCATAGGTCATGGCCGGAACATGACTGATCCTCTAAGGAGAGCCTGGGCCAACAGTTCATTCTGAAGGTGCAGGAAGCTGCCCCGCGGCACACCTTGCAACTGGTCGCGGCACACTAGTGTGCCACGGCACACTGGTTGAAAAAGACTGCATTATAGAAACACCTAAGGGCCTAATTCGGACCTGATCGCAGCAGCAACATCTTCCTCTAATGGGCAAAACCATCTTCACTGCACAGGGGGCAGATGTAACATGTGCAGAGAGTGTTAGATTTGGGTGGGGTATGTGCAAACTGAAATCTAAATTGCAGTGTAAAAATAAAGCAGCCAGTATTTACCCTGCACAAAAACCATATAACTCACCCAAATCTAACTCTCTCTGCACATGTTACATCTGCCCCACCTGAGATAAATTTTGCTTTTGCGATCAGGTCTGCATTAGGCACTATGGGGGTCATTCCGAGTTTTTCGCTGGCGTGCAAACGCTAAGCCGCCCACTGGGAGTGTATTTTAGCTTAGCAGAAGTGCGAACGCTTTCATCGCAGAGCGGCTACAAAATTATTTTGTGCAGTTTCAGAGTAGCTTCAAACCTACTCAGCGCTTGCGATCACTTCAGACTATTCAGTTCAGGATTTGACGTCACAAACACGCCCTGCGTTCGCCCAGCCACGCCTGCATTTTTCCTGGCACGCCTGCGTTTTTCCGAACACTCCCTGAAAACGGTCAGTTGCCGCCCAGAAACGCCCTCTTCATGTCAATCACTCTGCGGCGGCCAATGCGACTGGAAAGCTTCGCTAGACCCTATGTGAAACCACATTGATCATTGTAATAGAAAATCGCGCGAGCACAATGCGCCGCATACGCATGTGCAAAACTGCCATTTTTTAGCCTGATCGCTGCACAGCGAACAAATGCAGCTAGCGATCAACTCGGAATGACCCCCTATGTCCCATAGGATTCTCATCGGAGACATGTCCCAGCAACAATATAATACTAAATAAGAGTGTCAATTTTCATTTTCACTTTAGGGGGACATGTACTAAGCAGTGCTAAAAGCGGAGAAGTGAGCCAGTGGAGAAGTTGCCCATGGCAACCAATCTGTTGCTCTGTATGTGTTTATAGTATGCAAATGATAAATGTTACGTCAATGCTGATTGGTTGCCATGGGCAACTTCTCCACTGGCTCACTTCCCCACTTTTATCACTGCTTAGTACATTTCCCCCTAAGTCTATATTATTATATTATATTGGTCTATTCCAGGATTTTCCAAACTCGGCCCTCAAGGCACCCTAACAGTCCAGGTTTTAGGGATATCCATTGTTGTGCACAGCTGTTATAATCACTGACTGAGGTACTAATTACAGATGCGTCCTCATATACTAGTCTGTTTCCGTAGTCGTGCCAATCATCCCTTCTCGGTGCACCAGTTCCTGTGTAAGTCTGCTTGCGTCTTTTTCGTCTATTTTCACCAGTGCCGTAACTAGGCATTTTAGCGCTGTGTGCAAGAAACGGCATTGGCGCTCCCCCCATGCAAGATTGGGGCAGTGCGCGTCGCAGGCGCGCGAAAATATTTATAGGGGTGTGGCATAATGGGGAAGGGGCGTGGCCACAAAATAATACCAATTCATACTATGGTGCACAACAGTCTCCATTATTCAAATTACGCTGCACAGTAGCGCCACTGCACCAGGTAGAGCCCCTTTTACACATTACGGAAGACAGCGTTCCCTTTTTACACATTACGACAGACAGCGTCCCTCTCTTTACACATTACGTCAGACAGCGTTTCCCTTTTTACACATAACGGCAGACAGCGTCCCCTTTTTTACACATTATGACAAACAGCGTCCCCTTTTACACATTACGGCAGACAGCGTCCCCTTTTACACATTACAGCAGGCAGCGTCCCCTTTTTACACATTACGGCAGACAGTCCCCCATTTTACACATTACAGCAGGTAGCGTCCCCCTTTTTACACATTACAGCAGACAGCGCCCCCCTTTTTACACATTACGGCAGACAGCGCCCCCCTTTTTACACATTACGGCAGACAGCGCCCCCCTTATTACACATTACGGCAGACAGCGTCCCCCTTATTACACATTACGGCAGACAGCGCCCCCTTTTTACACATTACGGTAGACAGCATCCCCTTTTTACACATTACGGCAGACAGCGTCCCCCTTATTACACATTACGGCAGACAGTGTCCCCTTTTTACACATTACGGCAGACAGCGCCCCCTTTTTTACACATTACGGCAGACACCACCCCTCTTATTACACGTTACCTTATTGGCACACAGGTAGTTACGGCGCTGATTTTCGCAACGCGATGCAACAAAACCAATTCATGATACTGCACTGATTAATTTGATATGCAACATTTGTACATGTGTGTGCGATTGAATCTGGATCTGTGTAAGGAGCAGTGGCGGAAGTACCGGAGACAATGGAATTGTTTGCTGCCATGCACCAGCTCTGAAGGGGCACCTCCTCTATTGCTCCGGTGTCAGGGATGGATTACCTCCTGCAGCATGAGCCCTGCAATATGAGCCCCGCAATACCCACATAGCCAGGTTACCCATTTACAATTGACCCAATATTATTATTTTTTTGCAACTTTTACAACGACAGCCCACCCGGGTTGACCCGGCAATAACTCGGGTTTTTGGCTTGGTGTAAAAGGGGTATGAGTCATCTGTGCTTAAACATGGATTGCCTTAAAACCTGGACTGTTGGGTGCCTTGAGTGCCGAGTTTGGGAACCACTGGTCTAAACATAGTTTGAATTTATTTGAAAGCTGAAAATATATATATTTAGTTAAATGTAACAGTGACAGTGATCTGCTATCGTCACACTGAGATGACAACAATAGAACAGGAACACTTATTCAGTGGTGTAAGTAACTAGAGGCTTGGTGGCCCCTGGCAAACTCTCATGGTGGACCTCCTACCTGATTTCTAGAAACCGTTTCTACACAGAACTGTAACTAGACATTTTGGTGTCCTGTACCAGAAAGAGAATTGGTGTCCCCTCCCTATTCAAAATAAGGATAGTGTTCAGTGGCAGTGCATGCCAAAAATACAAGCGTGGCTTCATGGGTAACGGGTGTGGCATCATGGGTAGGAGGCGTGGACACAGATTAGTACCAACTCACATTACACCGCACAGTAGTGTCAGTTATTCACATTACCCTACACAGTAGTACCCCTTATAAACGTTACGCCACAGAAGAGCCCCTTATAAACTTTATGCCATGGTAGAGCCCCTTACACATTATACCACAGTAGATCCCCTTACACACAGTATACCACAGTAGAGCCCCTTAAACACATCATGCCATGGTAGAGCCCCTTACACATTATACCACAGTAAAGCCCCTTATACACAGTATGCCAGGTAGTGCCCCTTATATTGTATATTAGCAGCGGTGCATATGGCAGAAAAGAAGCTGGGCGCACCACTACTATTTTATACTACAACAGGCAGTGCTGCAGCTGGCGGCTGTGCATACCATAGGTGGGAGATTGCGGGTAAATATGGCCAGTGCGACCACGGGGCAAATGTGCTGTCCGCACCGCCCTATTTAACGCCCTAGGTCTACATGTGCAGCTACAGACAAGGTGGGAGCTGTACAGAATGCTGGCCAGAAGCACTCCCAGGGGACATACACACCAACGGGTAGCCATGGGGGTACTAGTGGGGACACCGAGCTCCACAGATGGACCCCGAGAACAGAGGAGTTTTCCCAGGTAAACGGGTGATAGTGGGGGGTCAGGTGGGCCCAGCAGGCAGCAGGGTCGGTGTGGTCAGGGCAGACAATGATTCGGGGGTCCAGAGCTGGAGCTTGGTGCCCCTTCACCTTGTGGACCCCTGCCCCATGGACATTTTACAGGCTAAAGTATAAAATAGAAGCTTCTCAATCAAATTAGTAATACCCCTCAGGTGCTGAAAGGGAGAGGTTATTCTACACTACTAAGATACACAAAACAAACTTTCCACAGTACACCAAGGGGCACTAGCAACCTGGTGGATGATATGATAATGACCCTATGGGAAAGACATGAGCCAGTGTTACAGTATATAGGCCCTCATTCCGAGTTGTTCGCTCGGTAAAAATCTTCGCATCGCAGCGATTTTCCGCTTAATGCGCATGCGCAATGTCCGCACTGCGACAGCGCCAAGTAAATTTGCTATGTAGTTAGGAATTTTACTCACGGCTTTTTCATCGTTCTGGCGATCGTAATGTGATTGACAGGAAGTGGGTGTTTCTGGGCGGAAACAGGCCGTTTTATGGGCGTGTGAGAAAAAACGCTACCGTTTCTGGGAAAAACGCAGGAGTGGCCGGAGGAACGGAGGAGTGTCTGGGCGAACGCTGGGTGTGTTTGTGACGTCAAACCAGGAACGACAAGCACTGAACTGATCGCAGATGCCGAGTAAGTCTGGAGCTACTCTGAAACTGCTACGAGGTGTGTAATCGCAATATTGCGAATACATCGTTCGCAGTTTTAAGATGCTAAGATTCACTCCCAGTAGGCGGCGGCTTAGCATGAGCAAATCTGCAAAAATCCGCTTGCGAGCGAACAACTCGGAATGAGGGCCATAGTGTGAGAGTTGTGTGGCTTTGTTTGTGTTTGTGCTGCTCATTTCCTCCTCATGAAGGAGCTTTTATACCCAGCAGCTGCAGCTGATAGAGTAATAGGGAGATGCTGTGTCTATCATGTAACATCTTCTTTTATCTCTTATTAGAGATGTGTCATCTGGCTGATCTTCATCTCCGCAGTGGTCTTACTTATTGTGATCATTGTTGTCAGCACCCTGCCGAGCGGACACAACGAATATCAGAATGTGACCTCAGTGCCTACATTATCCATCATCACATCCACTTACCATACTCCAGAGTACACCACCCACCTGCCCGGAAATACCAGCCAAGTGTAAGGAAATGCCACCCAACTTCCAGGAAATGCCACCCAACTGCTAGGAAATGCCACCCAACTTCCAGGAAATGCCACCCAACTTCCAGAAAATGCCACCCAACTGCTCGCAAATGCCACCCAACTGCTTGGAAATACCACCCAACTGCCGTGAAATAATACTCACCTGCCAGGAAATGCCTCTCACTTGCTGTAAAATACCACCCACCTGTCGGGCAATACACTCCATGTTGCTACACTTGCGCTGACATGATAGTGACTGCAGGCAGTGGGGAAACATCAATCATATGCAACACTGCACATCTCAGTCCCCCCAAAACGCCACATTGCTGACATATGTACATCTCTACATGCACTGCATGTTCTCTGTATTCACTACTTACTTATTTACTAAGGAAATATATATATATATATATATATATATATATATATACCAATAAGGAGATATTGTGGGATCCAGTCATCCTATTTATTAACATTATTTATACTAAAATAATGTGAAAAAGGATGTTTTCTGTTTTTCACACCCTCTTCACATTATTTTGGTATCACCTGAATGTATAAAGGGCATTTGGAGCGGTTTTCATGAAAAACTGCTCCAAACCCTTTACTTCACTGTTTTGTAGTAAGCCACGTCGCATTTCCCATACTTATAATTGGAAATGTGATGTGACCAGATTTACTAAAAAAAATTTGAAAAAATACCGCAGTGTGCCCTGTGATAATCTCGCCAGCTCAGGTCTCAGGGCAGAACTGCGATGTGCAACCTTTCGCCCAGCTTTCTCTGCCCCCTGGCAGAGAAAGCTGTGCGGGACCCGGCTCCAGTGATCAGCTCTGTGTGTCCGATGGACATACAAGTTGATCACAGTGTTAAAAAAACAAACAAAAAAAAAGTAAAAAAAACCCAACATACTCACCTGTCCCGGGAGCCGGTGTCCGCTACTCCGGTGAGCGCTGCCGGGCGCCGGGTCCACATTTGCTGCAATTTGACCCCGATGCAGTAAAGTGATGCTGCAAAGCGGCAGCGCACTTTACAGCACCGGGGGACACCGCAGCACACATGATCCGGCGCCTGACAACCAAGCAGAAGCAGCGCAGACCGGCTGCCTGGACAGGTGAGTTTATTATCCCGCTGGGGGGGGTGCCGCGGTGCGCAGGGGTAGTCGCGATGGGGGGGGGGGGGGTGTTTACAGGGTGGCTGCGGTAGTGGCGATGTCGGCAGGGTCAGCACATGCGCAATAGGCCATCAGGTTATTTTTTACGAAAAATACAAAGATGATGCTGCGGAGAGGCATCGCAGGGACAGACCTTGACTGCGAGCTCTGTCCCTGCATGCGATAATTGATACGTCCCTGTGATGTAATCAGTTTTCGCAGTGCGAGTTTGGGCGATTTTATCACATGACATCTGCATCCAAGACACGGATGGTGATAAATATGCCCCCCTATAGTGAGCTATAGATAACCCATTCTCTGTTCTGGTACGCAGGTACCTGCTGTATAATTACTTGTATATAACAGTGCCTGTATTTGTATAATGTACTGTACTATGGGCCTAATTCAGACATGATCGCTGCTGCACAAATTCACAAGGTGGATGATTATCGATCAACTGCGCATGCGTGAGGGCAAACTGCAAGAAAACCCAGTGATTTTTTTAGATCGCTAGGCATACGCAAGTTAATTGACAGGAAGTGGACATTTGGGGGTGGTGATTGACCGTTTTCTGTGGGTGTCAGGAAAAACGCAGGCGTTCCCAAATGTTTTCAGGGTGGGTGTGTGACGTCAGCTCCGGCTCCGATCAGCCTGATTCTATTGCACTGTAGGAGTAAGTCCTGGTCTACACACAGACTGCACACACCGGAAAAAACAAAGCGGCGTTTACAAAGCTTTTCGCATGGCGTAAGCAGACTTGCACGGAGTGGTTACTCTGTCTGGGCGGTGACTATCCGATTGCAAGCCTCTGCAAATTCACAGAGTAGCGATCAGTCTGAATAAGTCCCTATATTTGGCACTTTCTTCTATCTCGTATATTTAGAATTAAATTCATATATAATCATTGCTTTAATCTGTAACAGCTACATTTATTTGAGTGCAAATATCTCCTGTAATAAATCTTGTAATCATTATGTACTAATGTATTGTGTATTATACTTTCCCACATCTGTAGCTGTTATCTCAGTTCATAGATTATTAACCTTCTTATCGTATTCTCTCAGCGGGAAATATCCAGTGTGTGTGTAAGTATGTGGTGTGATTAATAAGGTGTGACTGTCAGTCTTCCAATATTAGCCAGTAATCCACTGTCTGTTCCAGATAAAATGATTTACCTACCCTAACGTCCCGGTACTCAAAATCCTCTTACCTTCCCTAACCTTAAGCCATACCCTATTACCTTCCCTAACCTTAAGCCATACCCTATTACCTTCCCTAACCTTAAGCCATACCCTATTACCTTCCCTAACCTTAAGCCATACCCTATTACCTTCCCTAACCTTAAGCCATAACCTCTTACCTTCTGTAACCTTAAGCCATAACCTCTTACCTTCCCTAACCTTAAGCCATAACCTCTTACCTTCCCTAACCTTAAGCCATAGCCTCTTACTTTCCCTAACCTTAAGCCAAAACCTCTTACCTTCCCTAACCTTAAGCCAAAACCTCTTACCTTCCCTAAACTTAAGCCATCACCTCTTACTTTCCCTAACCTTAAACCATAACCTCTTACCTTCCCTAAACTTAAGCCATAACCTCTTACCTTCCCTAACCTTAAGCCATAACCTCTTACCTTCCCTAACCTTAAGCCATAACCTGTAACCTTCCCTAACCTTAGGCCATACCCTCTTACCTTCCCTAACCTTAAGCCATAACCTCTTACCTTCCCTAACCTTAAGCCATAACCTGTAACCTTCCCTAACCTTAAGTCATAACCTCTTACCTTCCCTAACCTTAAACCATAATCTCTTACCTTCCCTAACCTTAAACAATAACCTCTTACCTTCCCTAACCTTAAGCCATAGCCTCTTACCTTCCCTAACCTTAAGCCATAACCTCTTACCTTCCCTAACCTTAAGCCATAATCTCTTACCTTCCCTAACCTTAAGCCACAACCTCTTACCTTCCCTAACCTTAAGCCATAACCTCTTACCTTCCCTAACCTTAAGCCACAACCTCTTACCTTCCCTAACCTTAAGCCATAACCTGTAACCTTCCCTAACCTTAGGCCATACCCTCTTACCTTCCCTAACCTTAAGCCATAACCTCTTACCTTCCCTAACCTTAAGTCATAACCTCTTACCTTCCCTAACCTTAAACCATAATCTCTTACCTTCCCTAACCTTAAGCCGTACCCTCTTACCTTTCCTAACCTTAAACCATAACCTCTTACCTTCCCTAACCTTAAGCCATACCCACTTACCTTCTCTAACCTTAAGCCATACCCTCTTACCTTCCCTTACCTTAAGCCATAACCTCTTACATTCCTTAAACTTAAACCATTACTTAGATGTAGTATCATAGTAGCAACAGTAGTACTAGTAGTAGCGTTAGTGTTAGTAGTTAATAATAACTCTAGATAGTACTACTGCTGCTAATAGTGGGGGTATTACTACTGTATATATTTCTACTATAATGGAGGCATTACTAGATATATATGTGTGTGTGTGTGTGTGTGTGTGTGTGTGTGTGTGTGTGTGTGTGTGTGTGTGTGTGTGTGTGTGTGTGTGTGTGTGTATATATATATACAGTATATTATACTGGAGGCATTACTGTATATTTCTATTATACTGGAGGCATTCCTATATATTTCTATTATACTGGAGGCATCACTTTATATTACTATTATACTGGAGGCATCACTATATATTTCTATTATACTGGAGGTATCACTATATATTACTATTATACTGGAGGCATTACTATATATGTCTAGCCTTGCCACCAAAGTGCAAAGAAAAGGGGCTGTGTCATGTGGCAACACTGCTAGTGTCATGTAGCCACCCCCCTATTGCTATGTGACCACACCCCTAGCAGCACATGACCACACCCATTTTTCGCCGCTCAGTCCCTTTAATTAAATATTTCTACTTGCACCACTGGTCACCTGTATAATCTGAGTTCCTGCTATACAGGTGAAACACATGCTGGGATATCTGTAAAAAAAATATTTAAAATAAAAAAAACCACAAGTTACACACACACTGTAGATCAGGCATGTCCAAACTGCGGCCCTCCAGCTGTTGAGAAACTACACATCCCAGCATGCCCTGACACAGCTTTAGCATTCTTTGACAGCAAACCTGTGTCAGGGCATGCTGAGATATGTAGTTTCACAACAGCTGGAGGGCCGCAGTTTGGACATGCCTGCTGTAGATAGTACAAGTTTATTACATACGCACACTCACATACAGTATGCTCACCTTGTACAGTAACTGCCATGTTTGGTCCTCTTGTCCAAGTACAGTAGAATATCTAACACAATGCACAGCAGTAAATGTAGCAAAAACATGGGCAACAGGAGAACTGGACATTCAAAATAATAATGAGGGTGGGATGTATTAAGATACATCACCGCCCCTCACCGCCTATTGCAGTGATGCTGATCGCATATGTACTAACATACAACAGGGGTTGGAGCGCAGTATTAACCGTGCTCCAGGATGGTTCCAGAGGCACACTGTGCGGCGTTGTGAGGGGCGCCCTTGGCCAGCGCCTACCCCTCACAATTGGTCAGCAAGCCTGTCGGGCCCCAGGGATCCCAGCCAGCACAACGCCTCAGACCATTTTCAAACTCAGTTGAGCGGGAAGACAGCGCCATGAAGGGGGCGGAGCTTCTCCTCAGAGCAGACCAGCGCCATTTTCCTGCATGCTGTTTTCATGAAGGAAGATCCTGGTCCCTCCACAGCAGCTCCAGATTACTGTTACGGTACCAGAGGGTTGTAGAAGGGAGGGGAGGCTAATTGTTTGACTGTGTGTCCTATTAAGCAGAGATGAGCGCCTGAAATTTTTCGGGTTTTGTGTTTTGGTTTTGGGTTCGGTTCCGCGGCCGTGTTTTGGGTTCGACCGCGTTTTGGCAAAACCTCACCGAATTTTTTTTGTCGGATTCGGGTGTGTTTTGGATTCGGGTGTTTTTTTCCAAAAACACTAAAAAACAGCTTAAATCATAGAATTTGGGGGTCATTTTGATCCCAAAGTATTATTAACCTCAAAAACCATAATTTACACTCATTTTCAGTCTATTCTGAATACCTCACACCTCACAATATTATTTTTAGTCCTAAAATTTGCACCGAGGTCGCTGTGTGAGTAAGATAAGTGACCCTAGTGGCCGACACAAACACCGGGCCCATCTAGGAGTGGCACTGCAGTGTCACGCAGGATGTCCCTTCCAAAAAACCCTCCCCAAACAGCACATGACGCAAAGAAAAAAAGAGGCGCAATGAGGTAGCTGTGTGAGTAAGATTAGCGACCCTAGTGGCCGACACAAACACCGGGCCCATCTAGGAGTGGCACTGCAGTGTCACGCAGGATGTCCCTTCCAAAAAACCCTCCCCAAACAGCACATGACGCAAAGAAAAAAAGAGGCGCAATGAGGTAGCTGACTGTGTGAGTAAGATTAGCGACCCTAGTGGCCGACACAAACACCGGGCCCATCTAGGAGTGGCACTGCAGTGTCACGCAGGATGTCCCTTCCAAAAAACCCTCCCCAATCAGCACATGATGCAAAGAAAAAGAAAAGAAAAAAGAGGTGCAAGATGGAATTGTCCTTGGGCCCTCCCACCCACCCTTATGTTGTATAAACAAAACAGGACATGCACACTTTAACCAACCCATCATTTCAGTGACAGGGTCTGCCACACGACTGTGACTGATATGACGGGTTGGTTTGGACCCCCCCCAAAAAAGAAGCAATTAATCTCTCCTTGCACAAACTGGCTCTACAGAGGCAAGATGTCCACCTCATCTTCACCCTCCGATATATCACCGTGTACATCCCCCTCCTCACAGATTATCAATTCGTCCCCACTGGAATCCACCATCTCAGCTCCCTGTGTACTTTGTGGAGGCAATTGCTGCTGGTCAATGTCTCCGCGGAGGAATTGATTATAATTCATTTTAATGAACATCATCTTCTCCACATTTTCTGGATGTAACCTCGTACGCCGATTGCTGACAAGGTGAGCGGCGGCACTAAACACTCTTTCGGAGTACACACTTGTGGGAGGGCAACTTAGGTAGAATAAAGCCAGTTTGTGCAAGGGCCTCCAAATTGCCTCTTTTTCCTGCCAGTATAAGTACGGACTGTGTGACGTGCCTACTTGGATGCGGTCACTCATATAATCCTCCACCATTCTATCAATGTTGAGAGAATCATATGCAGTGACAGTAGACGACATGTCCGTAATCGTTGTCAGGTCCTTCAGTCCGGACCAGATGTCAGCATCAGCAGTCGCTCCAGACTGCCCTGCATCACCGCCAGCGGCTGGGCTCGGAATTCTGAGCCTTTTCCTCGCACCCCCAGTTGCGGGAGAATGTGAAGGAGGAGATGTTGACAGGTCGCGTTCCGCTTGACTTGACAATTTTGTCACCAGCAGGTCTTTCAACCCCAGCAGACCTGTGTCTGCCGGAAAGAGAGATCCAAGGTAGGCTTTAAATCTAGGATCGAGCACGGTGGCCAAAATGTAGTGCTCTGATTTCAACAGATTGACCACCCGTGAATCCTTGTTAAGCGAATTAAGGGCTGCATCCACAAGTCCCACATGCCTAGCGGAATCGCTCCGTGTTAGATCCTCCTTCAATGCCTCCAGCTTCTTCTGCAAAAGCCTGATGAGGGGAATGACCTGACTCAGGCTGGCAGTGTCTGAACTGACTTCACGTGTGGCAAGTTCAAAGGGCATCAGAACCTTGCACAACGTTGAAATCATTCTCCACTGCACTTGAGACAGGTGCATTCCACCTACTATATCGTGCTCAATTGTATAGGCTTGAATGGCCTTTTGCTGCTCCTCCAACCTCTGAAGCATATAGAGGGTTGAATTCCACCTCGTTACCACTTCTTGCTTCAGATGATGGCAGGGCAGGTTCAGTAGTTTTTGGTGGTGCTCCAGTTTTCTGTACGTGGTGCCTGTACGCCGAAAGTGTCCCGCAATTCTTCTGGCCACCGACAGCATCTCTTGCACGCCCCTGTCGTTTTTTAAAAAATTCTGCACCACCAAATTCAAGGTATGTGCAAAACATGGGACGTGCTGGAATTGGCCCAGATTTAATGCACACACAATATTGCTGGCGTTGTCCGATGCCACAAATCCACAGGAGAGTCCAATTGGGGTAAGCCATTCCGCGATGATCTTCCTCAGTTGCCGTAAGAGGTTTTCAGCTGTGTGCGTATTCTGGAAAGCGGTGATACAAAGCGTAGCCTGCCTAGGAAAGAGTTGGCGTTTGCGAGATGCTGCTACTGGTGCCGCCGCTGCTGTTCTTGCGGCGGGAGTCCATACATCTACCCAGTGGGCTGTCACAGTCATATAGTCCTGACCCTGCCCTGCTCCACTTGTCCACATGTCCGTGGTTAAGTGGACATTGGGTACAGCTGCATTTTTTAGGACACTGGTGACTCTTTTTCTGAGGTCTGTGTACATTTTCGGTATCGCCTGCCTAGAGAAATGGAACCTAGATGGTATTTGGTACCGGGGACACAGTACCTCCAACAAGTCTCTAGTTGGCTCTGCAGTAATGATGGATACCGGAACCACGTTTCTCACCACCCAGGATGCCAAGGCCTCAGTTATCCGCTTTGCAGTAGGATGACTGCTGTGATATTTCATCTTCCTCGCAAAGGACTGTTGAACAGTCAATTGCTTACTGGAAGTAGTACAAGTGGGCTTACGACTTCCCCTCTGGGATGACCATCGACTCCCAGCGGCAACAACAGCAGCGCCAGCAGCAGTAGGCGTTACACGCAAGGATGCATCGGAGGAATCCCAGGCAGGAGAGGACTCGTCAGAATTGCCAGTGACATGGCCTGCAGGACTATTGGCATTCCTGGGGAAGGAGGAAATTGACACTGAGGGAGTTGGTGGGGTGGTTTGCGTGAGCTTGGTTACAAGAGGAAGGGATTTACTGGTCAGTGGACTGCTTCCGCTGTCACCCAAAGTTTTTGAACTTGTCACTGACTTATTATGAATGCGCTGCAGGTGACGTATAAGGGAGGATGTTCCGAGGTGGTTAACGTCCTTACCCCTACTTATTACAGCTTGACAAAGGGAACACACGGCTTGACACCTGTTGTCCGCATTTCTGGTGAAATACCTCCACACCGAAGAGCTGATTTTTTTGGTATTTTCACCTGGCATGTCAACGGCCATATTCCTCCCACGGACAACAGGTGTCTCCCCGGGTGCCTGACTTAAACAAACCACCTCACCATCAGAATCCTCCTGGTCAATTTCCTCCCCAGCGCCAGCAACACCCATATCCTCCTCATCCTGGTGTACTTCAACACTGACATCTTCAATCTGACTATCAGGAACTGGACTGCGGGTGCTCCTTCCAGCACTTGCAGGGGGCGTGCAAATGGTGGAAGGCGCATGCTCTTCACGTCCAGTGTTGGGAAGGTCAGGCATCGCAACCGACACAATTGGACTCTCCTTGTGGATTTGGGATTTCAAAGAACGCACAGTTCTTTGCGGTGCTTTTGCCAGCTTGAGTCTTTTCAGTTTTCTAGCGAGAGGCTGAGTGCTTCCATCCTCATGTGAAGCTGAACCACTAGCCATGAACATAGGCCAGGGCCTCAGCCGTTCCTTGCCACTCCGTGTGGTAAATGGCATATTGGCAAGTTTACGCTTCTCCTCCGACAATTTTATTTTAGGTTTTGGAGTCCTTTTTTTACTGATATTTGGTGTTTTGGTTTTGACATGCTCTGTACTATGCCATTGGGCATCGGCCTTGGCAGACGACGTTGCTGGCATTTCATCGTCTCGGCCATGACTAGTGGCAGCAGCTTCAGCACGAGGTGGAAGTGGATCTTGATCTTTCCCTAATTTTGGAACCTCAACATTTTTGTTCTCCATATTTTAATAGGCACAACTAAAAGGCACCTCAGGTAAACAATGGAGATGGATGGATTGGATACTAGTATACAATTATGGACGGGCTGCCGAGTGCCGACACAGAGGTAGCCACAGCCGTGAACTACCGCACTGTACTGTGTCTGCTGCTAATATATAGACTGGTTGATAAAGAGATAGTATACTCGTAACTAGTATGTATGTATAAAGAAAGAAAAAAAAACCACGGTTAGGTGGTATATACAATTATGGACGGGCTGCCGAGTGCCGACACAGAGGTAGCCACAGCCGTGAACTACCGCACTGTACTGTGTCTGCTGCTAATATATAGACTGGTTGATAAAGAGATAGTATACTCGTAACTAGTATGTATGTATAAAGAAAGAAAAAAAAACCACGGTTAGGTGGTATATACAATTATGGACGGGCTGCCGAGTGCCGACACAGAGGTAGCCACAGCCGTGAACTACCGCACTGTACTGTGTCTGCTGCTAATATATAGACTGGTTGATAAAGAGATAGTATACTCGTAACTAGTATGTATGTATAAAGAAAGAAAAAAAAACCACGGTTAGGTGGTATATACAATTATGGACGGGCTGCCGAGTGCCGACACAGAGGTAGCCACAGCCGTGAACTACCGCACTGTACTGTGTCTGCTGCTAATATATAGACTGGTTGATAAAGAGATAGTATACTCGTAACTAGTATGTATGTATAAAGAAAGAAAAAAAAAACACGGTTAGGTGGTATATACAATTATGGACGGGCTGCCGAGTGCCGACACAGAGGTAGCCACAGCCGTGAACTACCGCACTGTACTGTGTCTGCTGCTAATATATAGACTGGTTGATAAAGAGATAGTATACTCGTAACTAGTATGTATGTATAAAGAAAGAAAAAAAAACCACGGTTAGGTGGTATATACAATTATGGACGGGCTGCCGAGTGCCGACACAGAGGTAGCCACAGCCGTGAACTACCGCACTGTACTGTGTCTGCTGCTAATATATAGACTGGTTGATAAAGAGATAGTATACTCGTAACTAGTATGTATGTATAAAGAAAGAAAAAAAAACCACGGTTAGGTGGTATATACAATTATGGACGGGCTGCCGAGTGCCGACACAGAGGTAGCCACAGCCGTGAACTACCGCACTGTACTGTGTCTGCTGCTAATATATAGACTGGTTGATAAAGAGATAGTATACTCGTAACTAGTATGTATGTATAAAGAAAGAAAAAAAAACCACGGTTAGGTGGTATATACAATTATGGACGGGCTGCCGAGTGCCGACACAGAGGTAGCCACAGCCGTGAACTACCGCACTGTACTGTGTCTGCTGCTAATATATAGACTGGTTGATAAAGAGATAGTATACTACTAATATTATATATACTGGTGGTCAGGTCACTGGTCACTAGTCACACTGGCAGTGGCACTCCTGCAGCAAAAGTGTGCACTGTTTAATTTTAATATAATATTATGTACTCCTGGCTCCTGCTATAACCTATAACTGGCACTGCAGTAGTGCTCCCCAGTCTCCCCCACAATTATAAGCTGTGTGAGCTGAGCAGTCAGACAGATATATAATATATATAGATGATGCAGCACACTGGCCTGAGCCTGAGCAGTGCACACAGATATGGTATGTGACTGACTGAGTCACTGTGTGTATCGCTTTTTTCAGGCAGAGAACGGATATATTAAATAAACTGCACTGTGTGTCTGGTGGTCACTCACTATATAATATATTATGTACTCCTGGCTCCTGCTATAACCTATAACTGGCACTGCAGTAGTGCTCCCCAGTCTCCCCCACAATTATAAGCTGTGTGAGCTGAGCAGTCAGACAGATATATAATATTATATATAGATAATAGATGATGCAGCACACTGGCCTGAGCCTGAGCAGTGCACACAGATATGGTATGTGACTGAGTCACTGTGTGCTGTGTATCGCTTTTTTCAGGCAGAGAACGGATTATAAATAAAAGTGGTGGTCACTGGTCACTATCAGCAAAACTCTGCACTGTACACTACTGAGTACTCCTAATGCTCCCCAAAATTAGTAAATCAAGTGTCTAAACGGAGAGGACGCCAGCCACGTCCTCTCCCTATCAATCTCAATGCACGTGTGAAAATGGCGGCGACGCGCGGCTCCTTATATAGAATCCGAGTCTCGCGATAGAATCCGAGCCTCGCGAGAATCCGACAGCGTCATGATGACGTTCGGGCGCGCTCGGGTTAACCGAGCAAGGCGGGAAGATCCGAGTCGCTCGGACCCGTGAAAAAAAACATGAAGTTCTGGCGGGTTCGGATTCAGAGAAACCGAACCCGCTCATCTCTACTATTAAGGTGCACAAGTCAGCATTGGTAAGGGTTTTTTTTTCCTGTTGTTAAGCGCTGGTGTGGGTTGGCTCCAATCTCTGTCTCTCTCTTGCCATTCTTGGGTGGGGGGGGCCTTCTGTCTTACCCCATCCTGTGTGTGTTTGTTGGTCACCAGCAGCAACGTCCAGGGATACAGTGTCATATGCTGCAGAGGATTTATCCTCCCAGGATGATCCCATTCCATGTAATCAGGATAGCACTGGTTTAGCACAGATTCCAGCAAGGGAACCAGAGTGGTTTTCCTCTATCAGGACTTGGATTACTCAAATTTATGACGGGGTTACCAGTAATGAGTTGGCAACCCAGGTATTGCACACCTCTATGGCTGTGTGGCCCTTGTCAGGGACCCCAGGTCACCCCTCTATATACCCCCACAAATGTGCGCTTGTGCAGGTAACACAAGACGACACGGATACCGATTCTGACACTACAGATGGTGATGGGGATGTATTGTGGGGGTCCGCATCTCTTGCAAGGGGGGTGCATTTGTTGATAGAGGCTATCAGGGATGTGTTAAATGTTAATGATACCACATCTGAGCAGGTTGAGGAGGCTTTTTTCACGGAAAACAAGAAAGCCTCGCTAACCTTCCCTGCTTCAAAAGAACGGAATGCTATATTTGAAAAGGCCTGGTTGAATCCTGAAAAGAAGTTTCAGATCCCTAAGAGGAATCTGGTAGCTTTTCCTTTCCCTGAGGAGCATAGGAAAAAGTGGGAAAACCCGCCAATTGTTGACGCATCTGTATCTAGACTCTCAAAAAAGGTGGTTTTACCAGTACCGGGATCTACCGCCTTAAAGGAGTCGGCGGATAGAAAAATTGATAATACTCTGAAATCAGTGTACCCTGATTCAGGGACTGTATTATGTCCCACTATTGCTAGTGCATGGATTGCTAAGGCTATAGTGAAGTGGCCGGCTGCCTTGATGGAAAATTTGGATACGATGGATAGGGATGACGTTGCATTGTATTTACGCAACATTCATGATTCTGCAGGTGTCATGGTAGAATCTATGAAAGACCTGGGTTCCATGGCTGCGGAAATCTCTTCCATGTCTGTTTCAGCTCGTTGGGGACTGTGGCTCCGCCAGTGGTCGGCCGTCGCGGAATCCAGAAAAAGTGTGGAGTCGCTGCCCTATACAGGTCAAGCTCTCTTTGGGGAAGCCCTAGACGCGTGGATATCTACCGCTACATCGGGTAAGTCTCCGTATCTTCCCTCACCAGCTCCTGCTCCGAAGAGGTCCTTCTAGTCAGCTTCGCAGAGGACTTCTCGTCACAGGAAGTAGGACTCTTTGCTTGTCCTATACGATCCCAAGGTAATTGGGTGTCCTGCTTCTAAGCAGTCCATTTCTCGCTGGATTAGGTTCACTATCCAGCATGCTTATTCTACGGCAGGACTGCCATGTCCAAAATCTGTTCAGACCCACTCTTCTCGTAAGGTGGGGTCTTCCTGGGTGGCTGCCCGTGGTGTCTCAGCAACGCAGCTTTGCCGAGCGGCAACTTGTTCTGGGGCGAACACGTTTGCAAGGTTCTACAAGTTCGATACTTTGGCCTCTGATGATCTGACATTCGGTCAATCAGTTCTGCAAGAGCCTCCGCACTCTCCCTCCCATTGTGGGAGCTTTGGTACATCCCCATGGTACTAATGTGGACCCCAGCATCCTCTAGGACACTAGAGAAAATAGGATTTTGGTACCTACTGGTAAATCCTTTTCTCGTAGTCTGTAGAGGATGCTGCATATGTTATTTGGTTCAGTACCACTTCGTTTAGTTGTGTACTGCATAGTTACTGGGTAAGTAATGTTTCAGCCATTTGCTGATTAGTTCAAGCTAGTTGACTTGACGTGCCTTGTATGTGTGAGCTGGTATGAATCTCGCCACTATCTGTGTTAAGTCCTTCTCTCGAAGTATTCCGTATCCTCTGGTACAGTTTCTAGACTGAGTCTGGTAGGAGGGGCATAGAGGGAGGAGCCAGCCCACGCTCTTAAACGCTTAAAGTGCCAATAACTCCTGGTGGACCCGTCTATACTCCATGGTACTAATGTGGACTCCAGCATCCTCTACGGACTACGAGAAAAGGATTTACCGGTAGGTACCGAAATCCTATTTTTAACAAATTTTTCCCTTAGTACATCCCACCCTGAATGTCCAACCTACCAGATAGACTTCTCATCAAGGGCACCTTAAAACTAAATGTGACACTCACCAACAGCGACCAGTCGATTTTACTGTACAGGTTCTATTCCTTCCTTGCCAGACAGGTGAAGGCCAAGCACCAGACACAATGAAGAAACAACAGGTACAAGGTGTTTACAATAAAAATCAGTTTTATAACACTGGAACTACTCTATAGTAGTAACCCAGTATGGCTATAAACACTGTTCATATAGCAACAATATGATATATTTATTAAACAGTATAACACCCAATAAAACCAATATATTATAAAGATAAAATACAATGTCACAATCTGCATTCAACAAGTATTTGACCCCATTCAATTGTATACATAACAAAGGTTTGAGTCTCTCATGCAACAACATAATGTTTCTGAACACCCGGTGAAATTTACTTATAACATGGATGTACATACTGTGAACTATCTTGATGTCAAAGTTACTTTAATGGATAATAATATCATTTATACAGAATTATATAAAAAAGACACAGATAGAAACACTATGTTACATGCTAGCAGCTTTCACCCAGCTAGTATGAAGTTTGAATTACCTTACTCCCAATTTCTACGAGCTGTGCGTACATATAGCACTAAGGAAACTGCTATTGTCCATATTGATAGCATGATTCAGAACTTTGTGGAAAGAGGCTACAATTATGATTCCCTAATAAAAGCGAAAGAGAAAGCCATGAAATTATCTAGAGAGCAATTACTTGTCAGGAAGAAAAAGTCCACTGATAATAAATATTTACCATGGGTTAATCATTATAATGTAGCTAGTGGAGACATTGCTAAAACTACTAAAAATCTTTGGCCCATTGTAAGCAGTGATCCTGATGTCAATTTATCTGATAGGAGACTCATGCCTTGCTATACTCGTGGTAAAAACATTAGAGATTGGGTCATGCGTACGGATATTACAGATTTACAATCTACCCAAAGTGAGATTGGTCATTTCCTATCCCCCCAGAAAGGATGCTTTAAATGCTTTAATTGTGTTACAGGTAGGTCCATGATAGTGGGACGGTCTTTTCGTCATCCCCACAGTGGCAGACAGTACTTTATGAAGCATAGAGTAACTTGTACGACCAGATACATTGTATATATGATCTATTGTACATGCGGGCTTAATTACGTTGGGAAAACCGACAGGTCACTTAGGGAGAGAATAGCGAATCATAAGTCCTCTATTATATCGGCAATGGCCTCTGGCCATAGTGACCAACCAGTGGCACGGCACTTTATGCTGGCTCCTCCCTCTATGCCCCTCCTACCAGACTCCGTTTAGAAAATGTGCCCGGAGGAGCCTCTGGACATAGTGACCAACCAGTGGCATGGCACTTTATGCTGGCTCCTCCCTCTATGCCCCTCCTACCAGACTCCGTTTAGAAAATGTGCCCGGAGGAGCCTCTGGCCATAGTGACCAACCAGTGGCACGGCACTTTATGCTGGCTCCTCCCTCTATGCCCCTCCTACCAGACTCCGTTTAGAAAATGTGCCCGGAGGAGCCTCTGGACATAGTGACCAACCAGTGGCATGGCACTTTATGCTGGCTCCTCCCTCTATGCCCCTCCTACCAGACTCCGTTTAGAAAATGTGCCCGGAGGAGCCTCTGGCCATAGTGACCAACCAGTGGCACGGCACTTTATGCAAGCTCGACACAGTATAGCATCTTTACGTTATACAATAATCGACCATGTACCAGCTACCTTGAGAGGGAGGAACAGATCAATGATTCTCTTAAAGCGCGAGCGTAAGTGGATCCATGAACTTGGGTCCCTGGCCCCGGTTGGTTTAAACGAATCTCTGGGTTTACGTTGCTTTCTATAATTATTGTAGGATCTACATAGGTAATTAACAATTGGTTACAAGTAAGTTTTACTCAGTATAGTTCTCTTTAGCGAGTACTTTTCTTTAGTGAGTACCATTTTATTTATTATTGTATTTTCCATAGCTGTATCTAAATCAGTATATATACTAATAAATAGTGTTTTATTAAAATGAATTGTATGTATTTGTAAGATACAATTACTAGCCATATCAGTTGTACAATAGTGTATTATGCAACAGTCGTTTTTTCTCTTTTTTCTTTTTTTCCTTTCTTCACATTGTTTTTATTATTACATTGGTCTGTGTGTTGTTATCGTACCATTAATGGTTAAATTCACATGTATTTCTTTGGATTATCCGGTCCTCATACTAGTATTTGTTATCTACAACTGCTGAGGAGGTGGAGATGCATTGTAATTGCATTCTCTACCGCACCTGAACAGCTGCAGTAAATCACGTGGTTTTTTACCCTATTTAAGGGCAAAACCACCCGCTGGCGGTGATGCAGGGCAGTCAGGAGTGGTAGCTGACATCTGGGCTGGACTGAAGGACCTGTCAACGATTACGGACATGTCATCTACTGTCACTGCATATGATTCTGTCACCATTAAAGAATGGTGGAGGATTATATGAGTGACTGCATCCAAGTAGGCACGTCACACAGTCCGTACGTATACTGGCAGGAAAAAGAGGCAATTTGGAGGCCCTTGCACAAACTGGCTTTATTCTACCTAAGTTGCCCTCCCTCCAGTGTGTACTCTGAAGAGTGTTTAGTGCAGCCGGTCACCTTGTCAGTGATCAGTGTACGATGTTACTTCCACAAAATGTGGAGAAGATGATCTTCATCAAAATGAGTTATAATCAATTCCTCCATGGAGACATTCACCAGCAGCAATTGCCTCCAGAAAGTACACGGGGACCTGAGATGGTGGATTCCAGTGGGGACGAATTAATACTCTGTGAGGAGGAGGATGTACACAGTGAAAGGGGTGATGAATTGGAGGATGAGGATGAGGTGGACATCTTGCCTCTGTAGAGCCAGTTTGTGCAAGGAGAGATTGATTGCTTCTCTTTTGGTGGGGCCCCAAACCAACCAGTCATTTCAGCCACAGTCGTGTGGCAGACCCTGTCGCTGAAATGATGGGTTTTTTAAAGTGTGCATGTCCTGTTTATACAACATTATGGTGGGTCGGAGGGCCCAAGGACAATTCCATCTTGCACCTCTTTTTTTATTTTATTTAACTTTGCATCATGTGATGTTTGGGGCTAATTTTTTTAAGTGCCATCCTGTCTGACACTGCAGTGCCACTCCTAGATGGGCCAGGTGTTTGTGTCGGCCACTTGGGTTGCTTAGCTTAGTCATCCAGCGACCTTGGTGCAAATTTTAGGACTAAAAATAATATTGTGAGGTGTGAGGTGTTCAGAATAGACTGAAAATGAGTGGAAATTGTGGTTATTGAGGTTAATAATACTATGGGATCAAAATTACCCCCAAATTCTATGATTTAAGCTGTTTTTGAGGGATTTTGTAAAAAAACACCCGAATCCAAAACACACCCGAATCCGACAAAAAAATTTCAGGGAGGTTTTGCCAAAACGCGTCCGAATCCAAAACACGGCTGCGGAACCGAATCCAAAACCAAAACACAAAACCCAAAATATTTCCGGTGCACATCTCTAGCTCTTACCCAAAGTTTCTGAACTTGACACTGACTTCTGATGAATGCGCAGCAGGTGGCGTATAAGGGAAGATGTTCCTAGGTGGTTAACATCCTTACCCCTACTTATTACAGATTGACAGAGGAAACAGATGGCTTGACACCTGTTGTCCGGATTTGTGGAGAAATAATTCCACACCGAAGAGGTGGCTTTTTTGGTAGTTTGCCCAGGCATCACAAAGGGCTTTTTCGTCCCAAGGACAACAGGTGTCTTCCCCGCTGCCTGACTTAAACAAACCACATCACCATCAGAATCCTCATCGTCAACTTCCTTCTCAGCGCCAGGAACACCCATATCCTCATCCTGGTGTACTTCAACAGTGACATCTTCAATTTGATTATCAGGAACTGGACTGTGGGTGTTCCTTACAGCACTTGCAGGGGGCGTGCAAATGGTGGAAGGAGCCACCTATTCCCGTCCAGTGTTGGGAAGGTCAGGCATCGCAACCGCTGACACACTTGGACTCTCCTTGGGCATTTGTGATACCATCTCAGAGCTCACAGTTCTTTTCTCTGCTCTTTCCAGATTAACTCTTTTCATTTTTCTAGCGGGAAGATGAGGGCTTCCATCGTCATGTAAAACTGAACCACTAGCCATGAACATAGACCATGGCCTCAGCCGTTCCTTGCCACTCTGTGTTGTAAATGGCATATTGGCAAGTTTACGCTTCTCCTCAGACGCTTTTAATTTAGATTTTTGGGTAATTTTACTGAACTTTGGCTTTTTGGATTTTACGTGCCCTCTACTATCACATTGGGCCACGGCCTTGGCAGACGACGTTGATGGCATTTCATCGTCTATGTCATGGCTAGTGGCAGCAGCTTCAGCACTAGGAGGAAGTAGTTCTTGATCTTTCCGTATTTTCTCCTAAAAATTTTTGTTCTAGATTATTTTTTGGGAGTTATATGAGACAATATGCGTCACAGGAATGACTGGAATTACTGATGACACAGGACACTACCACTGGTCTGATGCAGCCCAACAGGTTGTTATAATTGTTATACTGCAACAGTGGACATAGAGCAGCAGCAGCAGCGTATATTGTCACTAGAATTAGTGATGACACAGGACACTACCACTGGTCTGCACAACACAGCAACACTTTACAGCTACACTGGATATATGGCAGCAGAGAACACCAACACTGTGACTGGCTGGACTGATGTAGCACAATACACTTGTAGCCCCTTAAACTATTTGTTTATAATGAGATGTTTTAGAGTATAAATTCTCTGAAAATTATAATAAATATATATTAATTATTTAATTAATGTGTAAATACATGAAATATATTTAAGATGTATATTGTATCCCTGAATTGTTTATAAAGGAGGGTGGATGGTGGTTGGTAAATACAGTGTAATGTAGACTATTAGAATTAATACCAGGACACTTTGGCACGAGAAGGGCTAGTGAGACTTTTCTAGAAGCCCTCGTGCCGGGTAGTGGGTGCCAGGATGATGAGCCGTTGGAGAGGGAAGCTCGAGCTGGAGAGAGAGCCACGAGGACAGAGAGACTCTGAGGAGATCTGAGTGCGGCTGAGGAAAAGTACCGAAGGCGCGGTGTAGTCCGGCGTCGGAGCCCACCCGTGAGTCCACCGAGGCAAAGAGAGAGACGCGGGAAGGTGTGCGACGAAGGGCTGAGAGAGAGGCATCGCTGAGGAAAGGGAGACGCGCTGTACCCGAGTGACGGCAAGTGGCGGCCAAGGAGTATAGTGACTGGGCGCCCAGATGGAGTGACGAGAATTACCAGCGGCAAACCCCGGTAAGCGGTGTGGAGTGATCTGATCTCCGGTAGCAGAGGCCCCAGGTAACGGAGGAGCTGCATCAGGGAAAGCGGCGCTGAAGAGAAGTTCACTCGGGCAGCCCAAAAAGCTCTCTCCAGAACCCACCCCCAGGGGCTCGGCTAATCCGCATTCCACCAACCCGATCAGGGCAGTGGTGACACAACTGTGAGTGACTGTATAAGGGAGGGGAGGAGGTGGTTTCTGCCATACAATAGTATGAGAGGTATGGACCTGAATAAACTGCAGCACCTAAAGGGCACCCCCTATGTGGGATGTTACATATGTAATAGCATTACAGTGAAGGGAATTTATATCCAATTCTAGCAAGGAAGCTGTTCATTCTGCTGTAATGGATATATGAACAGGACTTATAACATTGACTGTATATTATTGAAAGGAATAATACTCTCCCCGTAAGAGGATGATGTTGTAGCAGGTAGAAGAAAGTAACTGACTTGTTAGTATCTGAATCCAACCTTCCCCTATGTTCACAGTATAATATACTAAATGCCATTATAAGCATATAGAAAGGGTAAGAGAATAACTGCCTTACCTGTGAAAAAGGAATTGAAGGAGTGGAAAAGCCCTTTACTAAAGGTATAACAAAGGTGCATAGACTTTTTCTCACATCGGGCAATCCTGATTATCTTATGCACAGGGCAGGATAATATTTCGTGATACACTACCCCATTGCATATATGGTTTGGTCGTTCAAGTATAATAATTACATATCCTGTGTGAGGACAATAGACTGTATGATCACATAAGTGGAATGATAAACCGTGACTTCCCCAGGATTAGATGAAGTAGATAGTTGGGGGAGAAATATAATAGCTGTACCCTGTATAAATCGCAAGGGAATCAGTTATCTCCTGATGAATTCCCATTGATGGATTCCCGTTCCTACTTCATGTGGACCAGTATCTTATAACTTGACAAGGATCCTCAAGTCAGATAAACCGACTGGAATAGTGACAGTGGAAACCTCCAAATTTATAGTGATAAGAAGGATATAAATAGGGTACATAGGTACTGGATTTCAGTGACGTCAGTAAAGGTATTCTCCCTTTAAATATCGAGACGCTTTTGAACCGCAATAGGCTACCGATAGTCCACGATCAGTGGAATATTATCATACCACACCTGACTACCAAAGCAACGGTAAAACATAGGGGGTATATATTTAATGACATTGATTATTTGAGTACAATTATCGTACTGCATTCATCATTAAGTGACGACTAATGCCATTTTAACCAACGTAAATTGGGCCCCAACAGTGCACCAACGAAAACCACCGAGTGAAGAAAGAGACTGCAGAAAGACAAATAAGGTTATGGTATATGTATGTTTAATATATATATGCAATACAGTAGTTATAAGATTGTTGTATTGAACACACTGTTACAATATAGATATTTAAATGAAAATATTGTAGTATAGTATATCTTTATTCTGTGTGTAGTGAGTTAACACAATATGAATATGCATACCCTAATAGGGACATAAGTTAATGGTGTGTTAATTCTGAGACCAACCACGTATAGGAAAGTATAAATTCAGGTCCATAAATACTTACCGTGGATGTGGACAAGTGGCCGCCGTCAGCTGGACCTAGGGATCTGAAAGACAAAAGAAGAGAACAAGGTAAATTAAACACATCACCCAACCCACACTCTAAACAGTAACTACAACACTACTGGCAACCGCTTTCCCAAGCAAGCCTGGGTTGGTCTATAGATTGCTTGGGTGGAGGCACTATGTCATCTGGGAATAGTAACCTTTGTATTGCATAAAGTGGGAGCTATTAAGGGTTACATTTGAACACCAACACTGTGACTGGCTGGACTGATGTAGCACAATACACTGACTACACTGGACTGGACTGATGCAGCACAATACACTGACTACACTGAACTGGACTGAGCAACACAGCACTTTTCCACCCCACTTTCCCGCCCCAACACACAGACACTGAACACTGAGGACATGTCCTCTCTATACACTCTCCGAGACTAGAGTGAAAATGGCGGGGACGCGCGGCTCCTTATATGGAATCCAAATCCCGCGAGAATCCGACAGCGGGGTGATGACGTTTTGCCGCATTCGGGTTTCCGACTCAGTAGGGAAAATCCGAGCCTGACTTGGATCCGGACTTGGAAGGCAAAGACCGGTAGGGTTCGGTTCTCTGAAAACCGAACCCGCTCATCTCTACTTTAGACCATAGTTGCCTACCCTCCCTCATTCTGTAGCAGACTCCCTGAAACAGTGGGATCCGTTCTCTATGTCGACAGCAACTAGGTCGACAGTGTCTAGGTCGACCACTATTAGTCAACAGTAACTATGTCGACAGGGTTTCTAGGTCGACAGGGTCTTTAGGTCGACAGGTCAAAAGGTCGACGTGAGTTTTTCACGATTTTTTTTTCTTTTTTTAACTTTTTCATACTTAACGATCCAGGTGGACTATGATTGGAATGGCAATCTGCCCGAAGCATGGTGAGCAAGGAAAGCCATGCGAGGGGACACGGTGCACTAATTGGGGTTCCCGGTCACCCTACAAAGAAAACAACACCAAAAAAACCTTTAAAAACTCATGTCGACCTTTTGACCTGTCGACCTAAAGACCCTGTCGACCTAGAAACCCTGTCGACCTAGTTACTGTCAACCAATAGCGGTCGACCTAGACACTGTCGACCTAGTTACTATCTACCTTCCATACCACACCCAAAATAGCAACAATCTCCCTGACTCCCTGAATAGACCAGCAATCTCCCTTATTGCACCTTAAGGGGGGTACTCACCGAGCGATATTCTAAGCAATCTGACTAGATTGTTTAGAATTTCAGCATTATCGCTCTGTGTGTACCCTCGATAGCGATGTGCAGCCCCGCGCATCGCTATCGCTGGTGCTAGATTGGCCTGCATGCAGGCCAATCTAGCAGGTCGCTCACTTCACCCGCTGGGTGAAGTGAGCGGCCCCCCATCTCCCATCGCATGTACAGCACAGATCGCGCTGTGCTGAGTGGCGGGAGAGATGTGTGCTGAGCGGTTCGCTCAGCACACATCTCTCTCACATCGGCCCGTCTATATGGGCTTTTACGCCCATTATGTAGCTGTTACATTCTTGGGGTTATAAAAGAAATCAGAGATACATACATTCAGATAGGCTCATCAGCGCCATTTCCCTGCGTTGGTTATAGGGCACAATGATCCCTATGGCTACATGCAATTTAAATAAGGTTTCTCATGGCCACTTATAGTATATGGAAGCTCTTGTAAAACACAATACACAAACAAATCCTGCAAAATATCAGTGTCTTCTCTTCAGCAAGTAGATCTTACTGACTTTGGGGCTCATTTACATGTGGATGTAAGTCATTTTCATGACACGCCTCTCAGATGTAGCAGTACACGTCCGCGCTGGTAGGTGTCACTGTCACACTCTCCCTGACAATGCTTTATCAAAAGTAGGTAAGTGTGCTTCAGACTTATGTCGCATTTATCGTTTGTATAATGGCCTGAGTCTGGCACCAGCACACGGTTATACAGACAACATTGTGTTACAGGTCTTAGTACTTTTTCCTTTCACTTTCGCTATGTGTGGACTCTGCTTCATTTTATAGAACAGGGTGGAAGTGACTGTCGGTGAGTGAGAGACAGGCTGTATTACAGTGACACTGAGTATAGGTCTGCTGGGACGGAGACACAGGAGGAACACCGACACATCTGATAGGAGAAGGTAAGAAATAACCAGATCATTCCCTTTACCATATAATGCAAACCTGGCCTCCAGCAGCTGAGTCCTGTGATGTGTATATAGCAGTGACGTGCGGTGAGGTCAGTGGCTAGGGAGGCACAGGCTAGTATCAGAGACAGACTTACACACACACCTACAGTATATGAACCCCATAGTTCATTTGGCCATTATATAAATTACAAAGTTCCCACAGTATATACTTTGTTACTTTGTTTTGGTCACAAAAGGTCGGGCAGAGATCACTAAAAACTTGGTTTATCCCTATACTGCACCAACCCAAAATAATAACACAGAACATATTGCAGGGGCGTTTTAACAGAGGAGGGGTCCGGTGTGCAGACTCTGGGTGGGCCCCTCCTCTCCATGGTGCAGTAAGCCCCAGCATTATGCCAGAGTCTACTGTGCATGCGCAGGACTCCGGAAACATGGCACCGACCATGTTCCGGACACTAATTTCACTACTGTGCATGTGCAGGACTCCGGAAACATGGCACCGACCATGTTCCGGACACTAATTTCACTACTGCGCATATGCGGTGGCCATTTTGCCTACGATTGTTGACGTGGCTGAAGGGCCCAGCACGGGACTCTGGAAGGTTATGTATAACATGGGTACAGTGTGTGCGGCGTGGGACCCCCCTTGAACCAAGGGGCCCATGTGCACCGCACACTTTGCACCCATTATAGAAACGATATTGTGCAGAACCTCTGCAGAAGCAGCCTAAACATTATTGAGCACTATCTGCCTCCTCCCCGTGGCAGTGGGTTGGTTTCCCACAGGAGGGGAGTAGGCCTGCCCTGTGGCCCCCTTGCCCCACCGCAGCATCCACAGTCACAGAACATTCCTCTGCATGTTAGCTGTACTGATCATCGGCTTATCTGTCATGTCGGCTGCTCCTGGTTGATGATATTTATAACATACTTGCCTACTTTCTGGCAGCTCTCTCCGGGAGAGAGCTGCCAGGACGGCTCAGTGGAGGGGCTGGACAATGATGAGAGGAGGGGGTGGGGAGGAGGCGGAACAGGGCGTGGTGGAGGAGGGGCAGAGGCGGGACGAAGGCGGGGTTACAGCATCACATCATCTAAATCACGCCCCCAGCTCTGCAATGCCGCAATAACCGGCATTTTACAGCAGGGGGCGTGACTATGATGACGCGATTCAACAAGAATCGCGTCATCTTCTGTCCGTACCGTCCACTTTACTCTCAAAGTGGGTGGCCGGGCAGGGGGGAAATGAAAAACCGGGAGACTTGTCTGCTCTTCCGGAGGGGCGGGAGGGTCACCCGATTTTCAGGAGCCTCCCGGCCATTCCGGGAGAGTAGGCAAGTATGATTTATAAGCATAAATATTGTATTATTCTAATAATTTTTATCTAGTCAAAACTCTGAAGTACAGTATACTGGAGTATGACAGCTGAGGCTCCGCCTCCTCTGCCTTCCCTGACCCGCATGCCTCCCCTGCCTCCTATGCCTCCCGTGCCTCCCCTGACCTCACGACACTGGTATGCGGGTAAAAGCATCCAGTCTGTTTGTACTTCACCCTAGTTACTAATGGCATATTTATCAATATTTTTTTACTAAAATAATGTGAAAACAGCTATTTTCACGCCCATTTGACATTATTTTAGTATCACAGATCTAAAAAAAAATAAGAATAAAAAAATGTACACAATGGCATTGTCTCTTTCCGGGCCTAAAACCCGTGGTGCCATCTACAAAAGGCGCTCACCTTACCCACGTGCCCACACAAGCCAGCCGTATCAGCAGCCACAGCTGTTGTGCACAGTATGTGATGTTAAGCGTGAGACGTTACACCAGGTAACATGTACAATACAATGGGGGGGATTCAGAGCTGATCGTAGATCTACCAACAAAATCTCCCAGCACAGGGTTAGTCAGCCTCGTCCGCCACAGACATGGACGGTGCAAGGTCTCTCTGCACCCTAGGCAAAGCTTCAGCCTAGAACCTCCTAACCTGCAATTCCCACAACCACCTCTCGGAGGGGGATGCAGGTAGACTGGGGTGAATTGCATCATTATGCATATGATTAGAACAGCAGCAGCAGCCAGCGCAGTGTAAAAGAAGGAGGCTGCATACAGAGACATCCTTCAGATTTTTGCTAGATTCATTCAGTGGCGCCCCCCAGAGGCCGGCGCCCCTAGGCAGCTGCCTAAAGCTGCCTAATGGTAGAGCCGGCCCTGGCCACAGACATCCGAAAACAGCGCACAGCGGTGATGCTTTCGCACCTGCCGAGTAGATCCTTGTCTACGCAACATAGCTGTGAAGGCAGACGGCTAGCCGCCATATCTTTGCCCACAGGGGTTGTGTGTGCCATGATGCAGCCACCTTGGCCCGCCCCTCCAATGCCACTGACACGCCTCCCCAAAGCCGCCGACACCCCACCAACCGTCTTGCGACCGTGCTGCCTGTAAGTCAGGTAGAGGCGATCGCACAAGAGCACTGCCTCATCTGAAAAATACTTTTTTCTCCAGTTTTGACTATAAAATTATTAGAATAATACAAAGAAGATATTTCAAACATATTCTCTGTATTTTTCATATTCTTTATATAGTCAAAACTCTGGTGCAAACGTTAGTCTGGCAGGAAAGGCTCTGGCTTGTATAACTAATTATATATGCAGCTCCCAAAAGGCAGTCTGGAAGATTGCTCAATTAGAGGCCTAAATAATACTAAAATAAAGAGAAAAAGGGGGTTTTCTGTTTTTACACCCTGTTCACATCATTTTAGTATCACCTGAATGTAACAAAGGGCATTATTTGGAGCGGTTTTCAAGAAAAACTACCCAAACCCTTTAATTTACTTATTTTTAGTAACCCACATCGCATTCCTCATACTTATAATGGGAAATGTGATGTGGCCAAATTTACTAAAAAAGAAATTGTGAAAAAATACCGCAGTGTGCCCTGTGATAATAATGCCAGCTCAGACTGGCGAGATCACAGGGCAGCACTGCGATAGGGAGACGTTTGCCCCTGGCAGAGAAAGCTGTGCGGGACCCGGCTCCAGTGATCAGCTATGTGTATCCGATGGACATACAAGCCAATCACAGTGTAAAATAAAAAAATAAAATAAATACTCACCTGTCCAGGGATCCGGTGTCTGCAGCTCCGGAGAGCGCTGCCGGGCACTAGATCCCCCATGTGCTGCGCTGTGACCGCAGGTGCAGTAAAGTGACGCTGCAAAGCAGCAGTGCACTTTACAGCACCTGGAGTCACCACAGGACACAGGATCTGGCGCCCGGTAGCCCTGCTAGAGAAGCGTGGACAGGCGCCCGGCAGCCCTGCAGGAGCAGCGTGGACTGGCTCCGTGGACTGTAGGGTAGTGGGGTCCGCGGCACACTGGGGGGGTAGTTACAAAGGGGGGGTCGACCTGTCAGTGGCGGTGTCGGCAGGGGTGGCACATGCGCAACAAGACATCGGGGTATATTTTACAATTAAAAAACACATGTATAAAATATCATTTTAAGAGCGATTATTGATCACCCACATTGGAAATTGTATGTCAGTTTAATACCATTGGGTATAATAGCTCACGGTGTAGCAACTGTCTGTACATGCCGTACTTGTTATGAGGAAGCAGCGGCTGCAGGATGTCCATGTCTGTACCGTTTGAGATGCTCTGGCGTTCCGTTAGCACATGGACTCCCCCCTCCCCCTCCCGTGGTGTCTGGGGTGGATGGGGTTAGGGGGATGATTACATTTACAAAACAAAGGATTCACATAAGACATACTGACTCGTATCCAGACATTAGAAACATGTCATCAGGGACATAATATGACGTTTATGCTCTAATTTATCAATGAGTGATAGATTTCACTGTGAGTGATAAATTTCACCAGCCAATCCGCTCCTGACTGTCATTTTTCAAACTCGGCCTGTGACATGACAGTTAGGAGCTGATTGGCTGGTGCAATTTATCACTTACGGTGAAATTTATCTCTCATTGATGAATAAGGACATTAATACGGACAATTTATACAAGGATAGTGCAGTGTGCATACATGGGTTCTAGACACATGCGTCTAGTGCGAGGGGACAGCAAAGAAGGGGTGAAGTTTAAATGCATTCTGGGGTGCATTGTAGATATATGGCTGCAGGGGCAAGGGTTGCTGGGTGGATGGTAGTGCTTTTAGTACTACCAGCTCGTGCAGGGCATTAAAAGCGTTTTGGTACTTGTGGTACCATAAGAATGTTGGTGTATGTGTTAAATCTGATGGGTTAACAACAGAAATAATGAGTGTAGGGCTTGGCTTGTTTGGTAAGGCAGGTGGTGGCATTGACCAATCAGAACACAGGGGCGGGGCTTCACATGTGTTGGGGGCGGAGCTATGCTCTGTATCCAGACACCGCATAAAAAAACAACAACAAGTATTTGGTTATACTTTTCCATCGATGGAGGGAAACCGTCTGGTTCTCCCCCATCGATGGCAAAAGTATTCTACATCGCCCATAATTTTTATTCATCAATGGTCGATGGCAATCCCTACTGTGACGGGGGAGTGAGGACAGTCTCTCTGCATGGTCAGGACTAAAAAGGACCAATCCTCCAAAACCTTTTAACATACCGACATACTGGAGATTGGCGTGTGCGTCAACGTCTGTGATTGTGTGTGATTGTGATGCTTGTCCACATTTGTGTGTGTGTTTAAAGGGTGTAAAGGGTGGGCATTGCTGTGTCCCGTCCCTGTAGGTGATCTACAGGTGAAACTCAGAAAATTAAAATATCGTGCAAAAGTTCATTTATTTCAGTAATTCAACTTAAAAGTAGAGATGAGCGCCTGAAATTTTTCGGGTTTTGTGTTTTGGTTTTGGGTTCGGTTCCGCGGCCGTGTTTTGGGTTCGAACGCGTTTTGGCAAAACCTCACCGAATTATTTTTGTCGGATTCGGGTGTGTTTTGGATTCGGGTGTTTTTTTCCAAAAACACTAAAAAACAGCTTAAATCATAGAATTTGGGGGTCATTTTGATCCCAAAGTATTATTAACCTCAAAAACCATAATTTACACTCATTTTCAGTCTATTCTGAATACCTCACACCTCACAATATTATTTTTAGTCCTAAAATTTGCACCGAGGTCGCTGTGTGAGTAAGATAAGCGACCCTAGTGGCCGACACAAACACCGGGCCCATCTAGGAGTGGCACTGCAGTGTCACGCAGGATGTCCCTTCCAAAAAACCCTCCCCAAACAGCACATGACGCAAAGAAAAAAAGAGGCGCAATGAGGTAGCTGTGTGAGTAAGATTAGCGACCCTAGTGGCCGACACAAACACCGGGCCCATCTAGGAGTGGCACTGCAGTGTCACGCAGGATGGCCCTTCCAAAAAACCCTCCCCAAACAGCACATGACGCAAAGAAAAAAAGAGGCGCAATGAGGTAGCTGACTGTGTGAGTAAGATTAGCGACCCTAGTGGCCGACACAAACACCGGGCCCATCTAGGAGTGGCACTGCAGTGTCACGCAGGATGGCCCTTCCAAAAAACCCTCCCCAAACAGCACATGACGCAAAGAAAAAAAGAGGCGCAATGAGGTAGCTGACTCTGTGAGTAAGATTAGCGACCCTAGTGGCCGACACAAACACCGGGCCCATCTAGGAGTGGCACTGCAGTGTCACGCAGGATGTCCCTTCCAAAAAACCCTCCCCAAACAGCACATGACGCAAAGAAAAAAAGAGGCGCAATGAGGTAGCTGTGTGAGTAAGATTAGCGACCCTAGTGGCCGACACAAACACCGGGCACATCTAGGAGTGGCACTGCAGTGTCACGCAGGATGTCCCTTCCAAAAAACCCTCCCCAAACAGCACATGACGCAAAGAAAAAAAGAGGCGCAATGAGGTAGCTGTGTGAGTAAGATTAGCGACCCTAGTGGCCGACACAAACACCGGGCCCATCTAGGAGTGGCACTGCAGTGTCACGCAGGATGTCCCTTCCAAAAAACCCTCCCCAATCAGCACATGATGCAAAGAAAAAGAAAAGAAAAAAGAGGTGCAAGATGGAATTATCCTTGGGCCCTCCCACCCACCCTGATGTTGTATAAACAAAACAGGACATGCACACTTTAACCAACCCATCATTTCAGTGACAGGGTCTGCCACACGACTGTGACTGATATGACGGGTTGGTTTGGACCCCCCCCAAAAAAGAAGCAATTAATCTCTCCTTGCACAAACTGGCTCTACAGAGGCAAGATGTCCACCTCATCTTCACCCTCCGATATATCACCGTGTACATCCCCCTCCTCACAGATTATCAATTCGTCCCCACTGGAATCCACCATCTCAGCTCCCTGTGTACTTTGTGGAGGCAATTGCTGCTGGTCAATGTCTCCGCGGAGGAATTGATTATAATTCATTTTAATGAACATCATCTTCTCCACATTTTCTGGATGTAACCTCGTACGCCGATTGCTGACAAGGTGAGCGGCGGCACTAAACACTCTTTCGGAGTACACACTTGTGGGAGGGCAACTTAGGTAGAATAAAGCCAGTTTGTGCAAGGGCCTCCAAATTGCCTCTTTTTCCAGCCAGTATAAGTACGGACTGTGTGACGTGCCTACTTGGATGCGGTCACTCATATAATCCTCCACCATTCTATCAATGTTGAGAGAATCATATGCAGTGACAGTAGACGACATGTCCGTAATCGTTGTCAGGTCCTTCAGTCCGGACCAGATGTCAGCATCAGCAGTCGCTCCAGACTGCCCTGCATCACCGCCAGCGGGTGGGCTCGGAATTCTGAGCCTTTTCCTCGCACCCCCAGTTGCGGGAGAATGTGAAGGAGGAGATGTTGACAGGTCGCGTTCCGCTTGACTTGACAATTTTGTCACCAGCAGGTCTTTCAACCCCAGCAGACCTGTGTCTGCCGGAAAGAGAGATCCAAGGTAGGCTTTAAATCTAGGATCGAGCACGGTGGCCAAAATGTAGTGCTCTGATTTCAACAGATTGACCACCCGTGAATCCTTGTTAAGCGAATTAAGGGCTGCATCCACAAGTCCCACATGCCTAGCGGAATCGCTCCCTTTTAGCTCCTTCTTCAATGCCTCCAGCTTCTTCTGCAAAAGCCTGATGAGGGGAATGACCTGACTCAGGCTGGCAGTGTCTGAACTGACTTCACGTGTGGCAAGTTCAAAGGGCATCAGAACCTTGCACAACGTTGAAATCATTCTCCACTGCACTTGAGACAGGTGCATTCCATCTCCTATATCGTGCTCAATTGTATAGGCTTGAATGGCCTTTTGCTGCTCCTCCAACCTCTGAAGCATATAGAGGGTTGAATTCCACCTCGTTACCACTTCTTGCTTCAGATGATGGCAGGGCAGGTTCAGTAGTTTTTGGTGGTGCTCCAGTCTTCTGTACGTGGTGCCTGTACGCCGAAAGTGTCCCGCAATTTTTCTGGCCACCGACAGCATCTCTTGCACGCCCCTGTCGTTTTTAAAAAAATTCTGCACCACCAAATTCAAGGTATGTGCAAAACATGGGACGTGCTGGAATTTGCCCATATTTAATGCACACACAATATTGCTGGCGTTGTCCGATGCCACAAATCCACAGGAGAGTCCAATTGGGGTAAGCTATTCCGCGATGATCTTCCTCAGTTGCCGTAAGAGGTTTTCAGCTGTGTGCGTATTCTGGAAAGCGGTGATACAAAGCGTAGCCTGCCTAGGAAAGAGTTGGCGTTTGCGAGATGCTGCTACTGGTGCCGCCGCTGCTGTTCTTGCGGCGGGAGTCCATACATCTACCCAGTGGGCTGTCACAGTCATATAGTCCTGACCCTGCCCTGCTCCACTTGTCCACATGTCCGTGGTTAAGTGGACATTGGGTACAACTGCATTTTTTAGGAGACTGGTGAGTCTTTTTCTGACGTCCGTGTACATTCTCGGTATCGCCTGCCTAGAGAAGTGGAACCTAGATGGTATTTGGTAACGGGGGCACACTGCCTCAATAAATTGTCTAGTTCCCTGTGAACTAACGGCGGATACCGGACGCACGTCTAACACCAACATAGTTGTCAAGGACTCAGTTATCCGCTTTGCAGTAGGATGACTGCTGTGATATTTCATCTTCCTCGCAAAGGACTGTTGAACAGTCAATTGCTTACTGGAAGTAGTACAAGTGGGCTTACGACTTCCCCTCTGGGATGACCATCGACTCCCAGCGGCAACAACAGCAGCGCCAGCAGCAGTAGGCGTTACACGCAAGGATGCATCGGAGGAATCCCAGGCAGGAGAGGACTCGTCAGACTTGCCAGTGACATGGCCTGCAGGACTATTGGCATTCCTGGGGAAGGAGGAAATTGACACTGAGGGAGTTGGTGGGGTGGTTTGCGTGAGCTTGGTTACAAGAGGAAGGGATTTACTGGTCAGTGGACTGCTTCCGCTGTCACCCAAAGTTTTTGAACTTGTCACTGACTTATTATGAATGCGCTGCAGGTGACGTATAAGGGAGGATGTTCCGAGGTGGTTAACGTCCTTACCCCTACTTATTACAGCTTGACAAAGGGAACACACGGCTTGACACCTGTTGTCCGCATTTCTGGTGAAATACCTCCACACCGAAGAGCTGATTTTTTTGGTATTTTCACCTGGCATGTCAACGGCCATATTCCTCCCACGGACAACAGGTGTCTCCCCGGGTGCCTGACTTAAACAAACCACCTCACCATCAGAATCCTCCTGGTCAATTTCCTCCCCAGCGCCAGCAACACCCATATCCTCCTCATCCTGGTGTACTTCAACACTGACATCTTCAATCTGACTATCAGGAACTGGACTGCGGGTGCTCCTTCCAGCACTTGCAGGGGGCGTGCAAATGGTGGAAGGCGCATGCTCTTCACGTCCAGTGTTGGGAAGGTCAGGCATCGCAACCGACACAATTGGACTCTCCTTGTGGATTTGGGATTTCAAAGAACGCACAGTTCTTTGCGGTGCTTTTGCCAGCTTGAGTCTTTTCAGTTTTCTAGCGAGAGGCTGAGTGCTTCCATCCTCATGTGAAGCTGAACCACTAGCCATGAACATAGGCCAGGGCCTCAGCCGTTCCTTGCCACTCCGTGTGGTAAATGGCATATTGGCAAGTTTACGCTTCTCCTCCGACAATTTTATTTTAGGTTTTGGAGTCCTTTTTTTACTGATATTTGGTGTTTTGGTTTTGACATGCTCTGTACTATGCCATTGGGCATCGGCCTTGGCAGACGACGTTGCTGGCATTTCATCGTCTCGGCCATGACTAGTGGCAGCAGCTTCAGCACGAGGTGGAAGTGGATCTTGATCTTTCCCTAATTTTGGAACCTCAACATTTTTGTTCTCCATATTTTAATAGGCACAACTAAAAGGCACCTCAGGTAAACAATGGAGATGGATGGATTGGATACTAGTATACAATTATGGACGGGCTGCCGAGTGCCGACACAGAGGTAGCCACAGCCGTGAACTACCGCACTGTACTGTGTCTGCTGCTAATATATAGACTGGTTGATAAAGAGATAGTATACTATTAACTAGTATGTATGTATAAAGAAAGAAAAAAAAACCACGGTTAGGTCACTGGTATATACAATTATGGACGGGCTGCGGAGTGCCGACACAGAGGTAGCCACAGCCGTGAACTACCGCACTGTACTGTGTCTGCTGCTAATATATAGACTGGTTGATAAAGAGATAGTATACTCGTAACTAGTATGTATGTATAAAGAAAGAAAAAAAAACCACGGTTAGGTGGTATATACAATTATGGACGGGCTGCCGAGTGCCGACACAGAGGTAGCCACAGCCGTGAACTACCGCACTGTACTGTGTCTGCTGCTAATATATAGACTGGTTGATAAAGAGATAGTATACTCGTAACTAGTATGTATGTATAAAGAAAGAAAAAAAAACCACGGTTAGGTGGTATATACAATTATGGACGGGCTGCCGAGTGCCGACACAGAGGTAGCCACAGCCGTGAACTACCGCACTGTACTGTGTCTGCTGCTAATATATAGACTGGTTGATAAAGAGATAGTATACTCGTAACTAGTATGTATGTATAAAGAAAGAAAAAAAAACCACGGTTAGGTGGTATATACAATTATGGACGGGCTGCGGAGTGCCGACACAGAGGTAGCCACAGCCGTGAACTACCGCACTGTACTGTGTCTGCTGCTAATATATAGACTGGTTGATAAAGAGATAGTATACTCGTGACTAGTATGTATGTATAAAGAAAGAAAAAAAAACCACGGTTAGGTGGTATATACAATTATGGACGGGCTGCCGAGTGCCGACACAGAGGTAGCCACAGCCGTGAACTACCGCACTGTACTGTGTCTGCTGCTAATATATAGACTGGTTGATAAAGAGATAGTATACTCGTAACTAGTATGTATGTATAAAGAAAGAAAAAAAAACCACGGTTAGGTGGTATATACAATTATGGACGGGCTGCCGAGTGCCGACACAGAGGTAGCCACAGCCGTGAACTACCGCACTGTACTGTGTCTGCTGCTAATATATAGACTGGTTGATAAAGAGATAGTATACTCGTAACTAGTATGTATGTATAAAGAAAGAAAAAAAAACCACGGTTAGGTCACTGGTATATACAATTATGGACGGGCTGCCGAGTGCCGACACAGAGGTAGCCACAGCCGTGAACTACCGCACTGTACTGTGTCTGCTGCTAATATATAGACTGGTTGATAAAGAGATAGTATACTCGTAACTAGTATGTATGTATAAAGAAAGAAAAAAAAACCACGGTTAGGTCACTGGTATATACAATTATGGACGGGCTGCCGAGTGCCGACACAGAGGTAGCCACAGCCGTGAACTACCGCACTGTACTGTGTCTGCTGCTAATATATAGACTGGTTGATAAAGAGATAGTATACTCGTAACTAGTATGTATGTATAAAGAAAGAAAAAAAAACCACGGTTAGGTCACTGGTATATACAATTATGGACGGGCTGCCGAGTGCCGACACAGAGGTAGCCACAGCCGTGAACTACCGCACTGTACTGTGTCTGCTGCTAATATATAGACTGGTTGATAAAGAGATAGTATACTCGTAACTAGTATGTATGTATAAAGAAAGAAAAAAAAACCACGGTTAGGTCACTGGTATATACAATTATGGACGGGCTGCCGAGTGCCGACACAGAGGTAGCCACAGCCGTGAACTACCGCACTGTACTGTGTCTGCTGCTAATATATAGACTGGTTGATAAAGAGATAGTATACTCGTAACTAGTATGTATGTATAAAGAAAGAAAAAAAAACCACGGTTAGGTCACTGGTATATACAATTATGGACGGGCTGCCGAGTGCCGACACAGAGGTAGCCACAGCCGTGAACTACCGCACTGTACTGTGTCTGCTGCTAATATATAGACTGGTTGATAAAGAGATAGTATACTCGTAACTAGTATGTATGTATAAAGAAAGAAAAAAAAACCACGGTTAGGTGGTATATACAATTATGGACGGGCTGCCGAGTGCCGACACAGAGGTAGCCACAGCCGTGAACTACCGCACTGTACTGTGTCTGCTGCTAATATATAGACTGGTTGATAAAGAGATAGTATACTCGTAACTAGTATGTATGTATAAAGAAAGAAAAAAAAACCACGGTTAGGTCACTGGTATATACAATTATGGACGGGCTGCCGAGTGCCGACACAGAGGTAGCCACAGCCGTGAACTACCGCACTGTACTGTGTCTGCTGCTAATATATAGACTGGTTGATAAAGAGATAGTATACTCGTAACTAGTATGTATGTATAAAGAAAGAAAAAAAAACCACGGTTAGGTCACTGGTATATACAATTATGGACGGGCTGCCGAGTGCCGACACAGAGGTAGCCACAGCCGTGAACTACCGCACTGTACTGTGTCTGCTGCTAATATAGACTGGTTGATAAAGAGATAGTATACTACTAATATTATATACTGGTGGTCAGGTCACTGGTCACTAGTCACACTGGCAGTGGCACTCCTGCAGCAAAAGTGTGCACTGTTTAATTTTAATATAATATTATGTACTCCTGGCTCCTGCTATAACCTATAACTGGCACTGCAGTAGTGCTCCCCAGTCTCCCCCACAATTATAAGCTGTGTGAGCTGAGCAGTCAGACAGATATATAATATATATAGATGATGCAGCACACTGGCCTGAGCCTGAGCAGTGCACACAGATATGGTATGTATGTGACTGAGTCACTGTGTGCTGTGTATCGCTTTTTTCAGGCAGAGAACGGATTATAAATAAAAGTGGTGGTCACTGGTCACTATCAGCAAAACTCTGCACTGTACACTACTGAGTACTCCTAATGCTCCCCAAAATTAGTAAATCAAGTGTCTAAACGGAGAGGACGCCAGCCACGTCCTCTCCCTATCAATCTCAATGCACGTGTGAAAATGGCGGCGACGCGCGGCTCCTTATATAGAATCCGAGTCTCGCGATAGAATCCGAGCCTCGCGAGAATCCGACAGCGTCATGATGACGTTCGGGCGCGCTCGGGTTAACCGAGCAAGGCGGGAAGATCCGAGTCGCTCGGACTCGTGAAAAAAAACATGAAGTTCTGGCGGGTTCGGATTCAGAGAAACCGAACCCGCTCATCTCTACTTAAAAGATGAAATTAATATATTATATAGACTCATTACATGCAAAGTGAGATATTTCAAGCATTTATTTGTTATAATTTTGATGATTGTGACTTTAAGCTTGAGAAAACCCCAAATCCTAAATCTCAGAAAATTAGAATATTACATAAAATCAATAAAAAAAAAGGATTTTAAATACAGAAATGTCAGCCCTCTGAGAAGTATAATCATGCTTATGTACTCAGTACTTGGTTTGGGCCCCTTTTGCATGAATTACTACCTCAATGCAGCGTGGCATGGATCCTATCAGCCGGTGGCACTGCTGAGGTGTTACAGAAGACCAGGATGGTTCAATAGCGGCCTCAGCTCTTCTGCATTGTTCCGTCTCATGTCTCTCATCTTTCTCTTGGCAATGCCCCTTAGATTCTCTATGGGGTTCAGGTCAGGCAAATTTGCTGGTCAATCCAGCACAGTAATCCCACGGTCATTGAACCAGTTTTTGGTATTTTTGACAGTGTGGCCAGGTGCTAAGTTCTGCTGGAAAATGAAATCAGCATCTCCATAAAGCTTGACTACTGAAGGAAGCATGAAGTGCACTAAAATGGCCTGGTAGACGGCTGCGATGACTCTGGACTTAATAAAGCAGAGTGGACCAACACCAGCAGATGACATGACTCCCCAAATCAACACAGACTGTGGAAACTTCACACAAGGTCCCAGAGTATGGAGGAAGAATGGAGAGGCACAAAATCCAAGATACTTGAAGTCCAGTGAGAAGTTTCCACATTCTGTGTTTATTTGGGGAGCCATGTCATCTGCTGGAGTTCTGGATTGGTTTTGGATCTGGATGTTTTTTGAAAAATAAATCATAAAAACAGCTAAAATCACAACATTTGGGGGTAATTTTGATCCTACTGTATTATTAACCTCAATAACATTAATTTTCACTCATTTCCAGTCTATTCTGAACATCTCACAATATTGTTATTAGGCCAAAAGTTTGCACCAAGGTTGCTGGATGACTAAGCTAAGCGTCACATGTGGGCGGCACAAACACCTGGCCCATCTAGGAGTGGCACTGCAGTGTCAGACAGGATGGTAGTTTTAAAAACTAGGCCTCAAAGAGCACATGATGCAAAGAAATAAAAAGAGGTGCAAGATGGAATTGTTCTTGGGCCCTTCCACCCACCCTTATGTTGTATAAACAGGACATGCACACTGTAACAAACTAATTATTTCAGCGACAGGGTCTGCCACACGATTGTGGCTGAAATGATTGGTTTGTTTGGGCCCCCACCAAAAAAGAAGCAATTAATCTCTCCTTGCACAAACTGGCTCTACAGAGGGAAGATGTAGTCATCATCCCTATCCTCTGCTTCCTCACCCCTTTAAGTGTGTACATCCCCCTCCTCACAGAGTATTAATTCTTCCCCACTGGAATCCACCATCACAGGTTCCGTGTAATTTCTGGAGGCAATTGCTGGTAAAGGTTTTCCTGGAGGAATTTATAATTAATTTTTTTTATTAATAATCCTCCACCATTCTTTCAGCGGTGACAGGGTCATATGCAGTGACAGTAGACATGACAGTAATTGTTGGCAGCTCCTTCAGTCCAGGCCAGATGTCACCACTTGCTCCTGACTGCCCTGCATCACTGCCAGCGGGTCGGGTAGAAAATGTTATACTTTTCCTTGCAGCCCCTGTTGCATTACAAAATGAAGGAGGAGCTGTTGACGGGTCACATTCCGCTTGAGTTGACAATTTTCTCACCAGCAGGTCTTTGAACCTCTGCAAACTTGTGTCTGCTGGAAAGAGAGATACAACATAGTCTTTAAACCTTGGATCGAGCACAGTGGCCAAAATGTAGTGCTCTGATTTCAACAGATTGACCACCTTTGAATCCTGGCAAAGTGAATGAAGGGCTCCATCCACAAGTCCCACATACTGTACTTAGCGGAATCGCTCCGTCTTAGCTCCTCCTTCAATTTCTCCAGCTTCTTCTACAAAAGCCTGATGAGGGGAATGACCTGACTCAAGCTGGCAGTGTCTGAACTGACTTCACGTGTGGCAAGTTCGAAGGGTTGCAGAACCTTGCATAAGACGGAAATCATTCTCCACTGTGCTTGAGTCAGGTGCATTCCCCCTCCTTTGCCTATATCATAGGTGGCTGTATAGGCTTGAATGGCCTTTTGCTGCTCCTCCATCCTCTGAAGCATATAGAGGGTTGAATTCCACCTCGTTACCACCTCTTGCTTTAGGTGATGGCAGGGCAGTTTCAGGAGTGTTTGCTGTCACTCCAGTCTTCAGCATGCAGTCGCTGAATGTCGAAAGTGGCCCATAATTTTCAGGCCACCGACAGCATCTCCTGCACGCTCGTCATTTTTCAAAAAACTCTGCATCACCAAATTAATTGTATGTGCAAAGCATGGGACGTGCTGGAATTTACCCAGATGTAATGCACGCACAATATTGGTGGCGTTGTCAGATATCACAAATCCCCAGGAGAGTCTAAGTGGGGTAAACCATTGTGCGTTGATGTCCATCAGTTTCCTTAAGAGGTTGTCAGCGGTGTGCCTCTTATGGAAACCGGTGATACACAGCGTAGCATGTCTAGGAACAAGTTGACGTTTGCGAGATGCTGCTACTTGTCCCGCTACTGTTGTTGCTGCGGGAGGCAATACATCTACCCAGTGGGCTGTCACAGTCATATAGTCCTTAGTCTGCCCTGTTCCACTTGTCCACATGTCCGTGGTTAAGTGGACACTGGATACAACTGCATTTTTCAGGACACTGAGGACACTTTTCTTACTGTCCCTATATGGTCCGGGAATCGCTTGCCTAGTGAAGTGGAGTCTAGATGGGATTTGGTACCGGGAACACAGTACGTCCATCAACTGTCTAAATCCCACTGCACTAACGGTGGATACCGGACGCACGTCTAACACCAACATATTGTCAAGGCCTCAGTTATCTGCTTTGCAACAGGTTGAGTGCTGTCATATTTCATTTCCCTCACAAAGGACTGTTGGACAGTCAATTGCTTACTGGAAGTAGTACAAGTGGTCTTCCGACTTCCCCTCTGGGATGATGATCGACTCCCAGCAGCAACAAAAGCAGTGGCAACAGCATTAGGCGTACTACTCAAGGATCCTCTGGAGGAATCCCGAATAGGAGAGGACTCGTCAGTCATGCCAGTGACATGGCCTGCAGGACTACTTACTTTCCTTACTGCAGGGCCGGATTAAGCCTTGGGGGGGCCTGTGGCACTTAAAACAGGGGGGTCCTGGTGGAGGGGGAGGGTGTGTATTAGATTGTGCATACCTCTCAACATGACCCATTCTTGGAGGGACAAAGGTCTACCTGAGCTTCCCATTTAATATATGATTGGCATCACATGTTTTTAACTATTTCATTGATAACAAAAAGGGATTTCAACAAAATTATTACAATCATACATTAAGAGTGAAGTCCATGTAGAGAGGATTTTGTACCTCCTGGAATGGGTCATGGTGTGAGGTATAGATTGTGTATATATAATGTTTTCCTGTAGTGGAACAAAGACAACTTAAACAACCTTAAAATACACATAGAAAAGTAAAATCTATAATTTGTCTTGCAAAAATTCAATAGCAGCAGCCTCTGTACTACTAACACATTGGGACAGGACTCAGGAGGATGCTCTGTGTCTCTCTCTAGACATGAACGCTCTAATTAGAAAACAGGTTACACAGGACCCTGACACCCAGGTGGTAGGAGGAGAAGCTGGGATCCCTGGGTCACTTACAGCTCTCGATCTCTCCTCTGGTCAGGAAGCTCCTTCGGTATCTCATGAAACTTCATACTCCTGTGTCTCTGCCTGCAATGCATACTGGGGGTAATTCAGAGTTGATCGCAGCAGCAAATTTGTTAGCAGTTGGGCAAAACCATGTGCACTGCAGGTGGGGCAGATGTAACGTGCAGAGAGAGTTAGATTTGGGTGGGGTGTGTTCAAACTGAAATCTAAATTGCAGTGTAAAAATAAAGCAGCCAGTATTTACCCTGCACAGAAACAAAATAACCCACCCAAATCTAACTCTCTCTGCACATGTTACATCTGCCACACCTGCAGCGCACACGGTTTTGCCCAACTGCTAACAAATTTGCTGCTGCGATCAACTCTGAATTACACCCAATGTCCTGCTCACATCCTGGCAGACTGGTTTTGCTGCTGCACAGGAGAGTGAGCTAGTGATAGAAAGTTAACATAGAAACATAGAATTTGTGGGCAGATAAGAACCACTTGGCACATCTAGTCTGCCCCTTTTTTTTTATATTATTTTTATCTCTAACCTTGTTTGATCCTTATTTCTGTGTAAGGATATCCTTATGTCTATCCCATGCATGTTTAAATTGCTCTACTGTCTTAGCCTCTACCACCTCTGATGGGAGACTATTCCACTTGTCCACTACCCTTTCTGTGAAATAATTTTTCCGCAAATTTCCCCTGAACCATCCCCCCTCCAGTCTCAGTGCATGTCCTCGTGTCCTATTGCTTCTCTTCATTTGGAGAATGTTTCCCTCCTGGACTTTGGTAAAACCCTTGATATATTTGAAAGTTTCTATCATGTCCCCCCTTTCCCTTCTCTGCTCCAAACTATACATATTGAGATTTCTTAGTCTTTCTGGGTATGTTTTATGATGTAGGCCATGCACCATTTTAGTTGCCCTCCTTTGTACAGTTTCTAATGTATTAATATCCTTTTGAAGATATGGCCTCCAGAACTAAATACAGTATTCTAGATGAGGCCGTACCAATGACCTATACAGTGGCATTATTACTTCTTTCTTTCTGCTGCTGATTCCTCTCCCAATGCAGCCAAGCATCTGACTAGCCTTCCTCATTGCCTTGTTACATTGCTTACCTGCCTTTAAGTCATCTGAAATAGTGACTCCTAGATCCATTTCCTCCTCAGTAGTTTCCAGTATAGTGCCATTAATACTGTATTTAGCTTTAGGATTTTTGAGACCCAAGTGCATGATTTAGCATTTTTTGGCATTAAACTGTAATTGCCAGACTCTTGACCATTCCTCTAGTCTACCTAGATCCTCAATCATTTGTTTTACCCCACCTGGTGTTAGAGATGAGCGGGTTCGGTTTCTTTGAATCCGAACCCGCACGAACTTCACTTTTTTTTTCACGGGTCCGAGCGACTCGGATCTTCCCGCCTTGCTCGGTTAACCCGAGCGCGCCCGAACGTCATCATGACGCTGTCGGATTCTCGCGAGACTCGGATTCTATATAAGGAGCCGCGCGTCGCCGCCATTTTCACACGTGCATTGAGATTGATAGGGAGAGGACGTGGCTGGCGTCCTCTCCATTTAGATTAGATTTAGAAGAGAGAGAGAGAGAGAGATTGCTGTGATACTGTAGATTAGAAGAGAGTGCAGAGTGCAGACAGAGTTTAGTGACTGACGACCACAGTGACCAGTGACCACCAGAGACAGTGCAGTTGTTTGTTTTATTTAATATATCCGTTCTCTGCCTGAAAAAAACGATACACAGTCACACAGTGACTCAGTCTGTGTGCACTGCTCAGCCCAGTGTGCTGCACATCAATGTATTGTATATAAAGCTTATAATTGTGGGGGAGACTGGGGAGCACTGCAGGTTGTTATAGCAGGAGCCAGGAGTACATGATAAATAATATTATATTAAAATTAAACAGTGCACACTTTTGCTGCAGGAGTGCCACTGCCAGTGTGACTAGTGGTGACCAGTGCCTGACCACCAGTATATTAGTAGTATTGTATACTATCTCTTTATCAACCAGTCTATATTAGCAGCAGACACAGTACAGTGCGGTAGTTCACGGCTGTGGCTACCTCTGTGTCGGCACTCGGCAGGCAGTCCGTCCATCCATAATTGTATTATATACCACCTAACCGTGGTTTTTTTTTTCTTTCTTTATACCGTCGTCATAGTCATACTAGTTGTTACGAGTATACTACTATCTCTTTATCAACCAGTGTACAGTGCGGTAGTTCACGGCTGTGGCTACCTCTGTGTCGGAACTCGGCAGGCAGTCCGTCCATCCATAATTGTATTATAATATATACCACCTAACCGTGGTTTTTTTTTCGTTCTTTATACCGTCGTCATACTAGTTGTTACGAGTATACTACTATCTCTTTATCAACCAGTGTACAGTGCGGTAGTTCACGGCTGTGGCTATCTCTGTGTCGGAACTCGGCAGGCAGTCCGTCCATCCATAATTGTATTATAATATATACCACCTAACCGTGGTTTTTTTTTCGTTCTTTATACCGTCGTCATACTAGTTGTTACGAGTATACTACTATCTCTTTATCAACCAGTGTACAGTGCGGTAGTTCACGGCTGTGGCTACCTCTGTGTCGGCACTCGGCAGGCAGTCCGTCCAACCATAATTGTATTATATACCACCTAACCGTGGTTTTTTTTTCATTCTTTATACCGTCGTCATACTAGTTGTTACGAGTATACTACTATCTCTTTATCAACCAGTGTACAGTGCGGTAGTTCACGGCTGTGGCTACCTCTGTGTCGGCACTCGGCAGCCCGTCCATAATTGTATATACCAGTGACCTAACCGTGGGTTTTTTTTCTTTCTTTATACATACATACTAGTTACGAGTATACTATCTCTTTATCAACCAGTCTATATATTAGCAGCAGACACAGTACAGTGCGGTAGTTCACGGCTGTGGCTACCTCTGTGTCGGCACTCGGCAGCCCGTCCATAATTGTATATACCAGTGACCTAACCGTGGTGTTTTTTTCTTTCTTTATACATACATACTAGTTACGAGTATACTATCTCTTTATCAACCAGTCTATATATTAGCAGCAGACACAGTACAGTGCGGTAGTTCACGGCTGTGGCTACCTCTGTGTCGGCACTCGGCAGCCCGTCCATAATTGTATATACCACCTAACCGTGGTTTTTTTTTCTTTCTTTATACATACATACTAGTTACGAGTATACTATCTCTTTATCAACCAGTCTATATATTAGCAGCAGACACAGTACAGTGCGGTAGTTCACGGCTGTGGCTACCTCTGTGTCGGCACTCGGCAGCCCGTCCATAATTGTATATACCAGTGACCTAACCGTGGTTTTTTTTTCTTTCTTTATACATACATACTAGTTACGAGTATACTATCTCTTTATCAACCAGTCTATATATTAGCAGCAGACACAGTACAGTGCGGTAGTTCACGGCTGTGGCTACCTCTGTGTCGGCACTCGGCAGCCCGTCCATAATTGTATATACCAGTGACCTAACCGTGGTTTTTTTTTCTTTCTTTATACATACATACTAGTTACGAGTATACTATCTCTTTATCAACCAGTCTATATATTAGCAGCAGACACAGTACAGTGCGGTAGTTCACGGCTGTGGCTACCTCTGTGTCGGCACTCGGCAGCCCGTCCATAATTGTATATACCACCTAACCGTGGTTTTTTTTTCTTTCTTTATACATACATACTAGTTACGAGTATACTATCTCTTTATCAACCAGTCTATATATTAGCAGCAGACACAGTACAGTGCGGTAGTTCACGGCTGTGGCTACCTCTGTGTCGGCACTCGGCAGCCCGTCCATAATTGTATATACCAGTGACCTAACCGTGGTTTTTTTTTTCTTTCTTTATACATACATACTAGTTACGAGTATACTATCTCTTTATCAACCAGTCTATATATTAGCAGCAGACACAGTACAGTGCGGTAGTTCACGGCTGTGGCTACCTCTGTGTCGGCACTCGGCAGCCCGTCCATAATTGTATATACCAGTGACCTAACCGTGGTTTTTTTTTCTTTCTTTATACATACATACTAGTTACGAGTATACTATCTCTTTATCAACCAGTCTATATATTAGCAGCAGACACAGTACAGTGCGGTAGTTCACGGCTGTGGCTACCTCTGTGTCGGCACTCGGCAGCCCGTCCATAATTGTATATACCAGTGACCTAACCGTGGTTTTTTTTTCTTTCTTTATACATACATACTAGTTACGAGTATACTATCTCTTTATCAACCAGTCTATATATTAGCAGCAGACACAGTACAGTGCGGTAGTTCACGGCTGTGGCTACCTCTGTGTCGGCACTCGGCAGCCCGTCCATAATTGTATATACCAGTGACCTAACCGTGGTTTTTTTTTCTTTCTTTATACATACATACTAGTTACGAGTATACTATCTCTTTATCAACCAGTCTATATATTAGCAGCAGACACAGTACAGTGCGGTAGTTCACGGCTGTGGCTACCTCTGTGTCGGCACTCGGCAGCCCGTCCATAATTGTATATACCAGTGACCTAACCGTGGTTTTTTTTTCTTTCTTTATACATACATACTAGTTACGAGTATACTATCTCTTTATCAACCAGTCTATATATTAGCAGCAGACACAGTACAGTGCGGTAGTTCACGGCTGTGGCTACCTCTGTGTCGGCACTCGGCAGCCCGTCCATAATTGTATACTAGTATCCAATCCATCCATCTGCATTGTTTACCTGAGGTGCCTTTTAGTTGTGCCTATTAAAATATGGAGAACAAAAATGTTGAGGTTCCAAAATTAGGGAAAGATCAAGATCCACTTCCACCTCGTGCTGAAGCTGCTGCCACTAGTCATGGCCGAGACGATGAAATGCCAGCAACGTCGTCTGCCAAGGCCGATGCCCAATGGCATAGTACAGAGCATGTCAAAACCAAAACACCAAATATCAGTAAAAAAAGGACTCCAAAACCTAAAATAAAATTGTCGGAGGAGAAGCGTAAACTTGCCAATATGCCATTTACCACACGGAGTGGCAAGGAACGGCTGAGGCCCTGGCCTATGTTCATGGCTAGTGGTTCAGCTTCACATGAGGATGGAAGCACTCAGCCTCTCGCTAGAAAACTGAAAAGACTCAAGCTGGCAAAAGCACCGCAAAGAACTGTGCGTTCTTTGAAATCCCAAATCCACAAGGAGAGTCCAATTGTGTCGGTTGCGATGCCTGACCTTCCCAACACTGGACGTGAAGAGCATGCGCCTTCCACCATTTGCACGCCCCCTGCAAGTGCTGGAAGGAGCACCCGCAGTCCAGTTCCTGATAGTCAGATTGAAGATGTCAGTGTTGAAGTACACCAGGATGAGGAGGATATGGGTGTTGCTGGCGCTGGGGAGGAAATTGACCAGGAGGATTCTGATGGTGAGGTGGTTTGTTTAAGTCAGGCACCCGGGGAGACACCTGTTGTCCGTGGGAGGAATATGGCCGTTGACATGCCAGGTGAAAATACCAAAAAAATCAGCTCTTCGGTGTGGAGGTATTTCACCAGAAATGCGGACAACAGGTGTCAAGCCGTGTGTTCCCTTTGTCAAGCTGTAATAAGTAGGGGTAAGGACGTTAACCACCTCGGAACATCCTCCCTTATACGTCACCTGCAGCGCATTCATAATAAGTCAGTGACAAGTTCAAAAACTTTGGGCGACAGCGGAAGCAGTCCACTGACCAGTAAATCCCTTCCTCTTGTAACCAAGCTCACGCAAACCACCCCACCAACTCCCTCAGTGTCAATTTCCTCCTTCCCCAGGAATGCCAATAGTCCTGCAGGCCATGTCACTGGCAAGTCTGACGAGTCCTCTCCTGCCTGGGATTCCTCCGATGCATCCTTGCGTGTAACGCCTACTGCTGCTGGCGCTGCTGTTGTTGCCGCTGGGAGTCGATGGTCATCCCAGAGGGGAAGTCGTAAGCCCACTTGTACTACTTCCAGTAAGCAATTGACTGTTCAACAGTCCTTTGCGAGGAAGATGAAATATCACAGCAGTCATCCTACTGCAAAGCGGATAACTGAGTCCTTGACAACTATGTTGGTGTTAGACGTGCGTCCGGTATTCGCCGTTAGTTCACAGGGAACTAGACAATTTATTGAGGCAGTGTGCCCCCGTTACCAAATACCATCTAGGTTCCACTTCTCTAGGCAGGCGATACCGAGAATGTACACGGACGTCAGAAAAAGACTCACCAGTCTCCTAAAAAATGCAGTTGTACCCAATGTCCACTTAACCACGGACATGTGGACAAGTGGAGCAGGGCAGGGTCAGGACTATATGACTGTGACAGCCCACTGGGTAGATGTATGGACTCCCGCCGCAAGAACAGCAGCGGCGGCACCAGTAGCAGCATCTCGCAAACGCCAACTCTTTCCTAGGCAGGCTACGCTTTGTATCACCGCTTTCCAGAATACGCACACAGCTGAAAACCTCTTACGGCAACTGAGGAAGATCATCGCGGAATGGCTTACCCCAATTGGACTCTCCTGTGGATTTGTGGCATCGGACAACGCCAGCAATATTGTGTGTGCATTAAATATGGGCAAATTCCAGCACGTCCCATGTTTTGCACATACCTTGAATTTGGTGGTGCAGAATTTTTTTAAAAACGACAGGGGCGTGCAAGAGATGCTGTCGGTGGCCAGAAAAATTGCGGGACACTTTCGGCGTACAGGCACCACGTACAGAAGACTGGAGCACCACCAAAAACTACTGAACCTGCCCTGCCATCATCTGAAGCAAGAAGTGGTAACGAGGTGGAATTCAACCCTCTATATGCTTCAGAGGTTGGAGGAGCAGCAAAAGGCCATTCAAGCCTATACAATTGAGCACGATATAGGAGATGGAATGCACCTGTCTCAAGTGCAGTGGAGAATGATTTCAACGTTGTGCAAGGTTCTGATGCCCTTTGAACTTGCCACACGTGAAGTCAGTTCAGACACTGCCAGCCTGAGTCAGGTCATTCCCCTCATCAGGCTTTTGCAGAAGAAGCTGGAGGCATTGAAGAAGGAGCTAAAAGGGAGCGATTCCGCTAGGCATGTGGGACTTGTGGATGCAGCCCTTAATTCGCTTAACAAGGATTCACGGGTGGTCAATCTGTTGAAATCAGAGCACTACATTTTGGCCACCGTGCTCGATCCTAGATTTAAAGCCTACCTTGGATCTCTCTTTCCGGCAGACACAGGTCTGCTGGGGTTGAAAGACCTGCTGGTGACAAAATTGTCAAGTCAAGCGGAACGCGACCTGTCAACATCTCCTCCTTCACATTCTCCCGCAACTGGGGGTGCGAGGAAAAGGCTCAGAATTCCGAGCCCACCCGCTGGCGGTGATGCAGGGCAGTCTGGAGCGACTGCTGATGCTGACATCTGGTCCGGACTGAAGGACCTGACAACGATTACGGACATGTCGTCTACTGTCACTGCATATGATTCTCTCAACATTGATAGAATGGTGGAGGATTATATGAGTGACCGCATCCAAGTAGGCACGTCACACAGTCCGTACTTATACTGGCAGGAAAAAGAGGCAATTTGGAGGCCCTTGCACAAACTGGCTTTATTCTACCTAAGTTGCCCTCCCACAAGTGTGTACTCCGAAAGAGTGTTTAGTGCCGCCGCTCACCTTGTCAGCAATCGGCGTACGAGGTTACATCCAGAAAATGTGGAGAAGATGATGTTCATTAAAATGAATTATAATCAATTCCTCCGCGGAGACATTGACCAGCAGCAATTGCCTCCACAAAGTACACAGGGAGCTGAGATGGTGGATTCCAGTGGGGACGAATTGATAATCTGTGAGGAGGGGGATGTACACGGTGATATATCGGAGGGTGAAGATGAGGTGGACATCTTGCCTCTGTAGAGCCAGTTTGTGCAAGGAGAGATTAATTGCTTCTTTTTTGGGGGGGGTCCAAACCAACCCGTCATATCAGTCACAGTCGTGTGGCAGACCCTGTCACTGAAATGATGGGTTGGTTAAAGTGTGCATGTCCTGTTTTGTTTATACAACATAAGGGTGGGTGGGAGGGCCCAAGGATAATTCCATCTTGCACCTCTTTTTTCTTTTCTTTTTCTTTGCATCATGTGCTGATTGGGGAGGGTTTTTTGGAAGGGACATCCTGCGTGACACTGCAGTGCCACTCCTAAATGGGCCCGGTGTTTGTGTCGGCCACTAGGGTCGCTAATCTTACTCACACAGTCAGCTACCTCATTGCGCCTCTTTTTTTCTTTGCGTCATGTGCTGTTTGGGGAGGGTTTTTGGAAGGGACATCCTGCGTGACACTGCAGTGCCACTCCTAGATGGGCCCGGTGTTTGTGTCGGCCACTAGGGTCGCTAATCTTACTCACACAGCTACCTCATTGCGCCTCTTTTTTTCTTTGCATCATGTGCTGTTTGGGGAGGGTTTTTTGGAAGGGACATCCTGCGTGACACTGCAGTGCCACTCCTAGATGGGCCCGGTGTTTGTGTCGGCCACTAGGGTCGCTAATCTTACTCACACAGTCAGCTACCTCATTGCGCCTCTTTTTTTCTTTGCGTCATGTGCTGTTTGGGGAGGGTTTTTTGGAAGGGCCATCCTGCGTGACACTGCAGTGCCACTCCTAGATGGGCCCGGTGTTTGTGTCGGCCACTAGGGTCGCTAATCTTACTCACACAGTCAGCTACCTCATTGCGCCTCTTTTTTTCTTTGCGTCATGTGCTGTTTGGGGAGGGTTTTTTGGAAGGGCCATCCTGCGTGACACTGCAGTGCCACTCCTAGATGGGCCCGGTGTTTGTGTCGGCCACTAGGGTCGCTAATCTTACTCACACAGCTACCTCATTGCGCCTCTTTTTTTCTTTGCGTCATGTGCTGTTTGGGGAGGGTTTTTTGGAAGGGACATCCTGCGTGACACTGCAGTGCCACTCCTAGATGGGCCCGGTGTTTGTGTCGGCCACTAGGGTCGCTTATCTTACTCACACAGCGACCTCAGTGCAAATTTTAGGACTAAAAATAATATTGTGAGGTGTGAGGTATTCAGAATAGACTGAAAATGAGTGTAAATTATGGTTTTTGAGGTTAATAATACTTTGGGATCAAAATGACCCCCAAATTCTATGATTTAAGCTGTTTTTTAGTGTTTTTGGAAAAAAACACCCGAATCCAAAACACACCCGAATCCGACAAAAATAATTCGGTGAGGTTTTGCCAAAACGCGTTCGAACCCAAAACACGGCCGCGGAACCGAACCCAAAACCAAAACACAAAACCCGAAAAATTTCAGGCGCTCATCTCTACCTGGTGTGTCTACCCTGTTGCATACCTTTGTGTCATCTGCAAAAAGGCATACTTTCCCTTTAATGCCATTTGCAATGTCACCAATAAAGATATTAAAAAGCACTGGTCCAAGTACAGATCCCTGGGGTACTCCACTGGTAACATTTCCCTCCTGTGAATGCACTCCATTTACCACAACTCTCTGTTTTCTATCCTTCAACCAAGTTCTTATCCATTCAATAATCCTAATATCCAATCCCAAACTTTCAAGTTTATTTAGCAGTCTGCGATGTGGAACTGTGTCAAAAGCCTTACTAAAGTCTAGATAAGCTATATCCATGGCTCCACCTTTATCCATCACTTTAGTCACACAATCAAAAAAGTAAATAAGATTTGTTTGACATGATCTCCCCCCAGTGAATCAATGCTGTTTGGGATCCAGTAAATTGCCGGATTTGAGATAATCTACAACTCTTTCTTTTAAGAGTGTTTCCATCAATTTCCCTACTACTGATGTAAGACTCACTGGTCTGTAGTTGTTTGCCTCTTCCTTGCTTCCACTTTTGTGCAGTGGGACTACGTTTGCTCTTTTCCAGTCCTCTGGAATTACTCCTGTAGCTAATGACTGTTTGAATAATTCTGTCAATGGTGCTACCAGCACCTCTTTAAGTTCTTTTAGTATCCTTGGATATATCCCATCTGGCCCCATAGATTTGTCCACTTTCAGCTTTGAGAGTTCTGTTAGGACCTTCTCCTCTGTAAATGTACTTGTGATGTCAGTGTGCTCTGGCTGGGGGGGGGCCTTGACAGAGGAGGGTCCGGGGTACAGTATGCCCTGCATCCCCGCCTTAATTTGGCTATGTCTGACTGAGGAGGAAATTGATGTTGAGGGAGTTGGTGGTGTGGTTTGCAGGAGCTTGGGTATAACAGGAAGATGGGATTTAGATGTCAGTGGACTGCTTACACTATTACCCAATGTTTCTGAACTTGACAATGACTTATGATGAATGCGCTCCAGGTGACGTATAAGTTAGGATGTTCCTAGGTGGTTAACATCCTTACCCCTACTTATTATGGATTGACAAAGGCAACATATGGCTTGACACCTGTTGTCTGAATTTGTAGAGAAATAATTACACACCGAAGAGGTAGCTTTTTTGGTATTTTGCCCAGGCATGACAATGGGCTTTTTCATCCCATGGACAACAGCTGTGTCCACTGGTGCCTTATTCAAAGAAGCCACATCTACATCAGAATCTTCATTGTCAACTCTGTGCCAGTTACACCAATATCCTCCTCATCCTGTACTTCTACAGTGACATCCTCAATCTCAATATCAGCAACTGGACTGGTGGTGCTCCTCCCAGCACTTGCAGGGGGCGTGTAAATGGTGGTAGGAGCCTCCTCTTCCCATATAGTCTTGGGAAGGTCAGGCCTAGACATGGCAACCGCGGACACACTTGTACCCTCCTTGAGGATTTGTGATATCTCTGAATGCACAGTTGTTTTTTCCTGTGCTTTAACAAGCTTAATTTGTTTAATTTTTTGAGAGGGAGGAGGGCTTCCATCTTCATGTGAAGCTGAGCCACCAGTCATGAACATAGGCCAAGGCCTTAGCCTTTCCCTGCCACTTTGTGTAGTGAATGGCATATTGCCAATTTTATGTTTCTCATCAGATAATTTCTTTTTTTTCCTGATTATTAATTTGTTCTTCTTGGATTTTACACGCCCTCTATGACATTGGGCATCGGCCTTAGCAGACGACGTTGATGGAATTGCATCGTCAATGTCATGACTGGTGGCAGCAGCTTCAGCACTAGTACTAGGAACTGGAAGTGGTTCCTGATCTTTCACTATTTTTTCTTCCAAATTTTCTTTCTCCATTTCACAGGACAGCACCCCTTTTTTATCACAGAACAGTGCCCCTTTATTTTCACAGCGCCCCTAGATTTTTACAGCATACAGGACCAGTGTACTTTTATTTTAACAACAGTGCCCCTGTATTTTTACAGCATACAGGACCAGTGTACATTTATTTTCACTGCACCCCAGAATTTTTACAGCATACAAGACAGGGCCATTGTACTTTTATTTTAACAGCACCCCTGTATTTTTGTACTTTTATGGCACCCGGAGCTCGAGCTTCACCAGAGCCACCCTCGCTACACCCCCGTCTGTAGTGTGTTTAATCCCAGCAGGGAGCAAAGGCCATTTCTGCACAAAACATTCTTTCACTTTCTGTATTACTCACTGATTCTCTTTTGTCAGTATGAAGGGAAATACAGTATTCTATCCAGCACAGTCTGTATCACAGGAGCCAGGACCACGGTACTGTACGTGGGGGTAATAGAGGCTGAAGGAGAAGGAATAGGGGCAGATAATGTAATGGGGGTGATTGTAATAATATTTATAACTACATTTCATGCAGATGACGTGTCTCTTTGTGCAGTACTGATCTGCAGGCTCTTCTGTTCCTCCCCCATTCAGCACTGTATTTGGGATTTGAGATGTTTGCAGAATTTACACTCAGTGGTTCCTGAGGGGGGTTTGGGGTGGTGGGTGGAATTTACCAGAGCCCAAGAACTGCTGCTGCACCCCCCTCCCTCCTGTTATAGGCAGCAGAACCTTGGGGAGGAAATGAGAAGAATCTGCTGCTGAAGCACACACTGCAGTGCGCTGGGCTGGGGAGAGAGGCTGCTGTAGAAGCACACGCTGCAGTGTGCTGGGCTGGGGAGAGAGGCTGCTGTAGAAGCACACGCTGCAGTGTGCTGGGCTGGGGAGAGAGGCTGCTGTAGAAGCACACGCTGCAGTGCACTGGGCTGGGGAGAGAGGCTGCTGCTGAAGCACCATACTTGCCTACTCTCCCGGAATGGCCGGGAGGCTCCCGAAAATCGGGTGTCCCTCCCGGCCCCACGGAAGAGCAGGCAAGTCTCCCGGAATCGGGGGTCCCCCTGCCCGTCCGCCCACTTTGTGTGTAAAGTGGGCGGTCCGGGCAGTTGATGACGCGATTCTTGCAGAATCGCGTCATCATAGCCACGCCCCCTGCAGTGTAATGCAGGAGATCGCGGCATCACAGAGCGGGGGGCGTGGCTTAAAGTGGGCTCCGCCTCCGTCCCGCCTCCGGACCACCTCCTCACCACATCCAGCCCTCCACTGCCCCCTTGCTGTGCTGACCTGGCTGCTCTCTCCCGCAGAGAGCAGCCAGAATGTCGGCAACTCTGTGAAGCACACGCTGCGGTGTGCTGGGCTGGGGAGAGAGGCTGCTGCAGAAGCACGCGCTGCAGTGCGCTGGGCTGGGGAGAGAGGCTGCTGCTGAAGCACACGCTGCGGTGCGCTGGGCTGGAGAGAGAGGCTGCTGCAGAAGCACGCGCTGCGGTACGCTGGGCTGGGGAGAGAGGCTGCTGCTGAAGCACACACTGCAGTGCGCTGGGCTGGGGAGAGAGGCTGCTGCTGAAGCACACGCTGCGGTGCGCTGGGCTGGGGAGAGAGGCTGCTGCAGAAGCACGCGCTGCGGTACGCTGGGCTGGGGAGAGAGGCTGCTGCTGAAGCACACACTGCAGTGCGCTGGGCTGGGGAGAGAGGCTGCTGCTGAAGCACACGCTGCGGTGCGCTGGGCTGGGGAGAGAGGCTGCTGCAGAAGCACACGCTGCGGTGCGCTGGGCTGGGGAGAGAGGCTGCTGCAGAAGCACACGCTGCGGTGTGCTGGGCTGGGGAGAGAGGCTGCTGCTGAAGCACACGCTGCGGTGTGCTGGGCTGGGGAGAGAGGCTGCTGCAAAAGCACGCGCTGCAGTGCGCTGGGCTGGGGAGAGAGGCTGCTGCTGAAGCACACGCTGCGGTGCGCTGGGCTGGGGAGAGAGGCTGCTGCAGAAGCACGCGCTGCGGTACGCTGGGCTGGGGAGAGAGGCTGCTGCTGAAGCACACACTGCAGTGCGCTGGGCTGGGGAGAGAGGCTGCTGCTGAAGCACACGCTGCGGTGCGCTGGGCTGGGGAGAGAGGCTGCTGCAGAAGCACACGCTGCGGTGCGCTGGGCTGGGGAGAGAGGCTGCTGCAGAAGCACACGCTGCGGTGCGCTGGGCTGGGGAGAGAGGCTGCTGCAGAAGCACGCGATGTGGTGCGCTGGGCTGGGGAGAGAGGCTGCTGCAGAAGCACGCGATGTGGTGCGCTGGGCTGGGGAGAGAGGCTGCTGCAGAAGCACGCGATGTGGTGCGCTGGGCTGAGGAGAGAGGCTGCTGCAGAAGCACGCGCTGCGGTACGCTGGGCTGGGGAGAGAGGCTGCTGCAGAAGCACACGCTGCGGTGCGCTGGGCTGGGGAGAGAGGCTGCTGCTGAAGCACGCGATGTGGTGCGCTGGGCTGGGGAGAGAGGCTGCTGCAGAAGCACGCGATGTGGTGCGCTGGGCTGAGGAGAGAGGCTGCTGCAGAAGCAGTCAGTTCTCTCTCTTCCTGCGTGATGTGCGCTCGGGAGGGGGGGGGGGAGGAGCACACACCCTCCCAAAGGTGCCAATTTATGTTTTTGATGGTGGGTGCTCGGCGGAAGGCGGCAGCGGGAATGAACAGTCAGCCGCAGCAATGACTAATGCCTATTACACATTTTACAACACACCGTAATGCCCATTATACATTATGCAACACACCGCAATGCCCATTACACATTATGCCACGCACCGTAATGCCCATTGCACATTAAGACACACACCGTAATGCCCATTACACATTAAGCCACACACCGTAATGCCCATTACACATTAAGCCACACACCGTAATGCCCATTATACATTAAGCCACACACCGTAATGCCCATTATACATTAAGCCACACACCGTAATGCCCATTATACATTAAGCCACACACCGTAATGCCCATTATACATTAAGCCACACACCATAATGCCCATTACACATTAAGACACACACCGTAATGCCCATTATACATTAAGCCACACACCGTAATGCCCATTATACATTAAGCCACACACCGTAATGCCCATTACACATTAAGCCACACACCGTAATGCCCATTACACATTAAGCCACACACCGTAATGCCCATTATACATTAAGCCACACACCGTAATGCCCATTATACATTAAGCCACACACCGTAATGCCCATTATACATTAAGCCACACACCGTAATGCCCATTATACATTAAGCCACACACCGTAATGCCCATTATACATTAAGCCACACACCGTAATGCTTGGTAATATATATACTGCGGAGGGCATGGTGACAAACACTCATATAGTGGGTCCTTGGGGAGGGGGGCATGGTGACACTAACACACATACATACATACATACATGCATACATACAGTGGGTCCTGAGGGAGTCGGGCATGGTCACACACACACACGGAGCCCTGGGAGAGCAGCCATACAGCTGGCGTTATTAAATTAGACTTAGTACCTTTTACCTTGTCCTGAGAGGCGGGCTCCCTGATGATAACAATACTTCCTGGAATTCTGGCCACTGCTGCTAGCCCCCGCGGGCCTCGCAGTGGATTGAGACGCGTTGGGGGGCTGCAGAAGCGCTTACATACAAATAAAATACCTTAAAATGCCCGCTGCCAGGGGAGACAGTCGCTAGAGGTCAAATGTACCTTCTAGCGTCTGTCTCCTCCTTGGTAGCGGCCATTTTTGGTGGGGGTTTTTTACACTGCACTGTATGGAACCACTTCCGCATACCCCAGCGTGTCTCACTGCGGGTGCTGAGGCGGATAGAGGTAACTGGGGCAGCGGCTGTTTCTGTGGGTGCTCCTGATTGTCCGTGGGTGCTTGGGCCCAGGAGCACCCACGGAATCGGCGTCTATGCCCCACCTCACAAGCACCCACTGGATATGCCACTAAAGCCCCACTTCGAAACCGGACACAACTATAATATGTAATATTTTCTAACGAGGGGGCCTGCTGCACTGGGAGGCAGAGCAACTTGGCTAGTTACAGTCTCTCTGCATACCCGGCCCATAACACCATCGGCCCTTCTAAAGGGATGTAGTTATGTGACACAATACCTCCACCTGCATCCCGACCAATGAAATTCCCGACAATCGGCACGCTGACTAGAAGGGATTATTCCCACTCGTGGGTGTCCGCAATGAGCTTCATTGCACTCACCACCCCAACCCCCACTGGCATTCTGCGGATGGGATACCAGTGTTGGGATGTTGATCGCCGGGATCCCGGCCGCCGGTAACGAATCCCCAACTCGTAGATATTGGGATAATACAGGTCAAATTTCTTTTCACACCATCTAATTAAAATTCTTACATCATTATACTGAAAGTTATTATGGTGGCAAACAAGAAAAGAAAAGACCAAAGTACATGCATTCAAATCGGTCATTGGTGTTCAACTCTCCTAAAAAAGCACATCCGGGCAGGCTACAGTATGTCATTTCCCGGAAGGGAAAGGTCTTATTTATATGCACAGTAGGGGAGGTCTTAGTGATATGTACAGTAGAGGAGGTCTTAGTGATATGTATAGTAGGGGAGGTGTTAGTGATATGTACAGTAGGGGAGGTGTTAGTGATATGCACAGTAGGAGAGGTGTTAGTGATATGTACAGTAGGGGAGGTGTTAGTGATATGTACAGTAGGGGAGGTGTTAGTGATATGTACAGTAGGGGAGGTCTTAGTGATATGTACAGTAGGGGAGGTGTTAGTGATATGTACAGTAGGGGAGGTCTTAGTGATATGTACAGTAGGGGAGGTGTTAGTGATATGCACAGTAGGAGAGGTGTTAGTGATATGTACAGTAGGGGAGGTGTTAGTGATATGTACAGTAGGGGAGGTGTTAGTGATATGTACAGTAGGGGAGGTCTTAGTGATATGTACAGTAGGGGAGGTGTTAGTGATATGTACAGTATGCACAGTTGGGGTGGTCTTAGTGATATGTACAGTAGGGGAGGTCTTAGTGATATGCACAGTTGGGGTGGTCTTAGTGATATGCACAGTAAGGACAGGTCTTAGTGATATGTACAGTAGGGGAGGTTTTAGTGATATGCACAGTAGGGGAGGTGTTAGTGATATGTACAGTAAGGACAGGTCTTAGTGATATGTACAGTAGGGACAGATCTTAGTGATATGCACAGTAGGGAAGGTCTTAGTGATACGTACAGTAGGGGTGGTCTTAGTGATATGTACAGTAGGGGAGGCCTTAGTGATATGTACAGTAGGGACAGGTCTTAGTGATATGCACAGTTGGGGAGGTCACAGTGATATACAGTAGGGGAGGTGTTAGTGATATGCACAGTAGGGGAGGTGTTAGTGATATGCACAGTAGGGGAGGTCTTAGTGATATGTACAGTAGGGGAGGCCTTAGTGATATGTACAGTAGGGACAGGTCTTAGTGATATGCACAGTTGGGGAGGTTACAGTGATATACAGTAGGGGAGGTGTTAGTGATATGCACAGTAGGGGAGGTGTTAGTGATATGCACAGTAGGGGAGGTGTTAGTGATATGCACAGTAGGGGAGGTCTTAGTGATATGCACAGTAGGGGAGGTCTTAGTGATATGTACAGTAGGAGAGGTCTTAGTGATATGCACAGTAGGGGAGGTGTTAGTGATATGCACAGTAGGGGAGGTGTTAGTGATATGCACAGTAGGGGAGGTGTTAGTGATATGTACAGTAGGGGAGGTCTTAGTGATATGCACAGTAGGGGAGGTCTTAGTGATATGTACAGTAGGGGAGGTCTTAGTGATATGCACAGTAAGGACAGGTCTTAGTGATATGTACAGTAGGGACAGATCTTAGTGATATGCACAGTAGGGAAGGTCTTAGTGATACGTACAGTAGGGGAGGTCTTAGTGATATGTACAGTAGGGGAGGTCTTAGTGATATGTACAGTAGGGGAGGCCTTAGTGATATGCACAGTAGGGACATGTCTTAGTGATATGCACAGTTGGGGAGGTCACAGTGATATACAGTAGGGGAGGTGTTAGTGATATGCACAGTAGGGGAGGTGTTAGTGATATGCACAGTAGGGGAGGTCTTAGTGATATGTACCGTAGGTGTGGTCTTAGTGATATGCAGAGTAGGGGAGGTCTCAGTGATATATACAGCAGGGGAGGTCTTAGTGATATGTACAGTAGGGGAGGTCTTAGTGATATGTTCCGTAGGTGTGGTCTTAGTGATATGCACAGTTGGGGTGGTCTTAGTGATATGTACAGTAGGGGAGGTCTTAGTGATATGCACAGTAGGGGTGGTCTTAGTGATATGTACAGTAGGGGAGGTGTTAGTGATATCTACAGTAGGGACAGGTCTTAGTGATATGCACAGTAGGGGAGGTCTTAGTGATCTGCACAGTAGGGCAGGTGTTAGTGATATGCACAGTTGGGGTGGTCTTAGTGATATGTACAGTAGGGGAGGTCTTAGTGATATGTACAGTAGGGAAGGTCTTAGTGATATGCACATTTGGGGTGGTCTTAGTGATATGCACAGTAGGGGAGGTTTTAGTGATATGTACATTAGGGGAGGTCTCAGTGATATACAGTAGGGGGTGGTCTTAGTGATATGCACAGTATGGTGGCCTTAGTGATATGCACAGTAGGGGAGGTCTTTTTGATATGCACAGTAGGGACAGGTCTTAGTGATATGTACAGTAGGGGAGGTCTTAGTGATATGCACAGTAGGGGAGGTCTTAGTGATATGCACAGTAGGGACAGGTCTTAGTGATATGCACAGTTGGGGAGGTCACAGTGATATACAGTAGGGGAGGTGTTAGTGATATGCACAGTAGGGGAGGTGTTAGTGATATGCACAGTAGGGACAGGTCTTAGTGATATGTACAGTAGGGGAGGTGTTTGTGATATCTACAGTAGGGACAGGTCTTACTGATATGTACAGTAGGGGAGGTCTTATTGATCTGCACAGTAGGGGAGGTCTTAGTGATATGCACAGTAGGGGAGGTCTTAGTGATATGTACAGTAGGGGAGGTCTTAGTGATATGTACAGTAGGGGAGGTCTTAGTGATATGCACAGTAGGGACAGGTCTTAGTGATATGCACAGTTGGGGAGGTCTTAGTGATATACAGTAGGGGAGGTGTTAGTGATATGCACAGTAGGGGAGGTGTTAGTGATATGCACAGTAGGGGAGGTCTTAGTGATGTGTACCGTAGGTGTGGTTTTAGTGATATGCACAGTAGGGGAGGTCTCAGTGATATATACAGCAGGGGAGGTCTTAGTGATATGTACAGTATGGGAGGTCTTAGTGATATGTTCCGTAGGTGTGGTCTTAGTGATATGCACAGTTGGGGTGGTCTTAGTGATATGTACAGTAGTGGAGGTCTTAGTGATATGCACAGTAGGGGTGGTCTTAGTGATATGTACAGTAGGGGAGGTGTTAGTGATATCTACAGTAGGGACAGGTCTTAGTGATATGCACAGTAGGGGAGGTCTTAGTGATCTGCACAGTAGGGCAGGTGTTAGTGATATGCACAGTTGGGGTGGTCTTAGTGATATGTACAGTAGGGGAGGTGTTAGTGATATATACAATAGGGGAGGTCTTAGTGATATGTATACTAGGGAAGGTCTTAGTGATATGCACATTAGGGTAGGTCTCTATGATATATACAGTTGGAGAGGCCTTAGTGATATGCACATTTGGGGTGGTCTTAGTGATATGCACAGTAGGGGAGGTTTTAGTGATATGTACATTAGGGGAGGTCTCAGTGATATACAGTAGGGGGTGGTCTTAGTGATATGCACAGTATGGTGGCCTTAGTGATATGCACAGTAGGGGAGGTCTTAGTGATATGTACAGTAGGGACAGGTCTTAGTGATATGTACAGTAGGGGAGGTGTTTGTGATATCTACAGTAGGGACAGGTCTTACTGATATGTACAGTAGGGGAGGTCTTAGTGATCTGCACAGTAGGGGAGGTCTTAGTGATATGCACAGTAGGGGAGGTCTTAGTGATATGTACAGTAGGGGAGGTCTTAGTGATATGTACAGTAGGGGAGGTCTTAGTGATATGCACAGTAGGGGAGGTCTTAGTGATATGTACAGTAGGGGATGTCTAAGTGATATGTACAATGGGGGAGGTCTTAGTGATATATACAATAGGGGATGTCTTAGTGATATGCACAGTTGGGGTAGTCTTAGTGTTATGTACAGTAGGGACAGATCTTAGTGATATGTACAGTAGGGGAGGTCTTAGTGATATGTACAGTTGGGGTGGTCTTAGTGATATGCACAGTTGGGGTGGTCTTAGTGTTATGTACAGTAGGGACAGATCTTAGTGATATGTACAGTAGGGGAGGTCTTAGTGATATGTACAGTAGGGGTGGTCTAAGTGATATGCACAGTAGGGACAGGTCTTAGTGATATGTACAGTAGGGGAGGTCTTAGTGATATGCCCAGTAGGGGTGGTCTTAGTGATATGCACAGTAGGGACAGGTCTTAGTGATATGTACAGTAGGGGAGGTCTTAGTGATATGCACAGTTGGGGTGGTCTTAGTGTTATGTACAGTAGGGACAGATCTTAGTGATATGTACAGTAGGGGAGGTCTTAGTGATATGTACAGTAGGGGTGGTCTTAGTGATATGCACAGTAGGGACAGGTCTTAGTGATATGTACAGTAGGGACAGGTCTTAGTGATATGTACAGTAGGGGAGGTCTTAGTGATATGCCCAGTAGGGGAGGTCTTAGTGATACGTACAGTAGGGGAGGTCTTAGTGATATGCACAGTAGGGAGGTCTTAGTGATATATACAATAGGGGAGGTCTTAGTGATATGCACAGTTGGGGTGGTCTTAGTGTTATGTAGAGTAGGGACAGATCTTAGTGATATGCACAGTAGGGGTGGTCTTAGTGTTATGTACAGTAGGAGAGGTCTTAGTGATATGTACAGTAGGGGTGGTCTTAGTGATATGCACAGTAGGGGAGGTCTTAGTGATATGTACAGTAGGGGAGGTCTTAGTGATATGTACAGTAGGGGAGATATTAGTGATATGTACAGTAGGGACAGGTCTTAGTGATATGCACAGTAAGGACAGGTCTTAGTGATATGTACAGTAGGGGAGGTCTCAGTGATATGCACAGTAGGGGAGGTCTTAGTGATATGCACAGTAGGGGAGGTCTTAGTGATATGCACAGTAGGTACAGGTCTTAGTGATATGTACAGTAGGGACAGGTCTTAGTGATATGCACAGTAGGGGAGGTCTTAGTGATATGTACAGTAGGGAAGGTTTTAGTGATATGCACAGCAGGGGAGGTCCTAGTGATATGTACAGTAGGGAAGGTTTTAGTGATATGCACAGTAGGGGAGGTCTTAGTGATATGTACAGTAGGGGAGGTTTTAGTGATATGCACAGTAGGGGAGGTCTTAGTGATATGTACAGTAGGGGAGGTCTTAGTGATATGTACAGTAGGGGAGGTCTTATTGATATGCAAAGCAGGGGAGGTCCTAGTGATATGTACAGTAGGGACAGGTCTTAGTGATATGTACAGTAGGGAAGGTTTTAGTGATATGCACAGTAGGGGAGGTCTTAGTGACATGCACAGTAGGGGAGGCAGGGCCGGCAACAGAAAATTTGGGGCCCGGTACACTGATATTTCTGGGGCCCCCTCAACCCCCCATGGTCACCCACTCTTAAACCAGAGGGTGTCTTTACACACACACACACACACACACACACACACACACACTATGTTATATTAATATATATGACACACTACTATATCTATCTATATGTATATATATATATATATATATATATATATATATGGCAATTACTTTCCAACAATAACAACCAGGGTGCTTTCCTTGACAGATACAGGAATAAATGGGTTCCCTGGGGTGACTTGCATGTCAATCACTAGCAACATAAGAACCAGATGGCACTGCATGGATATTTTTAGTGCAAATAAGGTGTATTCCAGAGCATTACATCATAGTGCAGGCACAACATCATCCTGCTGGAGAGCCGAGCACGCCGGCAGTGCACACACTTGACTTACCAGCAACACACAGCCGCCGGCGCTGCTAATCATCCAGGCTCCGAGTGTCAGTGACGTCCATGCAGCAACAAGCTGCCACACTCCCGCAGTCCCGCTCCTGCTTTGCCGCTCGCGCTCCTCACAGCAGAGACAGGACAGGCGGGGGATACTCAGAGAGGAGGGACGGTCCAGATGCAGCGTCCTGTGTGACTAGTGCAACGTCATTGCACTGCACAGGGACACTGGCTGAGTGACAGATGACCTGGGGGCTGGGCTGGGGGCACTGAGGGGTGACAACAGGGCCAGGGGGGCGCGCTAGGGGAAAAAAAGGCAGTTACTGATTCCTTTTAAATACACGGCAGGCGGACCGCAGCTTGTGTGATGCTGCAATTGATATACTTATTTAAATCTGACATGCTGCCGCCGCTGGACCTTGGGGCCCCTCACATCGATGGGGCCCGTCGGGAGTCCCCTTTGACCCCCCCCTGTCGCCGGGCCTGAGGGGAGGTCTTAGTGATATGTACAGTAGGGACAGGTCTTAGTGATATGTACAGTAGGGGAGGTCTTAGTGATATGCACAGTAGGGGAGGTCTTAGTGATATGTACAGTAGGGGAGGTGTTAGTGATATGTACAGAAGGGGAGGTCTTAGTGATATGCACAGTAGGGAAGATATTAGTGATATGCACAGTAGGGGAGGTCTTAGTGATATGCACAGTAGGGGAGGTCTTAGTGATATGTACAGTAGGGGAGGTCTTAGTGATATGTACAGTAGGGGAGGTCTTAGTGATATGTACAGTAGGGGAGGTCTTAGTGATATGTACAGTAGGAGAGGTCTTAGTGATATGCACAGTAGGGAAGATATTAGTGATATGTATAGTAGGGGAGGTCTTAGTGATATGTACAGTAGGGGAGGCCTTAGTGATATGTACAGTAGGGACAGGTCTTAGTGATATGTACAGTAGGGGAGGTCTTAGTGATATGTACAGTAGGGGAGGTCTTAGTGATATGTACAGTAGGGGAGGTCTTAGTGATATGTACAGTAGGGGAGGTCTTAGTGATATGTACAGTAGGGGAGGTCTTAGTGATATGTACAGTAGGGAAGATATTAGTGATATGTATAGTAGGGGAGGTCTTAGTGATATGTACAGTAGGGGAGGTCTTAGTGATATGTACAGTAGGGACAGGTCTTAGTGATATGTACAGTAGGGGAGGTCTTAGTGATATGTACAGTAGGGGAGGTCTTAGTGATATGTACAGTAGGAGAGCTCTTAGTGATATGCACAGTAGGGGAGGTCTTAGTGATATGTACAGTAGGGAAGATATTAGTGATATGTATAGTAGGGGAGGTCTTAGTGATATGTACAGTAGGGGAGGTCTTAGTGATATGTACAGTAGGGACAGGTCTTAGTGATATGTACAGTAGGGGAGGTCTTAGTGATATGTACAGTAGGGGAGGTCTTAGTGATATGTACAGTAGGGGAGGTCTTAGTGATATGCACAGTAGGGGAGGTCTTAGTGATATGTACAGTAGGGAAGATATTAGTGATATGTACAGTAGGGGAGGTCTTAGTGATATGCACAGTAGGGGAGGAGTTAGTGATATGCACAGTAGAGGAGGTCTTAGTGATATGCGCAGTAGGGGAGGTCTTAGTGATATGTACAGTAGGGGAGGTCTTAGTGATATGTACAGTAGGGGAGGTCTTAGTGATATGTACAGTAGGGGAGGTCTTAGTGATATGCACAGTATGGACAGGTCTTAGTGATATGTACAGTAGGGGAGGTCTTAGTGATATGTACAGTAGGGGAGGTCTTAGTGATATGTACAGTAGGGGAGGTCTTAGTGATATGTACAGTAGGCAGGAGTGGATCTTGCCACGGGCAAGCAGGACTTTTGCCCGGGGCGCCGCCTTCCGGAGGGCGCCGGCGCCATCCGGAGGGCGCCGCACCACGGCAAGATCCGCTGCTGATGTGCCGTGCGCCCCCCGCTGCCCGCCGCCGCTGTCCCCCGCCGCGAAGGTAACTAGACGCGTAGCGTCTAGTTTCCCTTCGTCGAGAGGACGTGTACTGTGCGGTGCGCGATGACGTCATCGCGCACTGCACAGCAAAGGTCCTCTCCACGAAGGGAACTAGACACGAAGCGTCTAGTTCGCCTTCGTGGAGAGGACCTTTGCTGTGCGGTGCGCGATGACGTCATCGCGCACCGCACAACGCCCCCTGTATGAAGCCACGCCCCCATCGCCTGCCCGGGGGCGCTCAAAACCCCGGAGCCGGCCCTGACAGTAGGGGAGGTCTTAGTGATATGTACAGTAGGGAAGATATTAGTGATATGTACAGTAGGGGAGGTCTTAGTGATATGTACAGTAGGACAGGTCTTAGTGATATGTACAGTAGGGGAGGTCTTAGTGATATGTACAGTAGGGGAGGTCTTAGTGATATGCACAGTAGAGGAGGTCTTAGTGATATGTACAGTAGGGACAGGTCTTAGTGATATGTACAGTAGGGGAGGTGTTAGTGATATGCACAGTAGGGACAGGTCTTAGTGATATGTACAGTAGGGGAGGTCTTAGTGATATGTACAGTAGAGGAGGTCTTAGTGATATGTACAGTAGGGGAGGTCTTAGTGATATGTACAGTAGGGGAGGTCTTCGTGATATGTACAGTAGGGACAGGTCTTAGTGATATGTACAGTAGGGGAGGTCTTAGTGATATGTACAGTAGGGGAGGTCTTAGTGATATGCACAGTAGGGGAGGTCTTAGTGATATGCACAGTAGGGACAGGTCTTAGTGATATGTACAGTAGGGACAGGTCTTAGTGATATGCACAGTAGGGAGGTATTAGTGATATGCACAGTAGGGGAGGTGTTAGTGATATATACAATAGGGGTGATCTTAGTGATATGTACAGTAGGGGAGGTCTTAGTGATATGCACAGTAGGGGAGGTCTTAGTGATATGTACAGTAGGGACAGGTCTTAGTGATATGTACAGTAGGGGAGGTCTTAGTGATATGCACAGGTCTATGCACAGTAGGGACAGGTCTTAGTGATATGCACAGTAGGGACAGGTCTTAGTGATATGCACAGTAAGGGAGGTCTTAGGGATATGCACAGTAGGGACAGATCTTAGTGATATGCACAATAGGGGTGGTCTTAGTGATATGTACACTAGGGGAGGTCTTAGTGATATGCACAGTAGGGGAGGTCTTAGTGATATGCACAGTAGGGACAGGTCTTAGTGATATGCACAGTAGGGGAGATCTTAGTGATATGCACAGTAGGGGAGGTCTTAGTGATATGCACAGTAGGGGAGGTCTTAGTGATATGCACAGTAGGGACAGGTCTTAGTGATATGTACAGTAGGGGAGGTCTTAGTGATATGCACAGTATGGACAGGTCTTAGTGATATGCACAGTAGGGGAGATCTTAGTGATATGTACAGTAGGGGAGGTCTTAGTGATACGCACAGTATGGACAGGTCTTAGTAATATGTACAGTAGGGGAGGACCTTAGTGATATGTACAGTAGGGGAGGTCTTAGTGATATGCACAGTAGGGACAGGTCTTAGTGATATGCACAGTAGGGGAGGTCTTAGTGATATGTACAGTAGGGGAGGTCTTAGTGATATGCACAGTAGGGACAGGTCTTAGTGATATGTACAGTAGGGGAGGTCTTAGTGATATGCACAGTAGGGACAGATCTTAGTGATATGCCCAGTAGGGGAGGTCTTAGTGATATGCAAAGTAGGGGAGGTCTTAGTGATATGTACAGTAGGGGAGGTCTTAGTGATATGCACAGTAGGGACAGGTCTTAGTGATATGCACAGTAGGGGAGGTCTTATTGATATGTACAGTTTGGGAGGTCTTAGTGATATGTACAGTAGGGGAGGTCTCAGTGATATGTACAGTAGGGGTGGTCTTAGTGATATACAGTAAGGACAGGTCTTAGTGATATGTACAGTAGGGGAGGTCTTAGTGATATGCACAGTAGGGACAGGTCTTAGTGATATGCACAGTAGGGGAAGTCTTATTGATATGTACAGTTTGGGAGGTCTTAGTGATATGCAAAGTAGGGGAGGTCTTAGTGATATGTACAGTAGGGGAGGTCTTAGTGATATGCACAGTAGGGGAGGTGTTAGTGATATATACAATAGGGGTGATCTTAGTGATATCTACAGTAGGGGAGGTCTTAGTGATATGTACAGTAGGGGAGGTCTTAGTGATATGTACAGTAGGGACAGGTCTTAGTGATATGCACAGTAGGGGAGGTCTTAGTGATATGTACAGTAGGGACAGGTCTTAGTGATATGTACAGTAGGGGAGGTCTTAGTGATATGCACAGTAGGGGAGGTGTTAGTGATATGCACAGTAGGGGAGGTCTTAGTGATATGTACAGTAGGGGAGGTCTTAGTGATATGTACAGTAGGGACAGGTCTTAGTGATATGTACAGTAGGGGAGGTCTTAGTGATATGCACAGTAGGGGAGGTGTTAGTGATATATACAATAGGGGTGATCTTAGTGATATGTACAGTAGGGGAGGTCTTAGTGATATGTACAGTAGGGAAGATATTAATGATATGTAAAGTAGGGGAGGTCTTAGTGATATGCGCAGTAGGGGAGGTCTTAGTGATATGTACAGTAGGGGAGGTCTTAGTGATATGTACAGTAGGGGAGGTCTTAGTGATATGTACAGTAGGGGAGGTCTTAGTGATATGTACAGTAGGGGAGGTCTTAGTGATATGTACAGTAGGGAAGATATTAGTGATATGTACAGTAGGGGAGGTCTTAGTGATATGCACAGTAGGACAGGTCTTAGTGATATGTACAGTAGGTGAGGTCTTAGTGATATGTACAGTAGGGGAGGTCTTAGTGATATGCACAGTAGAGGAGGTCTTAGTGATATGCACAGTAGGGACAGGTCTTAGTGATATGTACAGTAGGGGAGGTCTTAGTGATATGTACAGTAGAGGAGGTCTTAGTGATATGTACAGTATGGGAGGTCTTAGTGATATGCACAGTAGGGGAGGTCTTAGTGATATGTACAGTAGGGGAGGTCTTAGTGATATGTACAGTAGGGGAGGTCTTAGTGATATGCACAGTAGGGGAGGTCTTAGTGATATGCACAGTAGGGACAGGTCTTAGTGATATGTACAGTAGGGACAGGTCTTAGTGATATGTACAGTAGGGGAGGTCTTAGTGATATGTACAGTAGGGGAGGTCTTAGTGATATGCACAGTAGGGGAGGTCTTAGTGATATGCACAGTAGGGACTGGTCTTAGTGATATGTACAGTAGGGACAGGTCTTAGTGATATGCACAGTAGGGGAGGTATTAGTGATATGCACAGTAGGGGAGGTGTTAGTGATATATACAATAGGGGTGATCTTAGTGATATGTACAGTAGGGGAGGTCTTAGTGATATGCACAGTAGGGGAGGTCTTAGTGATATGTACAGTAGGGACAGGTCTTAGTGATATGTACAGTAGGGGAGGTCTTAGTGATATGCACAGTAGAGACAGGTCTTAGTGATATGCACAGTAGGGGAGGTCTTAGGGTGTGTACACACGGTGAGATTCTTGCTATGTTCGATTTTTACTTGCGATTTCCCTTGAACTCCCCGGAGCCCAGATAGGACAGATTTTGAGTAACTTTTCTTGAGATATGGACTATGTGTGCTTACGATTTTGGCTTATGTGAGATTTTGGCTTATGTGAGATGTCATTGACATGTGAGATGAACTAGATAGTACACCGATCTAGCAAGGATTGACTTGCCTGCACATTCTATCTTTTCTTGCGATGCCGACCTGGCGGGGCCGCGCATCGGGATCGCAAGGTGACTTTCACCTTGCGATTTGCACTAACTTTTCATGCGATTTTGACTATATAGTCAAAATCTTAAGAAAAAATCTCACCATGTGTACACACCTTTAGTGATATGCACAGTAGGGACAGGTCTTAGTGATATGCACAGTAGGGACAGGTCTTAGTGATATGCACAGTAAGGGAGGTCTTAGGGATATGCACAGTAGGGACAGATCTTAGTGATATGCACAATAGGGGTGGTCTTAGTGATATGTACACTAGGGGAGGTCTTAGTGATATGCACAGTAGGGGAGGTCTTAGTGATATGCACAGTAGGGACAGGTCTTAGTGATATGCACAGTAGGGGAGATCTTAGTGATATGCACAGTAGGGGAGGTCTTAGTGATATGCACAGTAGGGGAGGTCTTAGTGATATGCACAGTAGGGACAGGTCTTAGTGATATGCACAGTAGGGGAGGTCTTAGTGATATGCACAGTAGGGACAGGTCTTAGTGATATGCACAGTAGGGGAGGTCTTAGTGATATGTACAGTAGGGGAGGTCTTAGTGATATGTACAGTAGGGGAGGTCTTAGTGATATGCACAGTATGGACAGGTCTTAGTGATATGTACAGTAGGGGAGGACCTTAGTGATATGTACAGTAGGGGAGGTCTTAGTGATATGCACAGTAGGGACAGGTCTTAGTGATATGCACAGTAGGGGAGGTCTTAGTGATATGTACAGTAGGGGAGGTCTTAGTGATATGCACAGTAGGGGAGGTCTTAGTGATATGCAAAGTAGGGGAGGTCTTAGTGATATGTACAGTAGGGGAGGTCTTAGTGATATGCACAGTAGGGACAGGTCTTAGTGATATGCACAGTAGGGGAGGTCTTATTGATATGTACAGTTTGGGAGGTCTTAGTGATATGTACAGTAGGGGAGGTCTCAGTGATATGTACAGTAGGGGTGGTCTTAGTGATATACAGTAAGGACAGGTCTTAGTGATATGTACAGTAGGGGAGGTCTTAGTGATATGCACAGTAGGGACAGGTCTTAGTGATATGCACAGTAGGGGAGGTCTTATTGATATGTACAGTTTGGGAGGTTTTAGTGATATGCAAAGTAGGGGAGGTCTTAGTGATATGTACAGTAGGGGAGGTCTTAGTGATATGTACAGTAGGGACAGGTCTTAGTGATATGCACAGTAGGGGAGGTCTTAGTGATATGCACAGTAGGGGAGGTCTTAGTGATATGTACAGTAGGGGAGGTCTTAGTGATATGTGCAGTAGGGACAGATCTAAGTGATATGCACAGTAGGGACAGGTCTTAGTGATATGTACAGTAGGGACAGATCTAAGTGATATGCACAGTAGGGACAGGTCTTAGTGATATGTACAGTAGGGGAGGTCTTAGTGATATGCACAGTAGGGGAGGTCTTAGTGATATGTACAGTAGGGACAGATCTAAGTGATATGCACAGTAGGGACAGGTCTTAGTGATATGTACAGTAGGGGAGGTCTTAGTGATATGTACAGTAGGGGAGGTCTTAGTGATATGCACAGTAGGGGAGGTCTTAGTGATATGTACAGTAGGGGAGGTCTTAGTGATATGTACAGTAGGGACAGATCTAAGTGATATGCACAGTAGGGACAGGTCTTAGTGATATGTACAGTAGGGGAGGTCTTAGTGATATGCACAGTAGGGAAGATATTAGTGATATGTACAGTAGGAGAGGTCTTAGTGATATGTACAGTAGGGGAGGTCTTAGTGATATGTACAGTAGGGGAGGTCTTAGTGATATGCACAGTAGGGGAGGTCTTAGTGATATGTACAGTAGGGGAGGTCTTAGTGATATGCACAGTAGGGACAGGTCTTAGTGATATGCACAGTAGGGAAGATATTAGTGATATGTACAGTAGGAGAGGTCTTAGTGATATGTACAGTAGGGGAGGTCTTAGTGATATGTACAGTAGGGACAGGTCTTAGTGATATGCACAGTAGGGGAGGTCTTAGTGATATGTACAGTAGGGACTGGTCTTAGTGATATGCACAGTATGGACAGGTCTTAGTGATATGCACAGTAGGGGAGGTCTTAGTGATATGTACAGTAGGGGAGGTCTTAGTAATATGCACAGTAGGGACAGGTCTTAGTGATATGCACAGTAGGGGAGGTCTTAGTGATATGTACAGTAGGGGAGGTCTTAGTGATATGTACAGTAGGGGAGGTCTTAGTGATATGCACAGTAGGGACAGGTCTTAGTGATATGCACAGTAGGGGAGGTCTTAGTGATATGCACAGTAGGGACAGATCTTAGTGATATGCCCAGTAGGGGAGGTCTTAGTGATATGCAATGTAGGAAAGGTCTTAGTGATATGTACAGTAGGGGAGGTTTTAGTGATATGCACAGTAGGGGAGGTCTTATTGGTATGTACAGTTGGGGAGGTCTTAGTGATATGTACAGTAGGGGAGGTCTCAGTGATATGCACAGTAGGGACAGGTCTTAGTGATATGCACAGTAGGGGAGGTCTTAGTGATATGCACAGTAGGGGAGGTCTTAGTGATATGCACAGTAGGGACAGGTCTTAGTGGTGTGCACAGTAGGGAAATCTTAGTGATATGCACAGTAGGAACAGGTCTTAGTGATATGTACAGTAAGGGAGGTCTTAGTGAAATGTACAGTAGGGGAGCTCTTAGAGATATGCACAGTAGTCGAGGTGCTGGGCGCTCACAATGCAGTAGTAAAATCACTGGAAAAATGGCCACTGCACCATTTTTCTGGAGACCTATGTATGCGCACTAGACCCTGGGACAGCGCTAGGGTCTCCTAGTGACCCTAGTGCCCAGAGTCTATTGCTCTGCCAGCTAGAGCAGATGGGGCCCGGTCGGAGGCTGCACATGGGCATCCTCTTCTCTTGATACACCCTTGGAGCCCCCACAAATTTGTTTCCCTCACAAACCTTAATCCAGCTCTGTATATGGTGGTGGTGATGGATATGTGAGGGAGGTCTTAGTTATGTAGAGGAGGTCTATTGATATGTGGGTGATGTCTTAGTGATATGTGGGGGAGGTCTGAATGAATATGTGAGGGAGGTCTGAATGGATATGTGGGTGAGGTCTTAGAGATATGCGGGGAAGTCTTAGTGATATGTGGGGGAGGTCAGAATGGATATGTGGGAGAAGTCTGGGAGAGGACAGATGGATATGTGAGGGACATCTGATGTATATGCATGGAATAACTTATGGATATGTGGGGGAGGTGTTATGGATATGTGGGAAAGGTCTGATGGACATGTGGGGAGGTCTGGTAGATATGCATGGAAGTACTGATGGACATGTATTATACTGGAGGTTTGATGAATATGTGGGTGAAGTCTGATTGATATTTGGGGGAGGTCCGATAGTTATATGTGGGAAATCTGATGGATATGCATGGAAAAACTGATGGATATGTGGGGGAGGTCTGTTGGATATGTAAGGGGGTGGAATGAATATGTGGGGGAGAACTGATGGATATGTACTGTAAGGGAGTTTTGATGAATATGTGGGGGAGATCTGATGGATATGCATGGAAGAACTGATGAATATGTGGGGGAGGTCTGATGGATATGTAGGAGGTGGAATGAATATGTGGGTTAGATCTGATGGATATGCATGGAAGAAGAACTGATGGATATGTGGGGGAGGTTTGTTGGATATGTGTGAGAGGTCTTAGTGATATGCAGGTGAAGTCTTAGGGATATGTGACTGAGTCTGAATGGATATGTGGGAGAAGTCTGGGAGAGAACAGATGGATATGTGGGGGACATCTGATGTATATGCATGGAAGAACTGATGGATATGTGGGAAAGGTCTTATGGATATGTGAGGAAGGTCTGATGGACATGTGGGGAGGTCTGGTGGATATGCATGGAAGAACTGATGGATATGTATTGTACGGGAGGTTTGATGAATATGTGGGGGAAGTCTGATGGATATGTGGGGAAGGTCCGATAGGCATGTTTTGGAAATCTGATGTATATGCATGGAAGAAATGATGGATACTGTATGTGGGGGAGGGCTGTTGGATATGTAGGGGGGTGGAATGAATATGTGGGGGAGATCTGATGGATATGCATGGAAGAACTGATGGATATGTTGGTGAGGTCAGTTGGATATGTGGGGGATGTCTGATGGATATGCATGGAAGAACTGATGGATATGTGGGGGAGGTCTGATGGATATGCATAGAAGAACTGATGGATATGTGGGAGAAGTCTTAGTGATAAGTGAGGAAGGTCTGAATGGATCTGTGGGAGATATGTAGGAGAAGTCTGGGAGAGGACAGACGGATATATGGGGGACAGCTGATGTATATGCATGGAAGTACTGATGGATATATGGGGAAGTCTTATGGATATGTGGGGAAGGTGTGATGAACATGTGGGGAGATCTGGTGAATATGCATGGAAGAACTGCCAGATATATGGGGGAGGTCTGATGGATATGTAGGGGGGTGGAATGAATATGTGGGGGAGATCTGATGGATATGTATGGGAGAACTAATGGATATATACTGTAAGGGAGGTTTGATGAATATGTGGAAGAAATCTGATGGATATGCATGGAAGATCTGATGGATATGTGGGGGAGGTCTGTGGGATATGCATGGAAGAACTGATGGATATGTGGGGGAGGTCTGTTGGATATGCATGGAAGAACTGATGAATATGTGGGGGAGGTCTGATGGATATGTAGGGGGTGGAATGAATGTGTGGGGGAGATCTGATGGATACACATGGAAGAACTGATGGATATGTGGGGGAGGTTTGTTGGATATGTGTGAGAAGTCTTAGTGATATGCAGGTGAAGTCTTAGGGATATGTGGCGGAGGTCTGAATGGATATGTGGGAAAAGCCTAGGAGAGGACAGATGGATATGTGGGGGACATCTGATGTATATGCATGGAAGAACTGATGGATATGTGGGGGAGGTCTTATGGATATGTGGGGAAGGTCTGATGGACATGTGGAAAGGTCTAGTGGATAAGCATGGAAGAACTGATGGATATGTGTTGTACGGGAAGTTTGATGAATATGTGGGGGAAGTCTGATGGATATGTGTGGAAGGTCCGATAGGCATGTTTTGGAAATCTGATGTATTTGCATGGAAGAACTGATGGATACTGTATGTGGGGGAGGTCTGTTGGATATGTAGGGGGGGGTGGAATGAATATGTGGGGGAGATCTGATGGATATGCATGGAAGAACTGATGGATATGTTGGTGAGGTCAGTTGGATATGTGGGGGATGTCTGATGGATATGCATGGAAAACTGATGGATATGTGGGGGAGGTCTGATGGATATGCATAGAAGAACTGATGGATATGTGGGAGAAGTCTTAGTGATAAGTGAGGGAGGTCTGAATGGATCTGTGGGAGATATGTAGGAGAAGTCTGGGAGAGGACAGACGGATATGTGGGGGACAGCTGATGTATATGCATGGAAGTACTGATGGATATATGGTGAGGTCTTATGGATATGTGGGGAAGGTGTGATGAACATGTGAGGAGATCTGGTGGATATACATGGAAGAACTGATAGATATGTATTATATGGAAGGTTTGATGAATATGTGGTGCAAGTCAGATGAATATGTAGGAAAGGTGGAATCAATATGTGGGGGAAATCTGATGAATATGCATCGAAGAACTGATGGATATGTGTGGGAGGTCTGATGGATATGTACAGAATGGGAGAACTGATGGATATGTACTGTAAGGGAGGTTTGATGAATATGTGGAAGAAATTTAATGGATATGCATGGAAGCTCTGATGATATGTGGGGGAGATCTGATGGATATGTGGGGGAGATCTGATGGATATGCATGGAAGAACTGATGGATATGTGGGGGAGATCTGTTGGATATGTGGGGGAGATCTGATAGATATGCATGGAAGAACTGATGGATATGTGGGGGAGGTCTTATGGATATGTAGGAAAGGTGGAATCAATATGTGGGGGAAATCTGATGAATATGCATGGAAGAACTGATGGATATGTGGGGGAGGTCTGATGGATATGTACAGTATGGGAGAACTGATGGATATGTACTGTAAGGGAGGTTTGATGAATATGTGGAAGAAATTTAATGGATATGCATGGAAGATCTGATGATATGTGGGGGAGATCTGATGGATATGTGGGGGAGATCTGATGGATATGCATGGAAGAACTGATGGATATGTGGGGGAGATCTGTTGGATATGTGGGGGAGATCTGATAGATATGCATGGAAGAACTGATGGATATGTGGGGGAGGTATTATGGACATGTGGGGAGGTCTGATGGATATGCATGGAAGAACTGATGGATATGTGGGGGAGGTCTTATGGACATGTGAGGAGGTCTGATGGATATACATGGAAGAACTGATGGATATGTACTGTCGGGGAAGTTTGTTAAATATGTGGGGGAAGTCTGATGGATATGCATGGAAGAACTGATGGATATGTGGGGAAGGTTTGATGCACATATGGGGGAGGTCTTAGTGATATGCGGGTGAAGTCTTAGTGATAAGTGAGGGAGGTCTGAATGGATATGTTGGAGATATGTAGGAGAAGTCTGGGAGAGGACAGACGGATATGTGGGGGTCATCTGATGTATGTGCATGTGGAAGAACTGATGAATATGTGGGGGAGGTCTTATGGATATGTGGGGAAGGTCTGATGGACATGTGGGGAGAACTGGTGGATATGCAGGGAAGAACTGATGGATATGTATTGTACGGAAGGTTTGATGAATATGTGGGGGAAGCCTGATGGACATGTAGGGAAGGTGGAATGAATATGTGGGGGAAATCTGATGAATATGCATGGAAGAACTGACGGATATATGGGGGAGGTCTGATGGATATGTAGGGGGGTGGAATGAATATGTGGGGGAGATCTGATGGATATGTATGGGTGAACTAATTGATATATACTGTAAGGGAGGTTTGATGAATATGTGGAAGAAATCTGATGGATATGCATGGAAGATCTGATGGATATGTGGGGGAGGTCTGTGGGATATGCATGGAAGAACTGATGGATATGTGGGGGAGGTCTGTTGGATATGCATGGAAGAACTGATAAATATGTGGGGGAGGTCTGATAGATATGTAGGAGGTGGAATGAATGTGTGGGGGAGATCTGATGGATATGCATGGAAGAACTGAGGGATATGTGGGGGAGGTTTGTTGGATATGTGTGAGAAGTCTTAGTGATAAACAGGTGAAGTCTTAGGGATATGTGGCGGAGGTCTGAATGGATATGTGGGAGAAGTCTGGGAGAGCACAGATGGATATGTGGGGGACATCTGATGTATATGCATGGAAGAACTGATGGATATGGGGGGGAGGTCTTATGGATATGTGAGGAAGGTCTGATGGACATGTGGAAAGGTCTGGTGGATATGCATGGAAGAACTGATGGATATGTGTTGTACGGGAAGTTTGATGAATATGTGGGGGAAGTCTGATGGATATGTGGGGGAGGTCCGATAGGCATGTTTTGGAAATCTGATGTATATGCATGGAAGAACTGATGGATACTGTATGTGGGGGAGGTCTGTTGGATATGTAGGGGGGTGGAATGAATATGTGGGGGAGATCTGATGGATATGCATGGAAGAACTGATGGATATGTTGGTGAGGTCAGTTGGATATGTGGGGGATGTCTGATGGATATGAATGGAAGAACTGATGGATATGTGGGGGAGGTCTGATGGATATGCATGGAAGAACTGATGGATATGTGGGAGAAGTCTTAGTGATAAGTGAGGGAGGTCTGAATGGATCTGTGGGAGATATGTAGGAGAAGTCTGGGAGAGGACAGACGGATATGTGGGGGACAGCTGATGTATATGCATGGAAAAACTGATGGATATATGGGGGAGGTCTTATGGATATGTGGGGGAAGCCTGATGGACATGTAGGGAAGGTGGAATGAATATGTGGGGGAAATCTGATGAATATGCATGGAAAAACTGACGGATATATGGGGGAGGTCTTATGGATATGTAGGGGGGTGGAATGAATATGTGGGGGAGATCTGATGGATATGTATGGGAGAACTAATTGATATATACTGTAAGGGAGGTTTGATGAATATGTGGAAGAAATCTGATGGATATGCATGGAAGATCTGATGGATATGTGGGGGAGGTCTGTGGGATATGCATGGAAGAACTGATGGATATGTGGGGGAGGTCTGTTGGATATGCATGGAAGAACTGATGAATATGTGGGGGAGGTCTGATAGATATGTAGGAGGTGGAATGAATGTGTGGGGGAGATCTGATGGATATGCATGGAAGAACTGAGGGATATGTGGGGGAGGTTTGTTGGATATGTGTGAGAAGTCTTAGTGATAAACAGGTGAAGTCTTAGGGATATGTGGCGGAGGTCTGAATGGATATGTGGGAGAAGTCTGGGAGAGCACAGATGGATATGTGGGGGACATCTGATGCATATGCATGGAAGAACTGATGGATATGTGGGGGAGGTCTTATGGATATGTGAGGAAGGTCTGATGGACATGTGGAAAGGTCTGGTGGATATGCATGGAAGAACTGATGGATATGTGATGTACGGGAAGTTTGATGAATATGTGGGGGAAGTCTGATGGATATGTGGGGGAGGTCCGATAGGCATGTTTTGGAAATCTGATGTATATGCATGGAAGAACTGATGGATACTGTATGTGGGGGAGGTCTGTTGGATATGTAGGGGGGGTGGAATGAATATGTGGGGGAGATCTGATGGATATGCATGGAAGAACTGATGGATATGTTGGTGAGGTCAGTTGGATATGTGGGGGATGTCTGATGAATATGCATGGAAGAACTGATGGATATGTGGGGGAGGTCTGATGGATATGCATGGAAGAACTGATGGATATGTGGGAGAAGTCTTAGTGATGAGTGATGGAGGTCTGAATGGATCTGTGGGAGATATGTAGGAGAAGTCTTGGAGAGGACAGACGGATATGTGGGGGACAGCTGATGTATATGCATGGAAGAACTGATGGATATATGGGGGAGGTCTTATGGATATGTGGGGAAGGTGTGATGAACATGTGGGGAGATCTGGTGGATATACATGGAAGAACTGATGGATATGTATTATACGGAAAGTTTGATGAATATGTGGGGCAAGTCTGATGGATATGTAGGAAAGGTGGAATCAATATGTGGGGGAAATCTGATGAATATGCATGGAAGAACTGATGGATATGTGGGGGAGTTCTGATGGTTATGTACAGTATGGGAGAACTGATGGATATGTACTGTAAGGGAGGTTTGATGAATATGTGGAAGAAATCTGATGGATATGCATGGAAGATCTGATGATATGTGGGGGAGATCTGATGGATATGTGGGGAAGATCTGATGGATATGCATGGAAGAACTGATGGATATGTGGGGGAGATATGTTTGATATGTGGGGGAGATCTGATAGATATGCATGGAAGAACTGGAGGATATGTTGGGGAGGTCTTATGGACATGTGGGGAGGTCTGATGGATATGCATGGAAGAACTGATGGATATGTGAGGGAGGTCTTATGGACATGTGGGGAGGTCTGATGGATATACATGGAAGAACTGATGGATATGTACTGTCGGGGAGGTTTGTGGGGGAAATCTGATGAATATGCATGGAAGAACTAATGGATATATGTGGGAGGTCTGATGGATATGTAGGGGGGGTGGAATGAATATGTGGGGGAGATCTGATGGATATGTATGGGATAATTAATGGATATATACTGTAAGGGAGGTTTGATGAATATGTGGAATAAATCTGATAGATATGCATGGAAGATCTGATGGATATCTGGGTGAGGTCTGTGGGATATGCATGGAAGAACTGATGGATATGTGGTGGAGGTCTGTTGGATATGCATTGAAGAACTGATGGATATGCATGGAAGATCTGATGGATATGTGGGGGAGAACTGATGGATATGCATGGAAGAACTGAGGGATATGTGGGGGAGGTCTGATGGACATATGGGGGAGGTCTGATGGATATACATGGAAGAACTGATGGATATGTGGGGGAGGTCTTATGGACATGTGGGGAGGTCTGGTGGATATGCATGGAAGAACTGATGGATATGTACTGTAGGGGAGGTTTGTTGAATATGTGTCTGATGGACATGTGGGGGAGGCCCTATAGGCACGTGGGAAAGGTCTGATGGATATGCATGGATGAATTTATGTTAATGTTGGGGAGGTCAGATCGATATTTGAGGGAGATCTGACAGTAGCGGCCCCAAAGTTTTCATCTGTATATTTTTTTTTTCCAGGAGACTTTCTCTGACTGCAGAGGAACAATGTCATGCTGTAATCAGTTAGTGGTTGGCATATTTTCTAGAGAAGATTACAGCTCATACGATTGGCTGACCAACTGTGTGAGGTCTGTTACAGGAGTGAAGGATGTGCGCAGTGTTCAGATCACCAACACCTGGTCCCATTTCACTGGTCAGGTCCCCAAATGCTCGTTTGCCATCCTATATCACAGCAAGAGGAGAGGAAGGATAAATATCTCTGACGTCACAGACAGCCTGTATGATAAGGAGCTGAAACACCTGTCAGATGTATATGGTAAGTTATGTGTAATGCAATCTACAGTAGCAACGCTGATCCCACACAGGATACACAATTTGTATAGGAAAATCAAAATTTGGAACCAACATCAAACTGTACATTATTGTATGGGCGATCCTCCCTCCCCCCGACAATAGCTAAGATGTAGATGTTGCAAGTGGTTATTGTAATTGATACAATTACATCAAAGATTTGATCTACAAGAGAGGGGATCAAAGAGGAGGAAACTAACTATAACTTTATATTCAAAAAGACTCACAACGACTTGTGTTATTTGGGTATTCAGCCGTAGGAATAAGACTGAAAATCACAATATTAAAAAGAGAAATACAATCGGAAGGGCCAGAAAATATCCTGAAAATAATCTAAATGCAGTTGTAATAATACTACAATAGGTTTAAGATAGATACTAGCACATTATCTGAATGCAACAAGGATTCTGCGTCTGATAAAGACTTTGGTACAGTATATCCGGCCTTTACATGTGATACACAGGAAATTGAAGTCATATATTACAATATATTTGTTGGTGTTACTACATATGACAGTACAAAAAACTCAGATATATAATAGGAAAAGGTCACCAATTCCCTATAATACTTGTCTATAATCTGCTACATAAATCTTAACATAATCCAGTATAGCCGTAAGACTCAAATTCATATACCTGACCGATCTCTTCCCCCAATGTAACACACAGGAAATGATTGAGGTGAATCGATACACTGCCCACATTCCTCTTTTACATTTTCTGAATAACGCATCATATTATATTGGCCCATAAGATAAACATAACATTGCATTAGCATAAATCCTAAAATAACATGTGGGTGCTGAGATCAGGTAAATGATGTGTCTCCTGAGGCTGATATATATATATATATATATATATATATATATATAGTGTGAGAGATGATGGAGATAGCCTCCAGCGCTGCAATGTCACTAGTCTAGTACCCCTCAGATCTAGCGCACCCTTGTGGAGACAGAAATTACTGTACGTGCATTATATAATAAATGTGTTAGAGATATAATTGTGTTACAGTAGGCAGTGGTGTCAGTAAATAATACTCTGGGACTGTAGAGGTAAAAAGAGTGAAAATATAGTTTCTTTTTTAACTGAAGAAATTTTTATTAGAGAAGATTTTCAATACAGAGCATACACAACATTTGTTAAACAAAAAGGCCAGAAACGCAGTGGCCGCATGTCTGTAAACCATAGTACATGGTAGTATAGTAATAATACTAAAAAAACTTGAAAGTTAGAGGCATAGGAAAAGTAGGGGAGAGTAGAAAGAAAGAAGATAGAGAAAGAGTGAAACACACAATAGGGGAGATGCTGACCATCAGTCTTCCAGGGAAGATGTAGGGAACCTACGCATACTTCTGTACATTCTAAACTAAACAATAGACAGATATTTAGAGACATAAACATAAACATAAAGGGCTCATGTGTATGGTCTATCCATTGACAGTTAGCCCTACCCGGGCCATGTCAGGAGGGCTTGGTGTCTGCCTATCACAGGTTCTTAACATCAAAGAAATCAATCAGTCATACACCACAAGGCAAGGCATTCCGGGAGGCAATACAGGCGGAATAGTAATGAAACCAAGGCAGCCATTTCAGTAGAGGGGATTGGGTAGCTAAGGAATATTTAATGTTCATGGTTTCCATTTCGAAATTGCGTTGTATGGACGCTATAATTTTGGACAAGCGCGGTGGATCCGTTCTCTTCCAAAATTGAGCGATTGCGGCCCTGGTGGTTATGAGAATATGACCTATAACATAAGTGTATTCAGAGGGTACATAGGGAGGAAAATAATTCAAAAGAACAATCTCAGGACGGTAGGGGAGGATCACCTTTGTGACTTTTTCGATTAGTCCAAAGACCTCCGTCCACAGTGGCCTAATAACTGGGCATGTCCAAAATGTATGTATTAAGGTACCTTCCAACCCACATTGTCTCCAACAAAATTTAGAGGAATCCGGCCAGATCTTATGGAGTTTATCAGGTGTGTGGTAGTGGCCATGAATTAGTTTGAACATCATTTCAGTGTGATTGATGCACCGAGACATTTTAAAAATATTCATGAAAATATTTTCCCATTCCTGATCTGTCAGAAGGATATTAAGTTCTGATTCCCACCGTACTTGAGTATGTAATTTCATGTCATTGTGTGGGGATAGAAGGGTAGCATACCACTGTGATACACCACCTTTGTGTTGTATGGAGGAAAAGTTACTCAAGATATGTGGAGGGGGAGTAGGGGTGGTGAGAGGATCGGGTATATTTGCCATTATCCAATGTCGAATGCGTAGATATTTATAAAAGTCCTTTGACGGTATCAAATGTTGGGATTGTAGCTGTTGGAAGGTTTTAAGCCCTGAGTTATCATATAAGTCCTTGACCAGCTGAACACCAAGCTCCCGCCAGTTCCGCAAAGAAAGTTCAGGGAGCAATTTAGATATCGCTAAAATGGATAGGTGCGAGGAAGGCAGTGGGCAGTCGCCCAGATTAGTAACCAATCTGTCCCAAACTCTAAGGGAGTTAGTTATACTCCTCACAAGTTTGGTAGAGGGGGGTATATGTGAAGGTTTGACCCAGATTAGATCTGGAAGAGGGAATTCAGAGCACATATGTCTTTCAATATCTACCCAGGGTTTTACGGACTCTGTCTGAAGCCAGTCCTTCAGCTGATCAAGGAGACACGCATGTTGGTAAAGTTCAAGGTTGGGGAACGCGAGACCCCCGCTACCTTTAGATCTAAACAAGCGGGTTCTAGCTATCCTGGGCTTTTTACCCTTCCAAATAAAGGTGGACATGACAGCGTAGAATTTGTTAAGGAGAGCAAGCGAGACTAAGTAAGGTATGGCTCTAAACAGGTACAGAATTTTAGGGAGGAGCATCATTTTAATCGATGAAAGTCGCCCTAACCAAGAGATTTCATAGTTTGTCCACTGTTTAGTGAGGGTTTTGAAGTGGTCTAAGAGGGGAAGGTAGTTACAATCCACCTCGGAATGAGATTTGGAAGGGATCTTGATCCCAAGGTATTGAAGGTAAGAGTCTTGCCAGGCATAGGGATATGTAGATTGTAGGGATTGGAGTGGAATTGGTTCAATGTCAAAAGCTAATGCCTCTGTTTTAGCCGTATTCATTTTATAGTAGGAGACCTTGGAGTAGTCTTGCAGAATATCGTGGATAACTGGGAGAGAGGATTCAGGTTTAGTTACAAACAGCAAGACGTCATCTGCAAACAGGCAAATCTTATGTTGTGTGGTACCTATATATACTCCGCTTACCTGGGTAGACGCCCTAATTTTCTCTGCCAGAGGTTCTATTGCTAAGATGAAAATTAATGGTGACAGTGGGCATCCCTGGCGGGTGCCGTTAGTGATGGGGAAAGAATCGGATAAAAACCCATTACTAAAAACGCTCGCTGAGGGGTGTGTATATAGGCGTAGGACATTCTGTAAAAATTGCCCCTCGAACCCAAACCTGGCAAGAACTTCTGACATGTATAACAAATGGATCCTGTCGAAAGCTTTCTCCGCGTCGAGGGAGAGCAGTAATAAGGGCTCCCGCGACGCGGAGCGAGCCTCTAGTAGGGAGAAAACTCTCCTGGTATTGTCTGAGGCTTGACGACCGATAGTGAAACCCACTTGATCTTGATGGATCAATGTGGGGATCAACGGATTTAGTCTATTTGCTAGCAGTTTGGCATACAGCTTAATATCTGTGTTCAAAAGTGCTATGGGTCTATAATTTACGCAGAGAGATGGGTTCTTGCCAGGTTTGAGAATCGTTATTATCTGTGCCTCCAACATCTCTCTAGGGAAAGGGTTAGAGGAAGCGTCGTTGTACAAATTAAGAAGAAGTGGGGAGAGTGAGTCTTGGAAGGTAATGTAAAAGAGATTAATAAACCCATCTGGCCCGGGGGCCTTGTCCTTTTTGAGGGCTTTCAGGGAAGTCTGAATTTCTCTCTCAGTTCAGGGTGTGCAAAGTGTGGAAGCATCATCAGTGGAAATAGAAGGCAGATTAATGGAGTCTAAAAAGGATCGTATAAGCTGCAAGGAAGGTTGTGGGGTGAGGGAGTCATGTTTGAGGTTGTACAGTTTTCTATAGTAAGAGGCAAATTGGTTTGCAATATCTTTTGGGTTCAGGGACAGCGATCCATCTGGGTTTGTCAGGTGTTTAATTCTATTGATAAGGTTTTTCCCTCTAAGTTTCCGCGCCAGCAGTTTACCCGCCCTATTGCCTAATGTGTAGTATTTTTGATTTAGGTTGGAGACTGCTCTTTGTACGTGCGAAAGATAGAGACTGTTCAGTTTCCTCTTTGCTTCAGTCAGAGACGCGAGAGTGAGATCGTCGGCAGGGGATTGTTTATGTTTAGTTTCTAACGTTGTCACCTCCAACTCATAAGCCAACTGAACTTCCCGGTCACGGCGCGCTATGTGAGCTGAAGCATGGATAGCTGCGCCTCTCAGGACTGCCTTAAGGGCACACCAATGGTTGGAAATAGAGGTATCAGCGGGGCTATTAGTGTCCAAATATGAAGACAAGGCCTCGCGTAATATGGAGATTCCGTCCTCATCTTTCAAAATGTAATCTCGCAACCTCCAGGGGCGCGTAGGGGGGGTAGACGTTTTGTATGACCAAGACCAAAGTAAGGGTGCATGATCAGACCACGAAATCTGCAATATTTTGACGGTAGGGATGGATTGTAATGTCCATTTATCCGTCAGGAGCAAATCGATCCTAGAATAGGATCTATGCACTGCCGAATAAAATGTATAGTCTCTAGCTCTGATATTCCTGACTCTCCAAGCGTCATATAGATCGAATTCAGTTAGTAGGTGTGAGAAAGAGGAGGCCAGGGATTTGGCTGCGTTAGCAGATTGTTTATCAAGTTTCGAGGATTTGTCTAGAGTAGGGTCAGGAGCTATATTGAAGTCACCCATCAGAAAAGTCGCACCTTTCTTGACACTATACAGTTTTTGAAAAAAGGATTTCAGAAACCGGGGTTGATTGGAGTTTGGGGCATAAAGGGAGACCAAAGTGACATACTTAGTTCGCATTTTCCCCACTAGAATCAGATATCTGCCATTGCCATCCACCCATTTACCCTCCAATTGGAAAGAGCACGATTTATGGAAGAGGATAGCAACACCATTCCTCTTAAACGGCCCACAGGAGACATAGTGAGTTGGGTAATTGGTATTGGAGAACTGAGGGGGAGTGTGCAGTGGAAAGTGGGATTCCTGTATAGCCACTACGTCCGCCTTTTGATCAGCGAAATATTTCAGAGCCAAGCGCCTCTTATGGGGTGAATTGAGCCCTTTAACATTAAGACTTAAAAAGGTGGCCATGTGGGAGGGTATAACAGGATGATATGTGGCACAGCGAAAAGCGTCAGTAACATTTGTGTCAGAAGGTAATACATAGCGGTATAGTCCACTAAGGAAGGAGAAGCAAAGTCAGCATCAGGAAAGAGAAGAATATGAAAAGAGAAGACAGAACAAAAAATAAAACAGGGGAGAAAAACGGAAATAGCATCCATATAGGAGCTAGAGGTCCCGTCACATGGGTGTCGTGACGGACAAATGTGGGTGGGTGGCGTGTCGGCCAAAATTACCCACCGTCGCCTCCAAACCAAAACATACTTAGCAAATGGTTAACGATCGTAAATATTGATATGATAAATAAATGAGGTCATCCTAAATTAAGGAGAGATGTACGTTTGCTATCCAATGAAAACAGGAATAGTTTTACCTCAATCTAAGTTTAAACTAAAGCCCTGGAACATCAGGCGAAGAGCATAGCCTATAGTATAAAGTACACATAAACATAGATAAACCTGTAGGGAAAAAGAAAAGGTTAAATAACAGCTATCTTATGGTCAGTCCGATGTGAACTTCAGCCCGGAGCCAATGTCCAGTCTTGGGCAATTCGTTTTGGTGATGTAGCGGGGGGAACAGGTTGTTGTTTATCGAGAAGGATGTCCCATTTTTTGAGGATTTTAGGCCCATCTTCAGGTGTGTTGATGATGGTGGTGGTACCATTTCGTAGCACTATCAACTTAGTAGGGAATCCCCACTTATATTGGACTGCAGCTTTCCGTAAAGCTGATGTGATGGCGGAGAATGAACGCCTTTTAGTCATAGTCGCTGGGGACAAGTCCTGGAAAAGTTGAAGAGAATCCAAAGAAGTCGCCGTAGGTGAAGAGGGTAATGCTGCACGCAAGATCTTCTCCTTAATGTGGAAAAAGTGAACCCTGAGAAGTGTGTCCCGGGAAGCCTGAGCAGGTGCTTGCCTGGTCTTTGGGAGTCTATGGATCCTGTCGATCAGGAGATCAGAAAGCGAAACATCAGGTATCAATTTATGGAAAAGATCGGTGGCGTAGCCATACAGGTCAGCGTTGGAAACATCATCAGGGATGCCTCTTATTTTGATATTGTTCCTACGCGAGCGATCCTCTAAATCCGTGGTTTTGTCGCGGATATAAGCGACTTCCTCTAGGAGAGAGTCGTGTGCGGTGATCAAGTCATTATGTGATGCTACCAGCTCCTCCATCTTATGCTCAATGTGGTCTGTCCTGTCTCCGATTTCAGAGATATCAGAACGGAGAGCTTGTATATTAGATCTAAGCTCAGATGAAATGTCAGATTTGAAAGAGACTAACAAGGAGTGGATAGAGCGTAGCGTGACCGGGCCATCCAGAGAGTCCATATCGACTTGTGCGGCGTTAGACGGGTTGGATATTTTTGATGAAGTTGATTGAGATGGTTGAGCCAGAGACGGCGAAGGAAGGGGTGCGTGGGGCTTGTTACTTGAGGAGGAGGATCCAAAGAAATTCACTTGCGAAGCAGATTTAGACCCCTTCGACTTCTTAGGAGGCATGTCGAGGTGTCCCGAAGGGGATCAGTGTATCATACAGGTAACAAAAGGATGACCGTAGCAGATGGCTATTCAGGCAGGGAGCGACGGTGGGGTAGACATGGTGTTAGAAGGACATATCCTCACAGGGGAGCTGCACCATATTTGCTTAGATTGTTAGCAATAGGTGTAAAACTTCGTGGTCCTGGGAAATCAGATTATATGTACGAGAGAACAGAGCAGGGGCACGTATCATATGCTTACTCCCCGACTCCGCAATGTAAAGCTCCCAGCCTGGACCAGCCAGCAACCAGGGTCTGCTGTGCAGGAGCTTGGAGCTATTTAGGGAGACTCTGTGGGGTGTTTCAGAAGGAGGGCATCTGGTGTGTAGTAAGAGTATTCAGCTGCAGCAGCAGCAGCAGCAGCTCCCTGCAATCAGCTCCCTCCCTCCACTTCCAATATGGCCGCCGTTGCTGGGTCCCTGCTTTGTATGGTGGCAGTTCAGGGGTCCCCCACCTCTATGTGGTGACACTGGTCTCCCAAGCCCCCCCCCCCCAGTCGCTGTATGATGTGGAAGGGGTCAGAGCGGTCGTTTTCACTGGCGCTGCGTCCGCGCGCCCAGCTCTGCCCCAACCAAGATGGCCGCCGGCGTCTGACACTCGCGGGTGCCTCCGCGGCTCCCTGCAGCTCACCCCGTCCGGTCCCAGCGCTCCGGCCGCCGGCACACGGCTCTCGGCAGTGCTGCAGAGGGGTCACAAGCGGCGGCAGCGGGGGCTGATCACCTCTGTGTTGCTCCCGGTGGGCTCCGACGTCCGGCCGGAACTCGCCCGAATACAGGTCCCGGCTCCTATCCCGGAGGTAGGCCGCAACCTGCAGGAGTAGGGTAAACCTACTCCCCGGCTCCGCAGCTTTCCCTCTCTAGGGAATATGGCTTAGGGTGGCTTTAGGGATCTCAGGGTGAATAGCAGACCCTCCAACATGACCCGCCCCACTAGGTACAAAATGCTCTGTTCCTGGACTTCCCTCTTAATTTATGATTTCCATCACCTGTGTTGAACTAGTTACATGATAAGAAAGCTGTTTCTTCACAGGTAATGGCAATAATAAATTAAGAGGAAAGTCCAGAAACAGAGCATTTTGTACCTAGTGGGGAGGGTCATGTTGGAGGGTATGGAATAGTTATTCTGGGTGGGCTGCCGATAAGGGGGTTAATAAGGGTGTTTTTGTACGAGCTCCCCTGGGACACAGCTTATCAGTCCAGCAGCAGGCCACACCCCCCGAAAATATAGTTTCTTCAGTGCAAATAAGTAACAATAAAACAAGGTGTAATTATCTGTGTGACTTGTGCAGGAAAGGACAGAGTGCTGGTGGTGATTGATGATCTGACGGACACCAGCGAGAAGGAGAAGAGCCGGATCCTGCAGCTTCAGCCCAGCATTGAGACCCTGGCCAGCAATCTGTTCCTCTATAAAGAAGGGTATGGTGACAGTGATGAGAGGACTCCATTAATGTCACCAAGAAATACAAAATTGGAGACACTGATCAGGAGCGCTGGTAAGTAACGGAGGAACCATATTTCCGTATACTAGTGAGGAATACCTCTAGTAAACTCACACCCCAATGTACTTGGCTGGGAGCTGGGTTTTAATTCAGGATGAACAAGCAGTTCTACAGGCCAGGCCACAAAGATGAGGGGGCAGTACCATCACCCCTCCTGGAAATGCTCCCTGCAGCCTGGAAATAAGCCTGAGAGCCACCAACTCAGTTTCCCAGCTGCCTCTTTGTGAAGTTTTGGCATTATATGAGTGGGACCAAGGCCGGTCCCTCCCGTTGCCTAACCCTAAGTGTATCCTCCCACAGCCTAACCCTAACCCTCCCCTCCCACAGCCTAACCCTAACCATCCCCTCCCACTGCCTAACCCTAACCCTCCCCTCCCACAGCCTAACCTTAAACATTCCCTCCCACAGCCTAACCCTAACCATCCCCTCCCACAGCCTAACCGTAATCCTCCCCTCCCACAGCCTAACACTAACCGTCCCCTCCCACAGCCTCACCCTAACCATCCCCTCCCACAGCCTAACCCTAACCCTCCCCTCCCACAGCCTAACCCTAAAAATCCCCTCCAACAGCCTAACTCTAAACATTCCCTCCCACAGCCTAACCCTAAACATTCCCTCCCACAGCCTAACCCTAACTGTCTCCTCCCACAGCCTAACCCTAACCATCCCCTCCCACAGCCTAACCCTAACTGTCTCCTCCCACAGCCTAACCCTAACCATCCCCTCCCACAGCCTAACCCTAACCCTCCCCTCCCACAGCCTAACCTTAAACATTCCCTCCTACAGCCTAACCCTAACCATCTCCTCCCCCAGCCTAACCCTAACCCTCCCCTCTTGCTGCCTAACCCTAACCATCCCCTCCCAAAGCCTAACCCTAACCCAACCCTCACACAGCCTAACCCTAACCATCCTTTCCCACAGCCTAACCCTAACCCTCCTCTCCCACAGCCTAACCTTAACCATCCTCTCCAACAGCCTAACCCTAACCGTCCACTCCCACAGCCTAACCCTCCCCCTAGTGCCCATCCTTCCCCTTATTGCCTAATTCTAAACCTAATACATCAGGATTCATCAGTATTTTGACCGTTGGAATTCCGCAGCCGGTATTGTGAACATCGGGATGGTGAAAGGCGGGAGACTGACTAGATCCCCTTAATAATACATTTGTTAATATGTGATATGCTATGAAAACCAGCAGCCCTTCATGCGGTGTCCCAGTGTAGCAGCATATATATGGCTGCATGTAAAACTCTGCTTTGTGGCTGAGATATTATTTTCAAAAAGGTGACAAACCAAAATAGTACAAGATCAAACATCTACAGTAATTCCTTCCCCCTGTCCTGTTCCTTACATAATCTGACCGGTCAGCTATATGTACTATTACTGGACGGTTACTTTATGATGAAAGATTACAGGATGCTAATGTGTTTACATAATAAGGGCTCAATCCAATCAGCCATGCAATCTCGTGGGTGCGAGTCATCGTGGTAAGGGCCACCCCATAGAGGGCCGAGATATTTTGTGCAAATTGGTGCTTTTTTTCAGCTCACAAAGTGTGCGACACCGGATGCTGCTGCCGGCGTTGAAATGCCGCGGTAACTGCACATCACGCCCTTCGCGGCTAATTGGATCAACCCCCTGTTATCAATACTTCCATACCTATATTAATGAAAATGTATGATGTTATCTATTCTCTTCCAAAGATGAGATTTATTAATGCACTCTGTTTTCTTTGACAGCCATTAAAGCCATCGTATATGTAAGTATAATAGATAGCTCTATATAGATATGAGTAAAAAGAGACAATCAGGCGCAGATGTTATCTATCATATACATAATTATTGTGGTGTTACTCTGTATAAGGAATAATATTTCACAAGTAGAAAATATGCCGCTCCCAACAAATAATCCGCAATTTTTCAATAGTAACTAAAAATATATAATATATAGAGAGCGCTTATTTTATCATATATGTGAAAATATAATAGTAGCGGTTAAGAATTAAAGATAACAGTATTAAAAAACACAGTATTAGAATACATTAGATAAATCTGTTACTAAATAGTGTCCAATAAATGAGCAGTCATGAGTTGGTAGACCAAACGCTGCATATAATAGAGAAGAGTCCAAGCAATTATATGTGAAGCTGTATAAAGTTCCATTGGAAGGGGAGCGATAGATCTCGTGCTATGCTACCACCTCTGTAACTCACCGCTCCGTAAGGCTGTCACATAGAGTTGTGGTCTTCAGCGCTGATGCCTTGTGTAGCTGAAAAGGCAAGGGCCCTCATTCCGAGTTGATCGGTCGCAAGGCGAATTTAGCAGAGTTACACACGCTAAGCCACCGCCTACTGGGAGTGTATCTTAGCATCTTAAAATTGCGACCGAAGTATTCGCAATATTGCGATCACAAACTACTTAGCAGTTTTAGAGTAGCTCCACACTTACTCTGCCTGTGCGATCAGTTCAGTGCTTGTCGTTCCTGGTTTGACGTCATAAACACACCCAGCGTTCGCTCAGACACTCCCCCGTTTCTCCGGCCACTCCTGCGTTTTTTCCGGAAACGGTAGCGTTTCCATCCACATGCCCCTAAAACGCCGTGTTTCCGCCCAGTAACACCCATTTCCTGTCATTCACACTACGATCGCCGGAGCGAAGAAAAAGCCGTGAGTAAAAATCCTATCTTCTTAGCAAAATTACTTGGCGCAGTCGCAGTGCGAACATTGCGCATGCGTACTAAGCGGATTTTCACTGCGATGCGATGAAAAAGAACGAGCGAACGACTCGGAATGAGGGCCAATAATCGGACCCCACTGTGTGACTCAGCTTCAGCCTTGCATCTTTTTTGTATACTTTTCCAGTATTTTTGTGCCTCATCTTCGGCTCTATACATACTTTATATAAACTTAATTCCCATGTGGTTAAAGTTGCAGCCCGACGTCTCTGGTGCAGACTGAACGGTGTTTCACTGCATCTGCGATGCGAATAAGATGCCCATTTAAAGGAGAAAATGCTATCCTACACCAGTCAGTGCAGATCACTCATGCCAGGTGTCTCGCTCGCCATAGTATATTAAGGTGTATGTCTATCATCTGTGAGTAAGCATGGATAGCCTTTAAACCTGGGCTGTTGGGTGCCGAGAGTGGAAACCACTGGTCTAAACACAGAAAGAATTTATTTGAAAGATAAAAAAATATATATATTGAATTTAAAAAAAAACCTTATTCTCAGAATGAAGCATTTTCTTATGACAGTGATTTGTTATCGCCACGCTGAGATGGCGACAACAGAACAGGAACAATTGCTGGTGCGGTACTTAAGATAAAAGTCTCCACCAGCAGCGTGATAACACTGTTATTCAGTGGTGTAACTAGAGACTGGATGTCCCCTGGCAAACTCTCAAGATGGCCTCCTATTTGATCACAATAAACCCTTAGGTCTTTGTGTGCAGCTGCAGCTGTGTAGGCACTAGTGGAAGAACACTGGAAACCAGCAGACAAGGTGGGAGCTGTAGAGAATGCTGCTCAGATGCACTCACAGGGGACAGACACACCAACGGGCAGACGTGGGGGTAAATAGCGGGGATCAGGTGGACCCAGCAGGCCGCATTGGTGTGGTCACGACAGACAATGATCTGGGAGTCCAGGCTGCGACTTCGAGCCTATCCATTTGCCCGTCTAGCCACCTTGTAGTTATACCACTGCTGTTATTACAGGTGGACGATGTGATAATGACCCTATCACACCCATTCTGCCACCAATGGGACTTTTCTGTCATTGAGGAACATGAGCCAGTGTTACAGTATATAGTGTGAGAGTTGTGTGGCTTTGTTAGTGTTTGTGCTGCTCATTTCCTCCTCAGGAAGGAGCTGTTATACCCAGCAGCTGCAGCTGATAGAGTAATAGGGAGATGCTGTATCTGTCATGTAACATCTTCTTTTATCTCTTATTAGAGATGTGTCATCTGGCTGATCTTCTCCGGGGTGGTCTTACTTATTGTGATCGTTGTTGTCAGCACTGTGCGGAGCGGACACAGCGAATATCAGAATGTGACCTCGGAACCGACACCGACCATCACTTTGTCAGCTTCTTCCAATACTTCCGAAAACACCACATACCCGCCGGGAAATGCCACCCACCCACCGGGAAATAGCACCCACCCGTCGGGAAATGCCACCCACCCGCAGGGAAATAGCACCCACCCGCCGGGAAATAGCACCCACCCACCGGGAAATGCCACCCACCCACTGGGAAATAGCACCCACCCGCCGGAAAATAGCACCAACCCGCCGGGAAATGCCACCCACCCGCCGGGAAATAGCACCCACCCGCCGGAAAATAACACCCACCCGCCGGGAAATGCCACCCACCCGCTAGGAAATAGCACCCACCCGCCGGAAAATAGCACCCACCCACCGGGAAATGCCACCCACCCACCGGGAAATAGCACCCACACACTGGGAAATGCCACCCACCCGCTGGGAAATAGCATCCACCCGCAGGGAAATGCCACCCACCCGCCGGGAAATAGCACCCACTCGCTGGGAAATGCCACCCACCCACCGGGAAATGCCACCCACCCACCGGGAAATAGCACCCACCCGCCAGAAAATAGCACCCACCCGCCGGGAAATGCCACCCACCCGCCGGGAAATAGCACCCACCCGCCGGAAAATAACACCCACCCGCCGGGAAATGCCACCCACCCACTGGGAAATAGCACCCACCCGCCAGAAAATAGCATCTACCCATCCGGAAATGCCACCCACCCACCGGGAAATAGCACCCACCCACCGGGAAATGCCACCCACCCACCGGGAAATAGCACCCACCCACTGGGAAATGCCACCCACCCGCTGGGAAATAGCATCCACCCGCAGGGAAATGCCACCCACCCGTCGGGAAATAGCACCCATCCACCGGGAAATGCCACCCACCCGCCAGGAAATAGCACCCACCTGCTGGTATTTGCCAACCTCACCTGGCAGGAAATTGCATTCACTTACCGTAAATCACCATCCATCTGCCAGAAAAATGACACCAGCTTGATGGGAAATACCACCTCCCAGGCAGGAAATACTAATGGGCCATAAAATAGCACCCACCCGTTAGCGGCTGCTGGGCTGCAGCACCAACCACACATTGCAGGGGGGAGCTGGTCAGCACATATAAACATACATGTGATGATGTATGTAATATATGTGCTGGCTGCCGTACCCAGGGATTAGCAGATGCCGCTGTGTGTATCACTTATCTGTTGTCTTCTATAAGACCGCCCCCAGACTCCTGTGAGCCAATGGGAGTTTGGGGGCAGGCTTATAGAAGCAGCTAGGATAAGCTGTGTCCCGTGCTGCGGCAGCTGTTGGTCAATGATACACACAACGGTGACTGATGACCCCTGCGTAAGGCAGCCAGCACATATATTACATACATCACATGTACGTTTACTGTATGTGTGCTGACCGGCTCACCCCTGCAATGTGTGGTCAGAGCTGTAGCCCAGGGGCAGCGGCCGCCACTGCACCCACCTGCTGGGAAATACCTCTCACCTGCTGGAAAATACTACCCTCCTGTTGGGCAATACACTCCATGTTGCTACACTTGCGCTGACATGATAGTGACTCCAGATATCTGTATACACGCCTGCACATCTCAGTCCCCCCAGCACACACCACATTGCTGACATATATACAGATCTACATGTACTGCATGTTCTCTGTATTCACTACTTACTTACCAAGGAGAATACTGTATATACTGTATCTGCCAATAAGGAGAATACTGTATATAGTGTATCTGGAGATATTGTGGGACCCATTCACCCTAAGAGACCTGGAGTGAGCTATAGATAATCCATTCTCTGTTCTGGTATATACCTGCTGTATACTTACCTATATATAACAGTGCCTGTATTTGTTCAGTGTATTGTACTATGTTTGCCACTTCCTACTCTCTCCTATATCTACTGTATAATTAAATACATATATAATCATTGTACAATATGTAAAAATACACATTTAATTTGAGTGCATATATTTCTGTAATAAATCTTGTAAACATTATGTACTGATGGATTGTGTATTATACTTCCCCACATCTGTAGCTGTTATCTCAGTTCATAGATTATTAACCTTCTTACTGAATCCTCACAGTGGGAAATATCCACTGATTAATAATCTGCGACTCTAAGACTTCCAATATTAGCCAGTATTCCACTGTTCCAAATAAGAGGATTTACAAACCCTAACGTCCCAACACTAGAAATCCTCTCACCTTCCCTAACCTTAAACCATAACCTCTCACCTTCCCTAACTTTAAGCCATAACCTCTTACCTTCCCTAACCTTAAGCCATAACCTCTTACCTTCCCCAACTTTAAGCCATAACCTCTTACCTTCCCTAACTTTAAGAAATAACCTCTTACCTTCCCTAACCTTAAGCCATAACCTCTTACCTTCCCTAACTTTAAGCCATAACCTCTTATCTTCCCTAACTTTAAGCCATAACCTCTTACCTTCCCTAACCTTAGGCCATAACCTCTTACCTTCCCTAACCTTAAGCCATACCCTCTTACCTTCCCTAACCTTAAGCCATAACCTCTTACCTTCCCCAACCTTAAGCCATAACCTCTTACCTTCCCTAACCTTAAGCCATACCCTCTTACCTTCCCTAACCTTAAGCCATACCCTCTTACCTTCCCTAACCTTATGCCACAACAAAGAAAACAGGCAACCACTAACTACAAAGAAAGGAGCTTCTAAGTGCATGCTTTATTTGTTACATCGTATATGTGGATCAAACAGCAAGTGTGTTGCTAGTTCAGGTGTTACAAAGTATCACTCAAAGACATTTAACAGAGATTTGGTTTGCAGTCTTATTACACAGCCTTTCAGGTCACTGTTTTTATAGGTTTTCAGATATATTATAATACATATTTGTTTTAAACAAATTTGATTGATTTTTATTGATACTGGACGGTATTAACTATAGTTTTAAGAAATAATTATTTAATAAAATCTACAAACAGATTAAATTAACACACTCATTCTCCTAATCATTTTGACACCAAGCATGACATGTTTATCTTGTTCTATTCCAATTATATATATATATATATATATATATATATATATATATATATATATATATATGATGTTAAACTCTATTATATAATTTAATACATAATGATGCTAAACATGTTTTGTCTATGTGTTGTATGAATATGTTGTATATGTCTTTGCGGCTTCTCCGTGCAAATGCGTATGCTACTATATATGCGCAAAATGCACGGACAGATACCCATCTGTTTGGAGTTTGTATGTGGTGTGTATGTAATATTTTGACTTCGACAGTCCACCCTTTGACAGTAGACAATAACTGTCATAACTGTCACATTAAACATAATTACAAAAAAAATAATTTCAAACACATAATCGGTGACCTAGACACACGTATGTATTCATTTTGCAAATCAGAAATTGACTATATTTGGGGTAGACAGGGTGGAGAATGGGACATCCTCTATATGCACTCGGCAGTCATGGGACCACTGGTTGTGTGTGGGACAACATTCAACCTATAGAGTATGCTAGGACAGTGCTATGGCCTATGATGTCTGATTTGAACGAATGTTGCACACATACATGTACCTACGTCTTTGTGCACTGATGTTCGGATTCGATAGAGGTTTTGCTGGGTAGAGGGAGAAAACACAAACAAATCGTGAAAGAAACATATAACATTTTCATGGTATATATTCCTATCACTCCCTGAACATTGTTTCCATATCTGGATCGTATGCTAGGTCTGTTTCATCATTGAACAAGGGTTATTATTTCAGCTAGTGTCCTTCCTAGATGACATAAACCTTCGGAGTTCGGGGAGAGCCACTCATAAACTTTTTTTCCACATATATTAATGAGCTCTTTATCTGCTATGTGTGAATAGACATTGTCTGATTGTTCCTGATTGACTCCCAATTTCATGTTTTCCTGAAATTGATGAGATTTAAACATACAAGGGATTTATCTATGGTACTGGTGGATCTTAAGACTAGGGGGTCTAGTTATATTATATTCCTTGTCCACCGGTCCCACCCCCACTCCATGTAATTCAAGTACCTCAGCTAACTCTAAACAAGGTGGCACTAGTCCTGCATTATTTTGTCTTAGAGGTACCTGTGAGCACATCCAACATTCCATTTGGTTTAAGACCTTACCCACTAGTGAGTGGTAATCACTCAAGGGATGTCTGTCAAATGCTGCATTATTGCTAGACTGACATCTCTGGATGCACTCATCTTCAATTATAGGGTCACAATAACGACAAAAATACAGTATTCCTCAGACAATAGCCTATTACGTTACCTCCGAACTCTGTAACTACTAGACCTTTTTTTCTATGGCTTTAACAAAGTGATAGGCTGATTGTGGGATCCTATAAAGACATCACTCCTTTCTCCAGAACCAGTTCCAGTCCCACACTTGACTCCTCATGAAAAACTAACAAAAATAGAATGACCTGAAAAAAATAATGTTTGTCAACGGGAAAAAGAAAGATAGAACAAAACAAATCTTGTCCATAGCAAATCAATTACAATGACTGGTCTTTCTGTAATCCTTTAGTACGCTCAGGTAGTGTTCAACAGTGCCTCCTCTCAGTCTTCATGGAACAGACTCTCAGGTGATACTTCTGCGATCTCACTCCCTTTACGAGTTCCTTCCAGACTACCGACTTTCTTGCAATGGGAATTCGTGGACCCAAGTCCCTCGGCTACTTTCACTGGGATCGTGCTGTCAACAAAACTTGGTACGGTCCTTCCCACCTGTCTATTAGGCAACCTGAGTGTAAGAACAATCACACAGTCTCTTGGTTCACAATCAAGACAGTTAGTAGTTAGCATACCAGGAATCAACAGTTTCAAGTGCTTTTGATAAGTTCTCAAATGCTGGCTCATCTCGATAAGGTACTGTACTGTCACCTCATTGGTGTATTTCTGATCATTGTGCGGATCAATCATGACATGAGGTTGTCTTCCAAAAATAGTACCCCAAAAAAAATTCAAATAGGGTGATTCGTTAAGTGTGGATCTGGGAGTGGTTCCAATGCTACATAATACTAGTGGCAGTGTCTATGACCACACAATAGTTCAGTTTCAAGCTATCACTTTGCTCCTAGGTACACCATATCTACACACAAATTTCTGCACAATTTCCTTGCGGTAAACACAGCAGTATTTGTGTTGACAGGAAATGTCTCTACCCAGCTCAAGAAAACATCAGTGCACACCAATACATGTTTCAAATTCCTATAGGGTGTTAACTGTACGAAGATGATTTGTATTACCTAAAAAGGTCCGTCTGCAAGAGGAGTATGGGATGGCTCTGTTACCTTACCAAATGTTCTTCCTCATGCAAGTAAGACAGGTCATTGCTTTCCTGCTTGCCTGAGAAGAGAACCCTGGTGCACGCCAGTAAGCTCTAACCAATTTGCACATACCTTCCTTACCCTAGGTGAGTCAGATCATGTGCTGCCTCAGCTTGGCTTGGGAGATAAGTCCTGGGGGCCATTGGCTTACCTTGTCCATCTCTCCAGAGTCCTGAGGACTCCTGACCATACCCCTTCGCCTTCCAGACCTACTTTTCCTGTAGGGAACATAACTTTGCATCTTAATTTAACTATAGTGTGTTTGCAATGTAGAGTACCATGAGAATAACTCCAAAAAAAGAAAAAACATCTCTAGAGGGAAAAAGAAAAAAAATATATCAGGTCTGCGTTCACCAACGGGCTGTCACTTATGTCTGGTCTCGTAGGAAAGGTCTGATTCAGATATTCCATACCATCATGCATATCAGTGTCTATACAAAATTTCCCTTCACCAGTATTCTTATCCTCCACCTTTTGTGCATTACAAGACACACTGCAGTAATATACTGGTGAGACATACCGGGTTTGGGCAGAACTTTGAAGGACCAATATGGCATATGGTGTATAAACTGTGAAATCATGTACCAGTACTATGACCCAGGTATTTGACCCTTGTCCTACACAACTGTAGTTTATCCCTTGAGACCCTGTGCCCTGTCTGGAAGAAACGAAACAGAAACTGTTTCGTATCTGCCAGGGATGACTCAAAGGAATCAGCGCACAACAATAAGTCATCAACATATTGTATCAGCACCAACCCATTTTCAGGCTGAAAGGACTGTAAACAGTCATGCAGGGCTTGAGAGACAATACTCAGGCTGTCGCTCGATACCTTGGGAGTATCGGGTCCATGTATTGTACCACCCTGTGTGAACGCAAAAGATGAAGAGGAAACTGAAGAAACAGAATAGAGGTTGGTGACAGTAAAGTTTGTAGAGGTGGAGAGGATTTTATTAAAATGACAACTGGATTGGGCACTACAGGGAATTGATTCTTAAATACTTGTTCTACCCCCCTTAAAGCTTGTGCTTGCTGTGTCACTACTGGGACTACCTCAGCCATCAATCCAGTGTCCTGTCCATCCTAAGTTCATAGGGAATCCAGTATCTGTGAGATGATTTCCTCTACCTGTGATGGACATGAATCTAGAACAGTGGAATGCAACATTAGTCTTTGAGGAGTATCTAACATACCTTGTACTTCCTGAGCGGGAGTACAATATATGTATTTCACATTTCAATGTACATAACAAAATCTCTGTCAATTAAGTTAGTCAGAGGGCCACTGCTGCTAGGAAAAAAAAAAAGAAAAGGGTTTAGCATCATAGAGGCCCAATCGTAACTTCTGCAGGTTTTTGTCAAAGGGTAATGTTGCACTTCCTCCCGTTCCTCCCATTTGCCGAATTAGTGTCTACCAGTGATCTTGTCCTGACAGAGAATTTTCTAGTACTAAAAAAAACAAGCTCCGAGGTCATGGAAGTATTCATTCAATCCTTCTCATCCCGTATTAAGGGTCTGTACATGGTCCAACAAACATTTCCGAGCTTATCTTGAATAGGGGCATTACTAGAAATGAATACTTCTTATTTGGCAATTAAAAAGAAATACCCTGTGGGTTACCCCATTTCTGTCCACTTTCCTACTGGCAAATACTAATGTGCGGACAGGATATTCTCCATTTCTGACATTACTTTCTTGGTTTTTATTTTATTTTTTGGCTATATGTGTACTTGAATGGCACCATACTTACCAGTTCCACTGGTCTCAGCCACTTCCCCTGCAGGCTACAGCTCCTCTTTTACCAGTTGGATACTCCTCTGAATGCATGAGAAATGGCTGAAACCAGTCAGGTCACCTTCTCCTACTAAATAAAACTTTGACATTCATTAGTACATATATACTGTAGGTTACATTCAGATTTTTATTTTTATTATTTTCTATAGTTTGTATGCTGGCTGTAACTGCTTCCACATCCACATATGGCAGTGTACTTGCTTTCTCTTTTTTTTCTTATTTATTTTTGCTATGAGTTCAAACTGTTTATATGTTTTCGTTCTTGTCTTATTTGACTTTGGTTAAACATACTACCTACAATACCTCAAGATCAAAACCACCAATCACTGGAAATGATATTCCACCATTCATACGTACTCAATTATTACAAAAAGCCTGTGTGTGGACCATATTTCCCACACATAATATACAGAGCGGACCCTCTTGGCCTCTGCTCCTTAGCCTGAACCCTGGCTCCAAAATGCCTCTCGCATGCCCATTTGGCTCCCATTGTGGGCTTTTTTCACAACACACCAAATGGCCCACACGAGACGACGGTGAAAAGTTCCTTCGAGTGCTTTTCACCCACTCCTTCACCACTGGAATGTACCACGACTCACTCCTGTAGTGATTCCCCGCGTACCCAGTGTGGATCCCTACCAGACTCCTGCACTGGAAGTATGGAGCATTAACAAAATTAACACCACACCTTTTTCAGTGGAGGTTCAAAGCCTGTTGGAATGTTTCCTGAGAGAGAGTCAGCAAAACTTCCTTCTCTTTACGCAAATCACGTCTGCGTATGCTATCACAGTGCGTAAGATGATGTAATTTGTGCAAAATAATGCAAATGGTATCGCGTTGTGCTGCGTATCTCACACACACAGATGTGCGGTCCAATCGCACAGCTTATAGATACTTGTTATCTATACACCCTATGATCATGGGAGTCGAATTCCGCTAGCTGCGCTACTCAGCCGGAGCGTAACATCAAATCACGCTCATCCGCGTCAATCTCAATACGTAAGGTCGCTAGCCTTCATGCTACCAAGCCTCTGCTAACTCAGCATCTTTCTATGGGAACCCGAATTCTGGGGTTCAATACACTCACACCTACTTTCAACCCACAGTTATACACAAGGGAGGTCATTCCGAGTCGTTCGCTCGGTAAATTTCTTCGCATCGCAGCGTTTTTCCACTTAGTGCGCATGCGCAATGTCCGCACTGCGACTGCGCTAAGTAATTTTGCTATGAAGTTAGGATTTTTACTCACGGCTTTTTCATCGCTCCGGCGATCGTAGTGTGATTGACAGGAAATGGGTGTTTCTGGGCGGAAACAGGCCGTTTTATGGGCGTGTGGGAAAAAACGCTACCGTTTCCGGAAAAAACGCAGGAGTGGCCGGAGAAACGGGGGAGTGTCTGGGCGAACGCTGGGTGTGTTTATGACGTCAAACCAGGAACGACAAGCACTGAACTGATCGCAGATGCTGAGTAAGTGTGGACCTACTCAGAAACTGCTAAGAAGTTTGTAATCGCAATATTACTATTACATCGTTCGCAATTTTAAGATGCTAAGATACACTCCCAGTAGGCGGCGGCTTAGCGTGAGCAACTCTGCTAAAATCACCTTGCGAGCGAACAACTCGTAATGACCTCCAATATTTTCTGTATAGAAAAAAAGTTATTTACCAGTGATTGATAACAAAGAAAAATCATATAGTTACCTGTGTTTTATGCACATATATTGGTAAGCTGCTCAATTAGATTGTGATGTCACTCAGGTGCTAAAAGGGAGGGGTAATTCTGTGTAAATAAAAACTATTTGTGTTCCCTAATGCACACCGAGTGAAAAGTAATACTACATAATAATCAGATAATATGGAGATCTTAGTTGCGTAAATCTGCAGATAAAGGGTTAAGCCCCCTGGCCAATCGGCAAGGCTTCTCCGTCACTGGGGGTCCCTAATACTAGGTATGGGTCTGGGGTGCAGGACCCCATCACGTGGGCACAGGTTGGCTACCCCAGGTCAGCACACAGGTGAAAATTAGGGGTTATTAAGAAGCACATAAGTGCTATGTAAGTGAAGTGTGATTAAAATAATACAAATATATATATACAAAGTGGTAGGAAAAATCATGAGTGTTAATAAAGTGTTAGGGTGTGCCGACCTGAAGCCACCCAGCCTTACCGACATAGGGGCCACCGCACCCCACACCTACCCCATAAATAATTACACATATGTCTGGGTCTGAATGCCCAGTAGTTAAGGTCACATGATAATAGCTCCTACAGCATCTGAGAGCCAGCTTACCTGGAGACACCCCTAACTTCCCCTATGGCACTCTGGAGTCAGCAATCCGTCCTAATGCTGACCCATCCATGCCTCTCTAACTACAATGCACATATATTGGTAAGCTGCTCAATTAGATTGTGATGTCACTCAGGTGCTAAAAGGGAGGGGTAATTCTGTGTAAATAAAAACTATTTGTGTTCCCTAATGCACACTGAGTGAAAAGTAATACTACATAATAATCAGATAATATGGAGATCTTAGTTGCGTATATCTGCAGATATAGGGTTAAGCCCCCAGGCCGATCGGCAAGGCGTCTCCATCACTGGGGTCCCTAATACTAGGTATGGGTCTGGGGTGCAGGACCCCATCATGTTGGCACAGGTCAGCTACCCCAAGTCAGCACACAAGTGAAAAATTAATAAGAAGCACATAAGTGCTATGTAAGTGAAGTGTGATTACAATAATATAAAAATATATACAAAGTGATAGGGAAAATCATGAGTGTTAATAAAGTGTTAGGGTGTGCCAACCTGAAGCAGCCCAGCCATACCGACATAGAGACCACAGCACCCCACACCGACCCCATAAATAATTGCTCATATGTCTGGGTCTGAATGCCCAGTGTAAGGCCACATGACAATGGCTCCTATAGCATCAGAGAGCCAGCTTACCTGGAGACACTCCTAACTTCTCCAATGTCACTCTGGAGTCAGCAATCCCTCCTAATGCTGACCCATCCATGCCTCTCTAACTACAATGCACATATATTGGTAAGCTGCTCAATCAGATTGTGATGTCACTCAGGTGCTAAAAGGGAGGGGTAATTCTGTTCAAGAAAAAAACTATTTGTGTTCCCTAATGCACACTGAGTGAAAAGTAATACTACATAATAATCAGATAATATGGAGATCTTAGTTGCGTATATCTGCAGATATAGGGTTAAGCCCCCAGGCCGATCGGCAAGGCGTCTCCATCACTGGGGTCCCTAATACTAGGTATGGGTCTGGGGTGCAGGACCCCATCATGTTGGCACAGGTCAGCTACCCCAAGTCAGCACACAAGTGAAAAATTAATAAGAAGCACATAAGTGCTATGTAAGTGAAGTGTGATTACAATAATATAAAAATATATACAAAGTGATAGGGAAAATCATGAGTGTTAATAAAGTGTTAGGGTGTGCCAACCTGAAGCAGCCCAGCCATACCGACATAGAGACCACAGCACCCCACACCGACCCCATAAATAATTGCTCATATGTCTGGGTCTGAATGCCCAGTGTAAGGCCACATGACAATGGCTCCTATAGCATCAGAGAGCCAGCTTACCTGGAGACACTCCTAACTTCTCCAATGTCACTCTGGAGTCAGCAATCCCTCCTAATGCTGACCCATCCATGCCTCTCTAACTACAATGCACATATATTGGTAAGCTGCTCAATCAGATTGTGATGTCACTCAGGTGCTAAAAGGGAGGGGTAATTCTGTTCAAGAAAAAAACTATTTGTGTTCCCTAATGCACACTGAGTGAAAAGTAATACTACATAATAATCAGATAATATGGAGATCTTAGTTGCGTATATCTGCAGATATAGGGTTAAGCCCCCAGGCCGATCGGCAAGGCGTCTCCATCACTGGGGTCCCTAATACTAGGTATGGGTCTGGGGTGCAGGACCCCATCATGTTGGCACAGGTCAGCTACCCCAAGTCAGCACACAAGTGAAAAATTAATAAGAAGCACATAAGTGCTATGTAAGTGAAGTGTGATTACAATAATATAAAAATATATACAAAGTGATAGGGAAAATCATGAGTGTTAATAAAGTGTTAGGGTGTGCCAACCTGAAGCAGCCCAGCCATACCGACATAGAGACCACAGCACCCCACACCGACCCCATAAATAATTGCTCATATGTCTGGGTCTGAATGCCCAGTGTAAGGCCACATGACAATGGCTCCTATAGCATCAGAGAGCCAGCTTACCTGGAGACACTCCTAACTTCTCCAATGTCACTCTGGAGTCAGCAATCCCTCCTAATGCTGACCCATCCATGCCTCTCTAACTACAATGCACATATATTGGTAAGCTGCTCAATCAGATTGTGATGTCACTCAGGTGCTAAAAGGGAGGGGTAATTCTGTTCAAGAAAAAAACTATTTGTGTTCCCTAATGCACACTGAGTGAGTAATAATACTACATAATAATCAGATAATACGGAGCTTTTAGTTGTGTATATCTGCAGATATAGGATTAAGCCCTCAGGCCGATTGGCAAGGCATCTCCGTGACTGGGGGTCCCTAATACTAGGTATGGGTCTGGGGTGTATGACCCCATCACATCGGCACAGGTTGGCTACCCCAGGTCAGCAATTACCCCTCCCTTTTAGCACCTGAGTGACCCAACCACTAACCATGAGTGAAAGAAAAGTTTGTGAGTTATCATTCATATTCTCTGACAAATGGCCAGAAAATCACAAATTCTGCTATGGTATGTAAACTTATGAGCACAACTGTATATATATATATATATATATATATAAAAACATGCTTGTTGTACCAGAGTGGTTGAACAGGTTCATTAACATTCCAATGGAGCAAACAGAGGGTTAACAAATCCTGGGGGGGGAAAAACCCTCTTCATCTGTGTGTAATGCTTACATTAAGCCAAGTATTTATCTCACTATTACTATTACTCTCACTAGGCCCAATTGAAACACTATAATTGACTATTGCATGGGTTAGTTAAATTCATTGGTAGCTTTTAAATGGTGTTGGATTTGTACATATATATTGTTTATTTGTGAAAAAGGAAACAGATTGTTTAACGAACTGAAAGTCAGCTGTTAGCTAGGTGGATAGAGAGTGATTTTACGTACATAAAATGCATACTTGCCTACCTGATCCTCTCCATGAGGGAGAAAATGCTCTGTTCCTGGACTTTCCTGGTAATGTATGATTGCCATCACCTGTGGTGAGCTGGGTAATTGATAAGAAAGGTGTTTCACCACAGGTGATGGCAATCATACATTACCAGGAAAGTCCAGGAACAGAGCATTTTCTCCCTCATGGAGAGGGTCAGGTAGGCAAGTATGATAAAATGGCCACAGCTCCTCCCCCTTCCCAAGCCATGTGCATGGACAAAATGGTGATCACACCATGCGGCCAGAATACCATGCAACTAACTTATTTGTCACAAATAAATCCCAATTTATACAAGCACCGGAAGTTGCCCTAATAGACAATTCCCACTGCATAGTAACAGTGCTTCCACATGCTTTTTTAGCGCAAACAAAGCTTTGCTACTTCAGGCCTTCGTTAGCAGTATGCGAATAGGCCTCAGCGTGTTAACACAGCTATATCACACCTATGCACTAACTTTAAAATGCTCTTTAAATTTACTTAACAGATAAACAATCCAATCTGAATCAAACACAATATGACTTATTGAACTTTGTTTAGCAACAATAAAAATATGCTTTAGGATTTCAAATATTGTGCATTTTTGTCACACTCACACAACAAAGAAATATATTGTCCCCTGATTCATATCAGCGCCTTACTGATAACACTAAAAAAACAAATGGTATGCAGTTCAGCAGCATCAAGATGCGTCCATCCTTAGCTGGTAGACCACAGTAGCGCCTGTACTGCGCATCATTAAGTACGTGATATCCTGGCTGCGAGCCCCCAACTGAGAAGTTCTGATTATTTCTAAATAAACATTTCAAATGCTAGTGTTAATATATGCTGCGGACGCATGGCACATCTTATTGCCATATACGATAAAAGTGCGCTGTATGTCGCAAACACTACATCCCTTAAGACAGAGGTTCTCAAACTTGGTCCTCGTGGACCCACACAGTGCATGTTTTGCAGGTCTTCTCACAGAATCACAAGTGAGATAATTAGCTCCACCTGTGGACCTTTTAAAATGTGTCAGTGAGCAATTAATACACCTGTGCACCTGCTGGGTTACCTGCAAAACATGCACTGTGTGGGCCCACCAGGACCAAGTTTGAGAACCTCTGCCTTAAGAGAAAGCAAGCACACACATACACATTGTAAGCTGAGGTCCAATGCTCAGAGATGTATATATTTGATATTAAAAGGGTATGCATACAATATAACACATATACATTATATATATGGTTACAGTGTTACAATTATACAAAAAGCAGTTGTAGTTACATAGGAATCAATTACAGCCAGCATACTTCACCCTGTCCCATGCTCAAAGCACAGTCTTCTCCATCTTTGAATCTGCACCGAAAGCAACAAAAAAAATAACTTCTTGGGTGAGGGGAAATACCTATATACTGTGTATTTGGGAAGTATATGTCTGGGACTGAGTCTTCTGTTATTGGTCCAGGGGAGGGAGATCTCTCATTCATGATGTGTTATTAGTCAGTCGGTTGCAAGCAACCTTGATAATGCCATCATAGGGATTAGGGACTACTGATTATTTATTGTCAGCAGCGACGTTAGCTGTAAACAAGCCCTTTATTTTGTTACAACAAAACCAAGATAAGATTATCACGTATTAACAGCCAAAAGATATAAGGATTCCAGAGTTCAATCTGTGAACTGACAGCTGCTGTTTCTCTCTTATGTGATACAATTGTATCATTATGTTTATCGTTCTCTTCCAGTGGATGTAACAACATTTATGAAGTTCAGGAAGGCACTCAGATGCTTCTGAGACATATTTGAAGCTTAGCCAGAGTTCTGTTACCATCCCTGTGATACATTGAAAGCATAGCACACACCATTGGGAGATCATTCTATTAAGTATAATTACTGTTACTACTAGACACAGCAGTATTACCATTATTATATTAGAGCATACACCATGAAAACTGAAGTCCTGTTTCCATAACGGTCTCATATCATGAATCCTGGGAGGGATTAGAAAATTTGAGACATTTATTTAAGGAGTTCCTTTACAGCTAGCAGAAACACAGCTATATAGGAATTATATACTACTGACACACTCTTCATTATCCTGAAACCTTATGAACAATATAGGAGTCATTTGGGTGACATCTAGTGCGCAGCTCTTTCAATTTTAATCACGATTTCTTTCTTATTCACACTACTTTACTTTCCCTTTTAATATTCACTGGTTTTACCATATATTATAATAAAAGACTGTGTGCACCACTTTAGGGCATTTCGAACCCTTTCCCTTCCTCTCTCCATCATAGGGATTAGCCATGCTGTGTCACATCAGCGGCGCTGCGGCCGCCGCGCTTACCCCTCCGTGTGCGCTGGGTCTCTCACCGGTCGTCACCTCCGGTGGGCTCCGGGACTCTGCGTCTCATCGGCGCTGTCCCCGATGGTCTCCTGGAGTGTGTACGCCACCATTACACCCGGCGTCCACGGGAGTGCAGGGAGCGGGTGATGTCATCGGCCCCTTCCACCAATCAAGCCAGGGCGGGGGAATTCATAAGCAGATGCCGAGCAGAGCCCCGGCGCCTGAGTATCGTCTCTTCTTTGGAAGTGATCTCCAGTGCCCCTGTTGCTGTGCTTTACTGCTGTACAAGTCTCCAGTGTTTCCAGCATATTTCTCTTCACACCATTCTGTGTGCTCCCAGCATTCAGTCTGCTTTGCTATGGTACAAGTCTCCAGTGTTTCCAGCATATCTCTCTACACACCATTTCGTGTGCTCCCAGCAGTCAGTGTGCTTCAGCATCGCTCTCAAGCCTTACACCATTCAGTGTGCTTCAGCATCACTCTCAAGCCTCACATCATTCAGTGTGCTTCAGCATTGCTCACAAACCTCACACCATTCAGTGTGATTCAGAATTGCTCACAAGCCTCACACCATTTAGTGTGCTTCAGCATCACTCTCATGTCTCACACTATACAGTGTGCTTCAGCATTGCTCACAAGCCTCACACTATTCAGTGTGCTTCAGCATTGCTCACAAGCCTCTCATGATTCAGTGCTCTTCAGCATTGCTCGCAAGCCTCTCATGACTCAGTGCTCTTCAGCATCGCTCGCAAGCCTCTCATCACTCAGTTTTCCTCAGCATCGCTCTCAAGTTCCGGTCATTCCGAGAATCTCTAGCATCAACCACGAACTTTGGTGGCTGCTAAGTTCTGCATGAGAAAAACCTATATCCGGTCATCTCTACTCCGGCCCAGCTGTGGTCCCTCTTCCCGATCATCGGAAGAACCCCCATCTAACCATTGTTATCAAATGAACACACTCATTCCCCTGATCATTTTGACACCAAGCACGACATGTTTATCTTGTTCCGTTCCAATAAAACATATATATATATATATATATATATATCTGATGTTATACTCTATTATATAATTTAATACATAATGATGCTAAACATGTTTTGTCTATGTGTTGCATGAATATGTTGTATATGTCTTTGCGGCTTCTCCGTGTGAATGCATATACTACCTTATATGCGCAAAACGCACGGACAGAAACCCATCTGTTTGGATTTTGTATTTGGTGTGTACAGTATGTAATATTTTTGACTTCGACACCTTAAGCCATAACCTCTTACCTTACCTAACCTTAAACTATAACCTCTTACCTTCCCTAACCCTAAGCCATAACCTCTTACCTTCCCTAACCTTAAGCCATAACCTCTTATCTTCCCTAACCTAAGCCATAACCTCTTACTTTCCCTAACCTTAAGCCATAACCTCTTACCTTCCCTAACCTTAAGCCATAACCTCTTATCTTCCCTAACCTTAAGCTATAACCTCTTACCTTCTGTAACCCTAAGCCATAACCTCTTACTTTCCCCAACCTTAGGCCATAACCTCTTACCCTCCCTAACCTTAAGCCATAACCTCTTACCTTCCCTAACCTTAAGACATACCCTCTTACCCTCCCTAACCTTAAACCATAACCTCTTACCTTCCCTAACCTTAAGCCATACCCACTTACCTTCTCTAACTTTAAGCCATACCCTCTTACCTTCCCTAACCTTAAACCATAACCTCTAACCTTCTCTAACCTTAAGCCATAACCTCTTACCCTCCCTAACCTTAAGCCATACCCTCTTATCTTCCCTAACCTTAAGCTATAACCTTTTACCTTCTGTAACCCTAAGCCATAACCTCTTACCCTCCCTAACCTTAAACCATACCCTCTTATCTTCCCTAACCTTAAGCCATAACCTCTTACTTTCCCCAACCTTAAGCCATAACCTCTTACCCTCCCTAACCTTAAGCCATACCCTCTTATCTTCCCTAACCTTAAGCCATAACCTCTTACTTTCCCCAACCTTAAGCCATAACCTCTTACCCTCCCTAACCTTAAGCCATACCCTCTTATCTTCCCTAACCTTAAGCCATAACCTCTTACTTTCCCCAACCTTCAGCCATAACCTCTTACCTTCCCTAACCTTCAGCCATAACCTCTTACCTTCCCCAAACTTAAGCCATAACCTCTTACCCTCCCTAACCTTAAGCCATAACCTCTTACCTTCCCTAACCTTAAGACATACCCTCTTACCCTCCCTAACCTTAAGCCATAACCTCTTACCTTCCCTAACCTTAAGCCATACCCACTTACCTTCTCTAACCTTAAAACATACTTCTTACCTTCCCTAACCTTAAGCCATAACCTCTTACCTTTCCTAACCTTAAGCCATAACCTCTTACCTTTCCTAACCTTAAGCCATACCCACTTACCTTCCCTAACCTTAAACTATATCCTCTTACCTTCCCTAACTTTAAGCCATACCCTCTTCCCTTCCCTAACCTTAAGCCATACCCTCTTATCTTTCCTAACCTTTAGCCATAACCTAATACCTTCCCTAACCTTAAGCTATAACCTCATACCTTCTGTAACCTTAAGCCATACCCTCTTACTTTCCCCAACCTTAAGCCATAACCTCTTACCTTCCCTAACCTTAAGCCATACCCTCTTACTTTCCCCAACCATAAGCCATAACCTCTTACCTTCCCTAACCTTAAGCCATAACCTCTTACCTCCCCTAACTTTAAGCCATAACCTCTTGCTTTCCGTAACTTTAGATTAGAGCTCTTCACATGAAAAAAAAGTATACACTGCTCAAAAAAATAAAAGGAACACTTAAACAACACAATGTAACTCCAAGTCAATCACACTTCTGTGAAATCAAACTGTCCACTTAGGAAGCAACACTGATTGACAATCAATTTCACATGCTGTTGTGCAAATGGAATAGACAACAGGTGGAAATTATAGGCAATTAGCAAGACACTCCCAATAAAGGAGTTGTACTGCAGGTGGTGACCACAGACCACTTCTCAGCTATTATGCTTTCTGGCTGATGTTTTGGTCACTTTTGAAAGCTGGTGGTGCTTTCACTCTAGTGGTAGCATGAGACAGAGTCTACAACCCACACAAGTGGCTCAGGTAGTGCAGCTCATCCAGGATGGCACATCAATGCGAGCTGTGGCAAGAAGGTTTGCTGTGTCTGTCAGCGTAGTGTCCAGAGCATGGAGGCGCTACCAGGAGACAGGCCAGGAGGGCAACAACCCAGCAGCAGGACCGCTACCTCCGCCTTTGTGCAAAGAGGAACAGGAGAAGCACAGAGCCCTGCAAAATGACCTCCAGCAAGCCACAAATGTGCATGGGGTATATTTACTAAAATTCGTATTTGTACTGATTTGGAGGGAGATTCATCACGAATGACATCGAATGTGTGAATTTGCAACTTTTTGAAATTTTTACGCCTCGTTTACTAAGCTGTCGTATTTGTATTTTTCGTGTTTTCCGATGTCGATGTCATTCGTGGTTTTGTAAGGTAGAATGCGGCCGATTTAGTTGTTTTGCGGCCATGTTATGAGTTTTTTTTACGACTGCGTCACATTTCGGTGACGGCAGTGTTTATCCATTCCCGGACGGAGGAGTGTCTGTGCTCATTACTATGAAAACGCCCCAAACTGTCCGCACCTCGTGGGTTTAGCTAGTGGAGAGGTGAGAGGAAGGTGTGTTAGGAGTTGGTGAGTTTTTTGGAGTTTGTGGAGGGTTTGAGGAGGTTATTTTCGATTGTTGAGTGCTGTACTGTGTGTGTAAGTAGTCTTGTCATACTTGTTGTGTAGTTAATTAAAAGTCTGTCTAGTTTTTTGTCATTGTTTTTTTTTTAACGTCTATTGTCATTGTTTGTGAGTGTGTGTGTGTGTGTGTGTGTGTGTGTGTGTGTGTGTGTGTGTGTGTGTGTGTGTGTTTGGTGTGTAGTGGTAGTGGAGGAGTGTGTTTACTGTTTTTTTTTCTCAGTGTTATTTGTTGTTTGTCTTGATTATGTCCCAGTCAGAGGTAAGTGTGGTGGAGGAGGTGAGTGAGAGGGAGGAGGTGAGTGAGAGGGAGGAGGTGAGTGAGGTGGAGGAGGTGAGTGAGAGGGAGGAGGTGAGTGAGGTGGATGAGGTTAGTGAGGAGGAGGAGGTGAGTGAGAGGGAGGAGGTGAGTGAGGTGGAGGAGGTGAGTGAGAGGGAGGAGGTGAGTGAGGTGGAGGAGGTGAGTGAGAGGGAGGAGGTGAGTGAGGTGGAGGAGGTGAGTGAGGTGGAGGAGGTGAGTGTGGCGGAGGAGGTGAGTGAGAGGGAGGAGGTGAGTGAGGTGGATGAGGTTAGTGAGGAGGAGGAGGAGGTTGCTGCTGCAGCCTCCAGTAATAGTGATAGTGATGGTGTTGTAGCTCCGCAGCTACGCACCACTACAAAGACGGGCCGCAATGTTAAATTCAGCTACGCTGAGAATATGGCTTTGGTGTGGGACCTGATCAGGCATCATCGACAGTTGTTTGGCCATGATGCTGCAAAGGTGTCATCACGCAGGAAGACTGTTCTGTGGGGGAAGGTCGTTGCGGCTGTTAATAGTGAGGGTGTGGTGAGGCGCACTGAGGACACGTGTCATAAGCGATTCTACAAAATCAAGCACCGTGTCAAGGCTAAGATGTCGAAGGAGGCTAAATCAGCCCGCCAAACCGGGGGTGGACACTCCTTCCGAGCATGTTATCGGGATTGGGAGGAGCCTGTGCGTTCTCTGATTCCGCCAGAAGTGGTTGGTGCGACTCATGTCTGGGATTCGGATCGGCCAAGGCAGGATGGTGAGTTAATTGTCTTGTTTTTTTAAATTTAAACATCTGTGCTTTGTCCTTAGTTGTCTGAAATGTCTTCTAGCTAATTGTGATTGTAAGCTGATTCATTCTTCTAATGTGTTGGTGATGTAGTGCAGGCCTGGCCAACCTGTGGCTCTCCAGCTGTTGTAAAACTACAAGTCCCATTATGCCTTGCCACAGTTTTGCTATTAGGGAATGCTGGGATGTGTAGTTTCACTCCATCTGGAGAGCCACAGGTTGGCCAGGCCTGATGTAGTGGTAATCTCAATTATGTATTTGTTGGTGACATTGCAGATGGTATTGAAGGGAAGATATGCCTTTTTGCAGATGATACAAAGATATGCAACAGGGTAGACACACCGGGAGGGGTAAAACAAATGATAAATGACCTAGGTAGGCTTGAGAAATGGTCAAGAACGTGGCAACTACAGTTTAATGGTAAAAAATGCAAAATCATGCACTTGGGTCTCAAAAACCCAAAGGCTAAATATAGTACAGGTTGAGTATCCCTTATCCAAATATTCCGAAATACGGAATATTCCGAAATACGGAATTTTTTGAGTGAGAGTGAGATAGTGAAACCTTTGTTTTCTGATGGGTCAATGTACACACACTTTGTTTAATACACAAAGTTATTAAAAATATTGTATTAAATGACCTTCAGGCTGCGTGTATAAGGTGTATATGAAACAAAAATGATTTGTGTGAATGTAGACACACTTTGTTTAATGCACAAAGTTATTAAAAATATTGGCTAAAATTACCTCTAGGCTGTGTGTATAAGGTGTATATGAAACATAAATAAATTCTGTGCTTAGACTTTGGTCCTATCACCATGATATCTCATTATGTTATGCAGTTATTCCAAAATACGGAAAAATCCGATATCCAAAATACTTCTGGTCCCAAGCATTTTGGATAAAGGATACTCAACCTGTATCAAGGGTACTATAATGGAAACTACTGAGGAGGAAAGGGATCTAGGAGTCACTATTTCAAGTGACTTGAAGGCAGGAAAGCAATGCAACAAAGCAATGAGAAAGGCTAGTCAGATGCTTGGTTGCATAGGGAGGGGAATCAGCAGCAGAAAGAAAGAAGTAATAATGCCACTGTATAGGTCATTGGTACGGTCTCATCTAGAATACTGTATTCAGTTCTGGAGACCATATCTCCAGAAGAATATAAATACATTAGAGAGTGTACAAAGAAGGGCAACTAAAATGGTGTATGGCCTACATCACAAAACATACCCAGAAAGACCAAGAAAATCTCAATATGTATAGTTTGTAGCAGAGAAGGGAAAGGGGGGATATGATAGAAACTTTCAAATATATGAAGGGTCTTAACAAAGTTCAGGAGGGAAACATTCTTAAAAGGAAGAGGAGTATTAGAACTCGAGGACACACACTGAGACTGGAGGTGGGGGAGGTTCAGGGGAAATTTAAGGAAAAATGACTGCACAGAAAGGGTAGTGGATAAGTGGAATAGCCTCCCATCAGAGGTGGTAGAGGCTAAGACTGTAGAGGAATTTAAACATACTTGGGATAGGTATATGAATATCCTTACAAAGAATTAAGGTTGAAAAAGGGTTGAGATTGTCTAAAGGATAAAATAAAAAAGGGGCAGATTAGATGGGCCAAGTGGTTCTTATCTGCCGTCAAATTCTATGTTTCTATGTATGTTTTTATCCTTTGTATTGTCAATTTTTCTGGTTGCCTTGGCCTTTTTCTGGTGTCTTATTTCACAAGGAAATGTTTGTAGGTGTATTTTAAAGAAGTGTGATTAATGTGTTTTATGCATATTTTTTTATTTTTAAATTTCAATGGACTTATGTTTATTGTGTGTTGTTCTGGGTTATCAATTGTGTGGTTGATATGATTTTTCATGCATATTTGGATTTGATGTTTACAATTTTGTGCAGATATTTGTGGGTAGTGTTTTCTTGTTAGCATCAAAAATTGGTAACTTAGCGTACAATATTGTGTTTGTGTCAAGCTACGACGTTTGGGTTTTAAGTAGTATAATATTGTGCATTATGCGACTTTTTGTATTTATTGTTTGGTGAAATTGTTTCTTATTTAAAGTATACACACCCAATGAAGTCAGGCAGAAAAGCATAAGCATCGTTTAGTTTACTTCTCATCAGGTTCCACTTATGTTTACATCACAATAAGGAATTTGCATAAACATATCAACAAAATAGTATGCTCATAAGGACATTCTTTATATTTGTACAATACGAAAGAGAAGCAGCACAGCCAGGCCACATCCCAAACTGCCAAGAGATGCAGATGGTGGCAATGCAGGTAAGATTAAAACTGTAAACACATATTCTGCAAACACATAGAAAAACAAAATGTTAATGTTTATCTTATCACATAGGTTCTTATTCAGCAAACCCCCCTCAACTAAGGCGCCCATCACAGGGCTCGGTTACTGCGGCTACAAGGCCAACCAAGAGATGCCGTCTTGAGGCTCATTCACCAGCATCATCATCACCACCCCAACGGCGCATCTCCGCAGTGTCGGCCCTGCCACCACAAGCTATTTTGGCCAGCCCACAAAGTGAGGATCCACAATTCCCTCAGTTGTCTGGTGAGTGAACATAACAATTACCTGTAAAGAAGTAAAAAAACAGTGGGGTAGATGTATTAACCTGGAGAAGGCATAAGGAAGTGAAAAACCAGTGATATGTGCAAGATGATAAAGGCAGCAGCACAAAAAAAATAACAGTAAATTTACATATTGGAGCTGATTGGCTGGTGCCTTTATCACCTTGCACATATCACTGGTTTATCACTTCCTTATGCCTTCCCCAGGTTTATACATCTGCACCACTGTTTTTGCACAGCAAAAAAAACAAAACACAAGTGAACAGTAATCCTTGTAATAATCACCAACAGCAAGCACATGGTGGTAAGGTTTTTTTAGATGGTTAATTGTCAGATGTGATGTTGGCCATAGCAACAAATATTTATATTTTGAATCTTTGCGAAAAACACCTACATAAATGTTAAGTCTCATCCAATTGTTTTGCATGGCCAACATCACCAGTTCTAAACTTAGGGCAGCTTAAGACTTTTCCCCCCATTGTTAATGTTTACATTTTAGACCACTATTTTTGTTAACGTTTTGGGCCAGACCACTGACTGCCTTGAACAATGTGTGAGTGTATTGGTCAACACATTTATTGTATTGTGTGTGTTGTTCCAAAGGAAGCTTCATACCCAATAAGTAAATGTAGTAATTTGTATTTCTTAGAGTTCTTTGTGGTCGCACATTAATTATGGCTCAGAGTCCAACAATTCCCTCAAACTTTTTACACCTGAGTAATGAATGTTAGTAGCCACATATTTATACAAAAAGTTGAAAAACATAGTTAAGTTTAGGCCACAATCTATTTATCAATTCCAACATGAATATTAAGAAGTAATGCATGTTGACGTAAAGCTATAGTAAGACCAATGCCAAATATTTACTAAATAGTGGCTGTCTTCAACTCCATACAGAACAAGCCATCATGACCGAGGATGCCCAGCAGGAAAGTTTCCAGCAGGATACCTACACACTACACCTGCAAGCCATAGATCCTACCCAGCCAACCACGCTGCAGGACATACCCCAACCACCCTAAACATCCCACAGCCCACAATTGAGCACAACACCACCCCAGACACAAATTGTCCCTGAGTTTTGGAGCAGTTGAGCCACACAACAGGCGCAAAACTATGCGTGCCTCAACTCCCACAGCCAATACCTGGCAAGTCTGCCCCGTCATCTGCCTAGACTGAGTTGAAACTCAGGCAGACTTATAGTTCAGGTGGGCAGAATTGCCAACTCAATAGAGCAGATGATGGCAGACCACTGCCAAATGCAAACCAATCTCCAACGCATCATGGATGAACAACAGCGGCAGCAACAATCCCTAATTCAGATAATCCAACACAACCAAATTATAAACGACAACCTGTCCAGAATAATAACAAGCAACACTGCCGCTAATACGCAACTCACTGCAAGCCTCAATATACTAAGTCAAAGCCTTAATGTGTTGGCATCACACCAAGTCAGCTCTAGCTCGGGGACAACTACACCAAGCCAGACCCCAGTTCACTCCCCAGTTAGACGCTCCATTAGAACCCGGACCAACGAGCCAGCCCAATCCTCGGCACCCAGGCAGCACACACACACAAAAAAATAATAATCTGTCCTGCAGCTAATAGTTTGTTATTTTAAATATTATGTTGATTTGTTACAGCAAAAATGCCTGTGTTGAAGGTAATAAATTGTTCACACGGAATATCTGTATTGTTTAATTAGCTACAGAAACCCCCTGCACATTAGTGTCTAGGCCCAGATGTCTATTGGTATAAATATTTTGCCTGCCCCTAGGTGGCCTCAGCTCAACGTGTGTCTAATCTATGGCACCCAGCACATTGGGCATGGCCGCAAGCTCAGAGAAAGCTACCCTGACTGCATGCCACTGCGACTCCTGGGAAGGGAAGCAGAGAGAGGCATCTATGTGGCCATCCAAGACATCCAAAACCTGAGAGGACATTCCTAAATTTAAGGTGAGTGTCATGACCTGTCATCAATACAATACTGTGTTATATTACATTACAGAAGCACCATTTAGACATAGACGTGTATATATGTTTTAACTCACCTGAATTACATATTTATAAAATGTGGCCTGTGAGATACTAATCACATCGGCAGTCACAGGCTGGAAGCTGCCAGTAGCCATAAAGTGCAACACAGCCAGGAGTTTGTGCAGGCTTGAGACAGGGCGAGAGCGTGCTGTCTCAGGGTCTAGGTTCAGTTTGACAAGGTCATACAGACGGAAAATGTTATTTACATTTAGTCGGACCATCTGTATAACCTGGTCATCAGCCAATTTGTTAAAGTTTAAACGCCCACTAAAAAAAACAGGCATGCCCAGCCTACGCGGAACCTGTACAACCTGCTGACCATGTTCATTTTACTGGACTTGGTTTATTGTAGCCTCATTGAGCAATGTCAGGTATCCCCCAGCAAACAACAAAGCAGTACTACACACGGTAGCAGCCATTTCAGAGTGAGAGAGGAGAAAAATGTGTTTGGGCCCCTTTTAAAGGTCCAAAAAGTCAGGTGTGAGTAATGTAGAATTGGCAACACATGTAAACACGCTTCTCAAAAGCAGGTCTACTTTTTTTTAGGCTTTTTGTACGATTAGTATTTTTTCACGGCCGCACATGCATTTTTACGGAAGAGATTTCAAATACGAATGCTTAGTAAATGACCAAGTTCTATATCTAAACAGCCGCGTTTGACCGATGGTGTATTCATTCATATTTTTACTACACAGCCGTAATAAAAATACGAATGCCCTCATCACTGCCGAGATTTTAGTTTAGTAAATTACGGAGATAACACATAGAAAAAAAATGCAAAATCGGTCAAAATCGGGACCTTAGTAAATATACCCCCACGACCCACGTGTCTACTCAAACGATCAGAAACAGACTTTATGAGGGTGGTATGAGTGCCCGACGTCCACGGGGTGGCTGGGGGGTTGTGCTTACAGCCCAACACTGTGCAGGACATTTGGCATTTGCCAGAGAACACCAAGATTGGCAAATTCGCCACTGGCGCCCTGTGCTCTTCACAGATGAAAGCAGGTTCTCACTGAGCACATGTGGCAGACATAACAGAGTCTGGAGATGCCAGGGAGAACGTTCTGCTGCCTGCAACATCCTCCAGCATGACCGGTTTGGCAGTGGGGGAGTAATGGTGTGGGGTGGCATTTCTTTGGGGGACGTATAGCCCTCCATGTGCTCGCCAGAGGTAGCCTGACTGCCATTAGGTGCCGAGATGAGATCCTCAGACCCCTTGTGAGACCATATGCTGGTGCAGTTGGCCCTGGGTACCTCCTAATGGAAGACAATGCTAGACCTCATGTGGCTGGAGTGTGTCAGCAGTTCCTGCAAAACGAAGGCATTGATGCTATAGACTGGCCCGCCCGTTCCCCAGACCTGAATCCAATTGAGCACATCTAGGACATCATGTCTCACTCCATCCATTAACGCCACATTGCACCACAGACTGTCCTGGAGCTGGCGGATGCTTTAGTCCAGGTCTGGGAGGAGATTTCTCAGGAGACCATCTGCCACCTCATCAGGAGCATGCCCAGGCATTGTAGGGAGGTCATACAGGCATGTGGAGGCCACACACACTACTGAGCCTCATTTTGACTTGTTTTAAGGACATTACATCAAAGTTGGATCAACCTGTAGTGTGTTTTGCCACTTTCATTTTGAGTGTGACCCCAAATCCAGACCTCCATGGGTTAATAAATTTGATTTCCATTGATAATTTTTGAGTGATTTTATTGTCAGCACATTCAACTATGTAAGAACAAAATATTTAATAAGAATATTTCATTCATTCAGGTCTAGGATGTGTTATTTTAGTGTTCCCTTTATTTTTTTGAGCAGTGTATATTTTCCTGGTTACTTTTTAATATGCATTATTAAAAGTTATTCATTATATATTTATTATGCTGCCATACAAGAAAATCCTTCATCTTCTTTTTCTGTAGGGAACCTGTGTCTTTTTCATTGGGTTTAATGGGCAGTTGCCCAAGGGCCCCAGAATTCTTCCGGTCTTCAGGATTTTTGAAACTATATCCGACTTCAAAGCAGCGGTCCCGTCTGAGCCTGTTACTTTCTCTTACCTGTTGCACATTTCCGGTCCTGTCCCTGCTCCAGGTCCACACGCCTGGGATGCGGACTTACATATTTATAGGTGGATTGCTCCGGCTCCTGAATCCACATCTCCTAGATCCAGCAGATGCCCAGGGGCCTACACTATTGTTAAGACAACCCTGCCTGTGATATCCTGCTGCCAGTGCCTACATATGTGATCGGCTGGTCCGCTGTGTGCTCTGCTCCATCTCCACGCCTCACCTGTGTATCTAGGAGTACGGCTGTACAGTATCTGTGCACTGCAATAAACCAAAGCTACTGGTTAAGTCTATCTGGCTGCTGTGCTCCAACAGTTCTTTCTGCTGGTGTCTACTATATATCACCTGTGTACACCACACAATAGTACACACATATCAACACCCCCTTCCTCATCCCCCGGGCACCCATGCCAGTTACTGTACAAACCCTTTGTATAAATTACCTGCAGTACACTTTCCCCCTATATCTCACATGTTGTGTAGTTCCATCTGCTGCTCTCGGGCAAAACAGCGCCAGGAATAGAAAATAATGAAGAAAATGACATCTTGAAATGTTGTTATGAAATTTACCGCCGGGTGTTTGGGGCGAGTTACTGTACGTTGTGTGTTTATTGCCGGTAGGGAGCAAAGATCACTACTGTGCCAAACATTCTTTCACTTTCTCTATTACTATCTTATTCTTTTTTATCAGCACAAAGGGAAATATTCCATCCAGCACAGTCTGCATCACAGGAGCCAGGACCACGGTACTGTATGTGGGGTATTTGGGGGTAATATAGGCTCAAGGAGAAGGAATAGGGGGCAGATAACGTATGGGAGGGTGATTTCTTTGTGTGTAGTTGCTATTTTCGAGCTCATCTCTTCCGCCCGCATTTTGCGCTGTATTTGGGAGTTTACATTTTACAGAATGAATACTGTATGAATTAGGGACAGACCGGTGCTGTCTACCAGACCGGGCGCAGGAAAAGGTGGCATGGTTCTGGCACACGGGGGTATGCCATGAGTCACAGTGGCATTGTGTCTCTGTATGCCGGACGGCTGAGCAGTGCGCCGGGAGGTGGAGATGCTTAGTTAGACCTAGTCTCTCTGCATGGCCGAACTGGCCCATCAGGTCATAGGGCAGATGGGCAGACTGGCCCTGATATGAATAGAGCTAGGGCACCGATGACCAGGTCTGTCTTCTGTGTGGTATATATTGGGGCAATACAGAAGGTCAAGTTCTACCTGTGAAATGTGCTAGACTAACGTGTATTTTTCAGAACGACTTTCGTTATTTACCTCCTGTGTCCTTCATGTGTGATCAGGACTACAACCCTCAGCAGTCAGTGACAGCGATGGAATGAGAGCATAGAGGGACAGCAGCTGGCACAGTCCCTGGTGACGTCTCTTTATCATAGCTATAAAAATGGAAGTTTACCATATGTACTAAGCCGTGAAGTCAGTAAACGCTAGCAGCCTTTGTTAGCAGCCTCTGGATAGCAACCTACAGTGGGGTTGAAAGTTTGTGAGCCCTTCAGAATATTCTATATATCTGCTGAAATTTGGCCAAAAACTACCCCCAATTTTCACACAAATACTAAAAGTAGATAAAGAGACTAAATCAAACAAATGAGACAAAAATATTACACGTGCTTATTTTTTTATTGAGAGCAATGATCCAATATCCCATATCTGTGAGTGGTAAAAGTATGTGACCCTTTGCTGTCAGTATCTGGTATGACCGCCTTGTGCAGCAATAACTGCATGTAATGTTTATGGTACATGTTGATTAGTCCTGAACATCAGCTTGACGGAATTTACCCCATTCCTCGGTACAAAACAGCTTCACCTCTGTTATGTTGGTTGGTTTCCTTCCATGAACTGCTCACTTCAGGTCCTTCCACAACATTTCCATTGGATTAAGGTCAGGCAGGGCCAGCTCCAGGAACATTGCTTAGGAGCGTCCGCACTGGGTACCGGAATCCTAAGGGCAGCTGTCAGCCACCTGCCATTCAGTTGCCAGATTCTTCAGCCAGTCAGAGCTCGTGGACTGGCAGTAGTGACTCCTGATTGGCTGCCAGACCGCGATCTTTGATTGGCTCATGAATCGGCACCTGACTTGAGATACCAGCTGCCGGATTTTGGACTGAGAGGCAGGTGAGGCACATGCTGCGCTCTCCTCCCCTCAGGCACAGCAGCAGAGCCCAGCAGTAGGAGTACCAGAGTCTGACAGCAGCAGAGTTCGGCGGGCGGTCGGCAGTGAGCAGCACTACTGGTGGCATGTGTATCTGGCACTGCTCTACTGGGGCATATGTGTATCTTTCACTACTGGGGGCATATGTGTATCGGGCACTATTGGGAACATATGTGTATCTGGAACTATTGGGGTCATATATGTACATGGCACTGTTGGGGGAAGATTTATATCTGGCACTGCTGGGGGCATACAGTATGGGTATCTGGCACTATTGGGGGCATATATGTATCTTACACTATAGGGAACATATGCGTATCTGGCACTGCACTATTGGGAGCATACGTGTTTCTGGCACTATTGGGGGCATATGTGTATCTGGCACTGCTGGGGGCTTATTTGTATCTGGAACTATTGGGGCAAATGTGTATCTGTCACTGCTGGGGGCATATGTGTATCTGTCACTGCTGGGGCATACATGTATCTGGCACAGTTGGGGGTATATGTGTATCTGGCACTATTGGGGGCATATATGTATCTGACACTATTGGGGGCAGATGTGTATCTGACACTGCTGGTGGCATATGTGTATCTGGACCCATTGGGGGAATATGCGTATCTGGCACTGCACTTTTGGGGGCATATGTGTACCTGGCACTGCTGGGGGCATATGTGTATCCAGCACTATTGGGGTCATATGTGTATCTGGCACTACTAGGGCATATGTGTATCTGGTACTGCTGGGGGCATATGTATAGCTGGCTCTATTAGGGCATATGTGTATCTCACACTGCACTACTGGGGGCATATGTGTATCTGGCACTCTTAGGGGAATAATGTATGTGTATCTGGTACTATTGTGGCATATGTGTATCTGTCACTATTGGAGTCATATGTATATGTGGCACTGCCCTAGGCATATGTGTATCTGACACTACTGGGGGCATATGTGTATCTGGCACTATTAGGGGCATATGTGTATCTAACAAAATCAGGGGCATATGTGTATCTGGCACTATTGGGGGCATCTATGTATCTGACACTATAGAAGGCAGATATGTATCTGGCACTGATGGGGGCATATGCATATCTGGCACTGCACTATTGGGGGCATATGTGTATCCGGCACTATTGGGGGCATATGTGTATCTAGCACTGTTGGGGGCATATGTGTATCTGGCACTATTGGGGGCATATGAGTATCTGGCACGGCTGGGGGCATATGTGTATAAGCACTGCTGGTGTTAGGCCCGCGTTGCCCGGTGCCGAGCAACTAGGGGCACCAGGCGCGCTGAGCCACCAGGTCCCTAGCAACGCTAGAACGCCGTGCGCGCTGAGCCGCCGGGTCCCTAGCAACGCTAGGACGCCGGGAGCGCCAAGCCGCCGGGACCTTAGCAACGGGGATGCCACAGGTGGACCGTGTTCCCCGTTGCTGGGTTAATTAATTAGTGTGCACACATGTTTCTCTGGTCGTGCAGCAGGGCAGCTGCACGACATTTGTTGTGATTGGGCTCTATACTCTGATTGGAGGATTCCCTGCTAAATGCCTTCTCAGTACCTCACACAGACGCCGATGATAGTTTCTTGCATGCTGCTCATGTTTGGTAAACCTCTGTTCCTGGTCTGCTGTGCCCGGTCATTCCAGTCCTCTGAGTTCCTGAGTCTTGGTGTTTGTCATCTCATCCCAAGGAGTTCTCCTGATCCTCATTTACCTGTGACAGTCTTTAGAGGATCTCGTTCGGTTTCGTGAGTGGCGGCTCTGCCGCGTGCTGCGGCCTAGGCCGCTTTATATTGTTTTCTTGTTTTGGAGCATTTGCGGAGGTATCCACTTCCACAGTCCTCTCCGGAACTCGGCGGTGCCATGTAGGAGAGTGGACAAGTGGAGTATTTTGGTTGTTCTTTTCCCTGGCGGTAATCCGCGCATACTTTAGTTTTAGGTTTGTTAGTAGCCCCTGGCCTTGTTGTTTAGTTAGAGGGCCCCTTGTTATCTCCCTGTCTTGGTTCACTCTTTGTCTCTCATTAAGACCTGAGGGGGCATCGGAGTTGGGCAGACGTAATCCGGCCTTCAAACGCGGCTGCCATGGGCCCAAGCAACCATAGTCTCGCAAGAGTGTACTGACAGCACGGGCGAGACAACGGAAATAGGGTGCCAGGGACTATTCCCATTCCTTTCCCCTTTCCCATCATTACGTTCTGGTATTCTGGTCCTTTCATATAAGATCACCCCAGACCTGAGTATTAGAATCATAACAGCTGGGGGCATATGTGTATCTGGCACTAATGGGGAGCATATGTGTATCTGGCACTTCTGGGGGCATATGTGTATCTCGCACTGCAGTACTGGGGACATATGTGTATCTGGCACTATTAGGGGCATACTGTATGTGTATCTGGAAGTATTGGGGCATATGTGTATCTGGCTCTATTGGGGGCATATGCGTATCTGGCACTGCACTACTGGGGGCATATGTGTATCTGGCACTATTGGAGTCATATGGGTATCTGGCACTGCACTACTGCGGGAATATGTGTATCTGGCATTACTGGCTTCATTATGTGTATCTGGCACTCTTTTGGGATCATTATGTGTATCTGGCATTATACTGGAATGTTATGTGTATCTGACACATTACTGGAGACAAGGGGCCTAATTCAGAGTTGATTGCAGCAGCAAATTTGTTAGCAGTTGGGCAAAACCATGAGCACTGCATGGGGAGCACATATAACATGTGCAGAGAGAGTTAGATTTGGGTGGGGTGTGTTCAAACTGAAATCTAAATTGCAGTGTAAAAATAAGGCAGCCAGTATTACCCTGCACCAAAATAAAATAACCCACCCAAATCTAACTCTCTCTGCACATGTTATATCTGCCCCACCTGCAGTGCACATGGTTTTGCCCAACTGCTAACAAATTTGCTGCTGCAATCAACTCTGAATTACCCCCAATATGTGTAAGAAACACTACTGTGGGGGTTTTGTGTAAGGCTGCTAATTGGTGTGTTAAGGGGTGTGTGAAAATATATATATTTAGAGTTTGATATCATAATATAAAGTTGCGAAGCCATGCCCACTGTGACGACAGAGAGGGCACGTCGTGTCGCACAGTCATAAAATACATGCGGTTACTTTCCTAGCCCTGGTCCTACCCATGGACTCCCCTAATTGTTGATATGTTATTAGTTATATATATGCTAGGCAATATTGTATTGTGTTGTGTTATTATATTGTACAGTTAGATTTTATATGTTATATTTGGACTATGTGGTTTTTTTGGTTATACTGTGTTCAATGTGTGTAGTTGTTAATAGGAATAGTTCTCTGCCAGAGGATTTCACAGACAAATAGCAGTGGAATCCCTTGTCTGCTACACAGGGGATAAATCTGGTGGTGAATGGACACTATCTGATACTTGGAGGAGGGATGACCTAATTAGCATCCATTGTTCTCCAGTAGGCCTGTATAGACATGTTACAGGACAACAATAGGGTTTACCCTACAATGAACCTGGCCTTTTCCCAGCGATATCCACCCCTTACTCTGCAGCTCCAATAAGCAGAGAGCACCACGTCTTGGACAGCCCTGGAAGGCAGGTCTACACCTAGAGGAATTGGTGGGACTTTTGAAAGAGAGGGAGATCTGCACAGAAGGTCAGAGAGTGGATGTACCTCGGAAGTGCGGATGCTGACTAGGCATTGCAGTGCTGTCAGTGGCGAAAATCCATGGCGCCGGACGCTGTGTGAGCTGGTATTCCAGACCAGGAGACACAGAACTACTGCTGGCAGGTAACCTCAGGAGACTGTAATTCTAAACTACTGTAGGGACTTAGTAAGTAAGATACCATCCTGGCTTACAATTGTTAATGTTATTGTGTACTGTGTGTGTATATTTACAATAAAGGGCATTTGCCACTTTACTAAACTGTTTACCTGAGTGAGCAGAGAATCCGTATCCTCACACCCACTTTCCCGTTGAGGGGTGAAGGTGCTTCAGAATTGATCGCTCAGGGTGCTGGAGCCGGCCCTGAGATTCTTTGGATTAATAACTTGTGTGATTTGGGTCGCTGTCTTGCTGTATGACCCAATTTCTCTTGAGATGCAGCTCATGGACTGATGTACTGATATTTTACTTTTGAATATTCTGGTATAATTCAGAATTCATTGTCCCATCAATGATCATGAGTCATCCTGGACCAGATGCCACAAAACAGGCACAAATCATGATACCACCACCACCATGTTTCACAGATGGTATGAGGTTCTTATGCTGGAATGTGTTCTCCTTTCTCCAAACATAACTCTTCTAATTTAAAACAAAAAGCTCTATTTTGGACTCATCTGTCCACAAAACATGTTCCAATAGCTTACTGGCTTATCCCAGTGATCTTTAACAAACAGCACACAGGCAGCAATGTTCTTTATTGATAGCAGCAGCTTTCTCCTTGCAATCTTGCCATGCACACCCTTGTTGTTCAGTGTCCTCCTGATGGTAGATCCATTAACATTAACATTAGCTAATGTGAGAAAGGCCTTCAGTTCCTTAGAGATTACCTTGGGTTCCTTTGTGACCTTGTAAACTGTTATGGTGCCCATACTCTTGTGAGATTATCGGTACTAGCCTTCGATTTAGACCACATCTGTGAAAAAAATCGAAGGATTGTATGCACATTTTAGGTACCTTGAGATGCGATGTACGAGCACACCGCTCGAATATTGCGTCTCAAGACATTATGTGCTGCACTTTCTCGCATCACAGTGCGATCGCATGTGGTTTTAAACCCACATGAGATATATCGCAGTGCGATGTGCGATGGGCACCTACCAGGAGCAGCCAGAGGCCGCTCCCACTTGGCGATGACGTGCCCATCACGTGATTACCATGCGATCTATCGCATGGTAATCACTTTGGCAGTTCAGGTGCAATTTCATCACACCAGAACTGCCGGTGCAATGCCATGCGATGTTGTGTTGTGGGGCATCGCACAAGTGTATTGCAAGCATTAGACATCTTGCTCTTGGCATGATCTTTGTTAGTCGACCTGGGGAGGGTAATAATGGTCTGGAATTTCCTCCATTTGTACACAATCTGTCTGACTGTTGATTGGTGGAATCCAAACTCTTTAGAGATGGTTTTGTAACCATTTCCAGCCTGATGAGCACCAACAACTCTTCTTCTGAAGTATTATTAACTCCAATAACATTAATTTACAGCCATTTGCAGACAATTTTGACAACCTTACAGCTCATAATGTTGTTTTCATCCATGGTAGGCCATGGTCTGCACCGAGCTGGCTGGTTACTGAGCAACAGAGCAGCGGCACAAACACATGACAGTTTATAGCATATCTATAAAACACTGACACAGAGTGGAATAAATTAATGGTGGTGCAAGATGGAATTGTCCTTGGGCCCTTCCCACCCACCCTTATGTTGGATATAAAAAAGGCCATGCACAGTTTAACAAACCAAGCGCTCCAGCAACAGTTACAGAGCTTTTGAGGCTGAAGTGCTTGGTTTGTTTGGGCCCCCACAGAACAAGCTACTAATCAGCTAAAGGCAACAGCTTTACAGTGGCTAGATGTCACTGCCATCCTCACCCTCACCCTCATCAGTGTGTACATCATCCTACACAATATTAATTCATCCCCGCTGGAATCCACCATTATAGAAGTCTGTGTAATTTGACATAATTGCAAGAAAAGGTCTTCCTAGTGGAATTTCCAGTTCATTTTGATGAACATCATCTTTTACACATTTTGAGGAAGTAACATCCTACGCAGATTGCTAACAAGGTTCCCAGCTCTGCTTAAAATTCTCTCTGAATACACACTGGAGGGTAGGAAGCTTAAGTAATACAAAGCCAGTTTGTACAAGGGCCTCCAAATTGCTTTTTTTCCCCTCTAGTACTCAAAGGGAATGTGACATGCCTATTTTTACAGTGTCATGAAAATAATCATCCACCATTTTTTGGATGGTGACCATATCAGATGGAGTTATGGTAGAGACAACCAAATGCTGGGCAACTGATTTAGACCTGACCAGATGTCAAAATGTTGTGTTGACTTAGCTACACCACCACTAGATCTTTTGGGAAAGGTAAGTTTTTTGCCTGGCTGCTGCTGAAGAAACTAAAGGAGATGTTGTAGTGCCACGTGTAACTTGAGCTACCATCTTGCTCACAAGGAGCTCTTAGCATCTCTTAAGATCTAGGTCAGTTGGAAAGAAAAACACAGCATACGACTTAAACCTAGAATCAAGTATGGTTGCCAAAATGTAGTGATACAATTTTAAGATATTGGCAACCCTTAGATCCTGGAGAAGTGAATCAAGGACTTGATCTACAAGTCTGACATACTTTGCAAATTCACTTTGTTTAATCTCTTCCTTCAATTTCTCCAGCTGATTTTCCAAATGCCTAATTAGGGGAATCACATAGCAATGTCAGCACTCACTTCACAGGTGGCTACTTCAAAGGATTTGAGCACTTTGCACAAGACAGAAAGTACTCTCCACTGCGCTGGGCTATGGTACAATTCCCCCTCATCTCCCAAAGTCATGGCTTATTGTATAGCTATGTATAGCTTTTTGCTGTTCCTCCATCCGCTGTTGCATATAAAGGGTGGAGGTCCACCTTGTTACCACCTCTTGCTTCAGTTGATGACAGGGCAATTTAATCTGTTCTTGCTGGAGCTGCAATCTCCTGCATGCTGTTGTTGAATGTCGAAAATGTCCCAAAATCTTTTGGGTACAAACCCTGTACCACCACATTAATCATGTGAACAAAAGAGGGGATGTGTTGGAAATCACCCAGCTGTAATGCTTTCAATATATTTTTGGCATTATCAGATATCACAAATCCTGAGGAGAGTCCAAGCAGGGTAAGCCAGGATGCTATGACATTCCTATCAGTGGTATGCCTCTTAGTGAAGCCTTGATACACAGAGTAGCCTGACTCTGAGTGAGCTGGTGTTTGTTAGATAATGCTTCTGCTGATTATGAAAGTGATTCACCCACCCAGTGGGCAGTCACAGTCATATAATATTCAGTTTGCCCACCACCGCTTGTCCACATATCTGTAGTTAATTGGACAGTGGGTACAATGTCTTTTTGTAGGGCAATAATTAGATTTTCTTTTTTTAACATCCTGGAACAGCTGAGGAATGGCTTCTCGGGTAAAATGGAACTGACATGGAATTTGGTACCAGGGACACAGGACCATAATTAACCGTGTCTTAAACCCACTGCATTAATGTGGATATTGAATGCGGACCTAGGGGTTAATTCCAAGTTGATCGCAGCAGGATTTTTGATAGCAACTGGGCAAAACCATGTGCACTGCAGGGGGCGGTGGGGGGGGGGGGGGAGGCAGATATAACATGTGTAGAGAGAGTTAGATTTGGGTGTGGTGTGTTCAATCTGCAATCTAATTTGCAGTGTAAAAATAAAGCAGGCAGTATTTACCCTGCACAGAAATAAAATAACCCACCCAAATCTAACTCTCTCTGCAAATTTTATATCTGCCTCCCCTGCAGTGCACATGGTTTTCCCAGTTGCTATCAAAAATCCTGCTGCGATCAACTTGGAATTGCCCCCCTAATACTAGCATAGCAGTCATGGTATCAGTGATCCGCTATGCAACTGGGTGAGAATGGTCATACTTGCTTCCCCTTGAAAGGATTGTTTAACTGTCAATTGTTTTGTGTAACAACTACTAACAGTTTTCTTCATCCACTTCTTGGATGAAGATCCACCTCCAGCTGCAGCATTAGGCCTAGCTCACAAGGATTCTTCTGAGGAATCCTGTAAGGAAGAGGCATCAACTAGCGTTGACAAATTGGTTGCAGGACTATCTCTGATTATTGAGGATATAGAGGATGAAGGTGTTGGTGGTGGAGAGTGCAGGTGCTGGGATCTAGTAGAAAGAAGTTGGCTAACTGATGCTTGACTGCTTGCTGTTATTTTTTTAGCAACAGCTGTGGATATTATAAAATACTTGTCATGAACTTGCTGCAGAAGACATAATTGGGCGGAGGTTCCTAAATGCTTAACATCCCTACCTCTACTTACTGTAGTTCCATAAATGATATAGATGGCTTGACAAAAGTTGTCAGGATTTGGGTAAAAATAATTCCACACGAAAGAGGTGGATTTGTATGTCCTAGGCCCAGGCATGACAATGGTTTTTTTCTTATCATAGCCGAGAGATGCTGCCACTGATGCCTGACTAACACAAACAACATCCTCATCCTCCTGAATATTCTCAATAGTGCCAGTGTCAGTTACACACATCTCCCCCTCATCCTCCTGCAATTCCATGGTGGCATCCTCAATTTCTATGGCATCAGCAATACTTATGCTACTCATCCCCACATATGCAGAGGGAACATAAATGGTGGAAGGTGGCTTCTCTGTGAGTACAGTATCAGAAAGGTCAAACTCACACATAGCACTCAGGGACACGCTTAGACTCTCAAGTATTTGTGACATTTCTGTTTCTGATTGTTTGTTCTACTGCCTTAGTGGTTTTCAGTTTTTTTACACATATTCTAGAGTCAGTGAGGCAACATGAGAGGCAGAAAAAGATGCCTCACTGACAGGTACAAAACCACCACTCAGAAATAAAGGCCAATGCCTGAGCCTCTCCTTGCCACTGCATGTGGTGAATGGCATGTTGGGAATTTTATGTTTTTCTGCACCAAACCTTCCCTTTATATGAGGTGTTTTTTATTTACCATTGTATATTGGGTTTTAGATGTGCTGACTTAGATCCACTGTGCCCTTGAGAACCGACTTTAGTAGATACTAACTATCGTCATCATCTTGACTGGTGGCAGCAGGTTGGTGTTCTCTGAACTAATTGTTATCAATTTTAACTGTGTGAATCACAGGGTTAAATGCACATGAAGAAAGTGCACTAAGGTACGGCGAACCAAATAGTACAAACAATAGAACTTAACAACATATTTTTTTATATCACTTGCATATCCTTTCAAACTGCGTAAATAACAGGGTTAGATGCACGTGAAGATATTGCACCAAAGTACAGCGCACCAAATAGTACAAACAATAGAGCGTTACAATATTATTTTTACTTTGTTTTACACCTTGCAGCTCCTTTCAAACTGGGATTCACATGGTTAGATGCACGTGAAGAAAGCGCACTAGGGTACAGTGCACCAAATAGTACAAACAATAGAACTTTACTATATATTTATATTTTTCTGTTTTTTTTTTTTTACTTGCAGTTGGCAGATCACTACGTGAAATCACAGGGCTTATAGATACACGTGAACACAGTTTACCAAACAGAACACTTTACAGCAGAGTATAGTGCTCATTCCTAGACCTCATACATGCAGCCTCACTGCTCCATACAGCGTGATATGCCCAGTGACACTTGACTGAGCTGCATGGAGGAGTAGTGTACCATGTTCTTCTTTACACTTATGTCTTATGTGCATCGCAAACATAGCAAATGTCCCCAAAGTCTTTATCAGTATATTTCTCTTTTTTTTTTTTTCAGGAGACTTTCTTTGGCCGCAGAGGGAAGATGCTAAGCTTCAATCAGTTAGTGGTTGGGATATTTTCTAGAGATGATCACAGCTCATACGAGTGGCTGACCAACCGCGTGAGATCCGTTACAGGAGTGAAGGATGTGCAAAATGTTCAGATCACCAATACCTGGTCCCATTTCACTGGTCAGGTGCCCAAGTGCTCGTTTGCCATCCTATATCACAGCAAGAGGAGAGGAAGGGTAAATGTCACTGACATCACAAACAGCCTGTATGACAGAGAGCTGAAACACCTGTCAGATGTATATGGTAAGTTATACATAGTGCAACCTTGTGTTAGACCTACAAGATACTGTACAGGGGCGTAATGTCGAGTTGATCGCTCGCTGCCAATTTTCGCAGCGCAGCATTCAGGTTCAAAAATGGCTAAACTGCGCATGCACCGCAATTTGCACGCATGTCGTACGGGTACATAGAGCATCGTTGCTGTGCAATGCTTCTAGCGACAAATCCATTTGCATAGCCAATTGCAATGAGATTGACAGGAAGAGGGTGTTTATTGGTGTTAACTGACCGTTTTCTGGGAGGGGTAGGGAAAACGCAGGCGTGTCCAGGCGTTTGCAGGGCGGGTGTCTAACGTCAATTCCGGGACCTCCATCGCTAGGATCATTGCACAGGATAAGTAACTACAGGGCTGGACTTGTTTTGCACAAAATGTTTTAGTACCGCTCGGCTGCACATTTGATCACACACTTGCAAAGCGAAAACACACTCCCCCGTGGGTGGCGACTATGCGTTTGCACGGCTGCAAAAAGTAGCGAGAGAGCCATCAACTCGGAATGTGGGCCAGTATTATATGGGTGATCCCACAAATAAAACTAAGAAGAAACTGTTGTTGGTGTGGATACACTTGAATCAAAGTTCTGATTTACAAGAGAACAGATCAAAGAGAAGAAAACTACTGGTAGAGACACTATAAAAGACTCACAACTTAAATTTCCCAACACACGCAATGTATAGTGACTCAGCTGTAGGAGGAAGACTGAAAATCACAATGTTACAAAGAGAAATAATTTCAGAAGGGTCAAAAAATATCCTGAAAATAGTCTAAGGGGTATCCAATTAGCCATGATAATGCAATCTGTGATTGCAGCTAAGGTTATGACATCTATCTCCCGAAACATCAGCTTATCATGCGCTCCAATTTATCACACCTTTCTTATTTTAAAATGGCGATAACAGGAATCGTACGATAATTCTAGCCGGCAAACCCAGAGATAAGTATAGGAGGAAATGGAGGAATCTGCCTGTACCACCAAAAAGCCAAACTAACATAGGAAACATTATAGAAGTCTATTAGTGGCCATAATAAAAGTATTTGGAGTAATTATAGTAGATTAGGTCAAATAGCTGTTACTGTACATGTGTTTTTTTAAAAATTTGAAATAATTATAGAAAGCATTTTTTTCCAGCAAAATATGTGCTCTCATAAAATTTTTGCAGAACATAAAAATGGGTATAAGGATATATTTGGATCATTTTAGACTTTCCCCCCAAAAAAGTGGAAAATGACCAATTACTCCCATCTGCAAGTCTAAAAACACTTGTACCACTCATAAAACATCCATATATACATGTCCCATACCTTGTACCCCAATTTACATCACTTTGCATTTTTTGTCCCCAAAAATGACATGTCACTGTTGGCTAATTAAAAATAATTAAAAGCTTTAATGTGCCTAATTAGTCATCGGGGGGGGGGGGGTTGGGGTGCTGGGCCCCGCTGCTGCCGCTGTGTCCGAGGGGAGGAGAGCGCAGTGCGCACCTCTCTTGCCCTCAGTCTGGTCTTTCGTCTCCAGCAGTGGCCATCTCAAATATGGCGCAGGTTCGTGATCCTATCAAAGATTGTGGCCTGGTAGATAATCAGGAGCCGCCGCTCCCGGTCTGCAAGCTCTGATTGGCTGATGGCCAGCACCATATAAGAAATGACCAGCTGCCCCTTAAATACCCAGCACCTCATTTGGACACATGGGTCGAGCGTGTCTGGAGCTGGCACTATTGTAATATTACTGCTATGGGTTTAGTATATGCATAAGATAGACAGTGACATTAATATAATACCGGAATGTAACAGGGACTGGGCATTTGGTAAAGACTTTGGCGTATCCGGCCTCTATATGTGATACACAGGATAGCCAAGTAAAACTGTTACCATATATTCTTGGTGTTACCACACATGACACTACACTCAGTCATACACAAGGAAAAGGCCACAAATTGCCCTATAATCCCTGTCTAGTGGCTGATAAATAAAACTCAGAATAGTTCAGCACAGCCGTAAGACTCAATTATCATATAACTGAAAGATCACTTCCCCCAATGTAACGCACAGGAAATTATTGAGGTGAATGGAGAATCTGTCCACATCCTCTTTTACATTTTTTAATAACACATTATATTATATCAGCTCATAGGATACAAACAAAATTACATAGATCCCAATATCACTTACGGTTGCTGAGATCAGAAAGATGATTTGTCTCCAAAGTCTGATATGTATTGTGTGAGATCAGGGCCGTAACTAGGTGTGTGTGGAGGGGGCACCACACATAGCGCTGCAAGGTAAGGGGCGCTGTTGGTGGCACTTGTCAGTTATCTGTTTTAATTACTCTTACTTGAAACCCCCCCTTTTAGAAGCCCAGCATCACTTGACCGCCCCTGTGTCAAACCCTGACCCCTTCTGTCACTAATACCTATACAACATTCATGAACTCAACTTGAGATTTCTTTGTTAATCAGTCACACTGTCCTTTATTACATTTCAAGTTGCTAACATACCCGGGATTCGAACCCATTGCCTGTGGCATTGCAGTCAGACAATCTATTCATTGAGCTATCTGCCCTTGCATAGAAAGGTAGATAATTCTTTGCTAGCGAATTCTAACTTTGAAGCCCCCCTTGTACTTTGTGAAAAAATTATCAGCATTGCGGCTGAGCAGATCTGTGTAGTGTGTAGCTGCATGGGATTGGATATGTGGCCAGGCCTGGCAATGGGGGGGTCAGAGAGGACAACCATACTGGGCCCCAAGGGACAGAGGAGCCCCATGGGTCAGGCAGTGGTTGAAGTGGGGCAGGAGAAAGCACTGCTGAATGACCTGCTGAAATGAGAAGGCAGACTGGCCATTGAGGTCTCCGAATCCAGGTCCTGTCTTGTGAGGTCTTCCTCAGGGTCTTGCCACCAGGTCAGGAGTGTCTTTCGCGGTTTCTGCCATCTCACTTCCTCCACTGCAGAGCAGGCTGTTGCTTCAAGGGAATGTCAGGGGGATCCTCCGTTAGTGTTTCCACATCTGACATGTCTTCTGTGCTGCTTGATCTTCTCCATAGTCCCTGGTCTTCGCTTCAATGACTCATCTCCAGACAGGAAGTTCCAGGAATGACTGAGTGTTGAAAGGGGTCCTTTCCATGTCCCCAGCATCGGCTCTCCACTGAATCCCATCTCCTGGCATTTTCTTGGGGCTGTGACTGTGATCCGTCCTCTATGTCTTGATGCTGCTATGCTCCTCAGTCCTGGTGAGGGGAAGTCTTCCAGCTCCCAGAGTCTCCATCGGTTGCTCTTTCTTCTTCCTGGGTCTCAACAGCCACTTTCTCTCCACCGAGAGAGAAAGAGGTGAAGGGAGTGAGAAATGCAGGGAGTTAGAGGGAAGCATACCCTGAGAGTTTAGTAGGAAATGAGAGGACCATGGGGTTGAGGGGGAGGGAGGATGTAAGAGGTACAGGGGCTGAGTGATGGCCCTGGAGTGAGAAAGGCAGTGAGTGTGGCTGCACACTACATAGATCTGCTCAATTGCAATGCTGATTACTTTTTTTTTACATGTACCAATAGCTTCATATAGTGTTCAGAGTTTTTATGCAGGATCAAATAACTCAATGAGTAGGTGTTTGATTAGAATTTATCAGGCTATAGGTTTGAATCCTGTGTATGGCAGTATATTAAAATGTGTTATTTAAGAAATGGTATTGTAACTGAACAGAAGGAGACTAAGAAGGTAATCAGATGTGCAAAGGCACAAGCTGAGGAGAAAATGGCCCAGTCAGTGGGTAAAGGAGGCAAGACTTTGTTTTTAGATATATAAGCGAAAAGAGAAAAACAAAAGGCGGAATAATAAAACTAAAGACAGAGACTTGGAGTCTTGTTGAGTGAGACAATGAAATAGCAGATCATCTCAATAATAATTTTTACTCAGTATTAACTACTGAAAGAGAGGGGAAGGGACCAGAGGAAAGTTGCAGGGATATTCAGAATAATGAAACAAGTACATTTACAGAGTAGAAGGTCCTAACAGAACTCTCAAAGCTGAAAATGGACAAATCTAATGGGCCAGATGGGATACATCCAAGGATACAAAAAGAGCTTAAAGAGGTGCTGGTAGCATCATTGGCAGAATTATTCAACCAGTCATTAGCTACAGGAGTAATACCAAAGGACTGGAAATCTGTTTCCTACTGACCTATAAAGATGTTTGCATAACTCGGAGTGAACCTGGTGCCCATAGCCATCCCTACTTTTAGTATATAGAAGTCTCCATTAAACATGAAGTAATTGTTATTTAAAATAAATGCTATATCTTCAAACACAAATTGTTGGATGCCCTTGTCTATGTCACTTTTAGCTAAAAATGTGGCAGTAGCACCAATACCATTATGATGGTTTATGATTGTATATAATGACTTAACATCTGCGGTCACCAAAAGACAGCCTCTTTCCCACAGGATCATGGGTAAAATTTTAAGCACATCCTTTGAGTCCTTTAGATGAGATCTATTCATCATGACCAAGGGTTGTAAATAGAAATCTATATACTCCAAAAGATTTGCAGTTGCTGAATTTATCCCGGAGACAATTGGTCTTCCAGGAGGACACAATGAATCCCTGTGAACTTTTGGGAGTATATAAGTTACAGGTATTGCAGTTTCAGTGTTTAGAAGAAATGTTTTTTTCTCTATTCCTCTAAAGCACCTTGTTGATGGTGTTTATTAATTAGAACCTGTAATTTCTTCAAAAATGGAATCTGCCCTTGTTTATAATTAGTTGATCAACCATTTAATAGTTTTAAAACTTCTCCTTCATACCAGGAACTATCCATAACCATTATTCCCCCGTCCTTATCAGCGGGTTTAATGGTTATTCCCATATTCGCTTTAAATTTTTTTTAAAGCCATCCTTTCTTTATAGTTCAGGTTAGATTTAATACCTATTCTATCTATCTCTCGTAGATCGGTGGTCATTCCGAGTTGTTCGCTCGCTAGCTGCTTTTAGCAGCATTGCACACGCTAGGCCGCCGCCCTCTGGGAGTGTATCTTAGCTTAGCAGAATAGCAAACGAAAGATTAGCAGAACTGCTAATTAATAATTCCTTGCAGTTTCTGAGTAGCTCCAGACCTACTCCTAGATTGCGATCACCTCAGTCCGTTTAGTTCCTGGTTTGACTTCACAAACACGCCCTGCGTTCGGCCAGCCACTCCCTCGTTTCTCCAGCCACTCCTGCGTTTTTACCTGGCACGCCTGCGTTTTTTAGCACACTCCCTGAGAACGGCCAGTTACCTCCCAGAAACACCCACTTCCTGTCAATCACACTTCGTTCACTCGAGCGATGAAAAAACGTTGCTCGAGCTTGTGCAAATCTCCAAAGTTTTGTGTTAAATTAGTGAACGCATGCGCGCAGCATACCTTGCGCATGTGCATTTTCCACCTAATTGCTCCTTTGTGAAAAACGGCAAAGAGCGAACAACTCGGAATGACCACCATCATCCTGAACGAGGTTCGCAAAAGTACCTATAAAATTTCCTTTTGCATGATTAGGAAAAAACTGTGATTTAGGTTTCAAAGGTGAGAATTGTAATAAGTCAGGTCCTTCATCTACTTTGTTTTCGTCTTTCATTAGAAATAATTATTTTATACAAAGCTTACCTGGAAACATATAAATATCTACTGTATAAACATTGCAAATTTGTTCGCATTGATTGAAGGGACATATTTAAGTCCTTTCTCTAGTACATTTGTTTCCTCCTTTGTTAGTATATGGGTACTAATATTGAAAATCTTCACTTTCTCCATATGCAGTTTACTTTAAATTGATGCTGCCTCCTGGGTAGTATTGGACACCTTGTTGGTTCCCTGATCATTCTCCTTTTCTGTTTTTATATTTGTATGTTTTTATGCTTAGAAAAAGTACCAGCCACTTTATCTCCATCCAATGCTTAGTTAATACACCCCAATAGGGCCCCATTTAATGTTCTTAAATGGGGCCATATGGGGTGTATTAACTAAGCCATAACCCCTTTAACACTCACTAAAGAGTTACGTCCTCCTTCCGTTAGTCAACACATCCTGTGAAGGAGATGTATGAAGCAGTGAAAAGAGAAGAGAGTGGAAAGTGTCGAAGTCGAAAATATTACACTTATACTCTACACATAGATACACCATTCAGAGTGGCCTCTGTGCGGATGCGTACCCGCCGTGCGGGCGCATACCTGCAAGCTGCATACATTGGCTCGTGAAGCCCTGCGAATTAGTACGTGGTGTGAGTAAATATGGTAAAATACGCATTCGCATAGAAAGGCCACAAAGCCATATTCAATATTTTATCCATATAGTGCATAATTTACACACAGTCTGTACACTCTTCAATGGCAAGTTACTGTGCGCACACATTATAATAAAATCACTCTCACACACATTCAAAGGTGATTCTATCAAGAACTCAATTATAAACAGTGTCTTGAATGTATCAGACTGTCTTGTTTACGCAAAGCTTTGTAATCATGGAAAATAGACCCTGATCTATGGGGAATGTAAATACCTTTGTTTGCCCCCATTATTTTAGAGTTGTATAGTGAAACAACAGATACTGGACTGTCATTATTTCACTAGAAGTCAGGACAAACAAAAGAACAATATATCCTAGACAAGAACACAAGCCAAACCCTAACTTGATTAACAATTTACAAAACCACATACAAGACATTTACAGACCAGACATTTGATGTATGATATATCAGAGGTATAACATTTATAGTCTCATACATATAGCCTAAATACATCTAATTCATGGTAATATATATATATATATATATATCATAACAAATTGTAATAGCAGGAATAAATATATATATATATATATATATATATATACATACACACACATATTTACTTATTCGAGGATGGGAATAAGTAAATATGTAATTTGTGGGATCATTTTGTTCAGGGTCACATAAGCAGTAATCCGGTTGGTATGAGGATATTGCCTCATATTGCGGCAATAAGTTATTAGTAATACCGGATTTATGTATGATAATGTGTGGGTTTAACTGGTCTTGGGGCGGGAACTCAGATGTAAACAACAGTAATCACATCTCAGGACTTAGCCATCGCCAACCGTTTGAGCTGACCAATGATCCCCAGTGCTCAGGATATGTCCCACCAATGGAAGAAGAACATACATTTCCCATTGTATTGTATTGTGTTTTGGACCATTATATAAAAACAAGGCCTCCTGGCTGGTCTCAGGTTAATTCTCTGAAGGTCATCTAGCCAGATTGACTGAGGACCAGATCCGGGTGGAGCAGGCGAACAAAACGTATGTATCCATTGGTTGTAGCCTTTTCTCTTGTATTGTTGTATTTCTGTTGTAACCCCCTTTTAAGTAAATATTTGTTGCTGCATTGGACCACAACATAACATATACAATTGGTGTTGCATTCTTTTCCTGTTAGGGGTTTTAAAGTGTATTCCGCCGCACGTGTAGCTAGTTTGTGCTTACAGCATGACGGCGTGCTTACGCAACATGCACGCATTTCATAGAGGTTTATCACACACATGCTTAGCGGTCGCAGCAGCCTAAACGTTTCTGTATTTAGGTATTGCTTTTTCCTGTAAGTAAAACAAACTTAACAATAGCACCCAGTCAGCTTTGAGGTAGCAGTTATCAAGTACTGTATATTCTGTAAAATTATAGGTGGAAGCTGATTGGTTGCCATGGGCAACTTCTCCATTAGCTCATTTCTACACTCTTTTCACTGCTTCATACATCTCCCCCTGTATCGCTTACGCCATCAATAGATGGCGAGGGGACCCAGTGCTGCCTTTCCAGCTTCATTGAAGACTTCCAGGCACTGCTGGTAACTGCCAGGTGAAGAAGTCATGTACACGCTCAAACTGGCCATCAATGGCAATGTTAGGCTGCCACCTGCAGAGCAGAGACACAGATGAGGAAGAGGCATCACTGGACCTCACCGCCATAGTAAGTAATGCCGAATACCAATGACATATTCATTAGTATCACTGCGATATTCATGAAATATGTGTCTGGTATTAAGGTACGTTGTAAAATACTGTATGGCCCAGAGTTCTGCTACACGCTACAATTATCTGTGTTAGTAAATAAAACTCTGAGGCATACAGTACTGTATATGTAAAAAAGTGAAAATGCAGATTATTCAGTGTAATTAAGTGACCCCCTGTTTTGGATTTGGTTCCCATTCATCATCGTATTTGGTTTTGGTAAAGCCACTCTCAAATGTTTTGATTCGGAATTTGGTTTGAATTAAAAATTCAAAATTGATAATCATTGATAAATTTAATAATAACAGCTAAAATTATGTAATTTGTGTAATCCAAAACTCCAAATTCGGATTTAACATCTGAATTCCGAACAGTGGGTAGATTCAAAATAGGACTCTGTTCAGATCAGAGCTCATTTGCTGATCCGGACTGGGGTTTGGTTCGGATCTACGAAATGCAGGTGTATTTGGATTTCTGTAGAACTAAACAACACATCTCTAAATACAAGGGGGTACATTTACTAAGATGGGAGTTCTATTTAAGATGGGATGATGCCCTTAGTTACCAATCAGATTCCATGTATTATCTTCTAGAAGGTGCTAGAAAAATGAGAAGTAGAATTTGATTGGTTGCTATGGGCAACATCCCATCTTAAATAGAACTCCCATCTTAGTAAATTTACCCCAAGGTGTAATTATCTGTGTGACTTGTGCAGGAAAGGACAGAGTGGTGGTGGTGATTGATGATCTGACGGACACTAGCGAGGAGGAGAAGAGCCGGATCCTGCAGCTTCAGCCCAGCATTGGGACCCTGGCCAGTAATCTGTTCCTCTATGAGGAGAGGCGTGATGACAGTGATGAGAGGACTCCATTAAAGTCACCAACAAATACAAGTTTGGAGACTCAAATTGGGACAATTGGTAAGTAATGGAGGAGCCATATTTCCGTATACTAGTGAGGAATACCTCTGGTAAGCTCATACCCCAATGTATTTAGTTGGGGCTGGGTTTTAGCTATGGATGAGTGAGCAGTGCTGCAGTCCAGTCCACAAGGAAGAGGGGGCAGTACTGTTACTGCCCCTGGAAATGCCCCCTGCAGCCTGGAAATATGCATCAGTCTCCCAGCCCCCTCTGTGTGAAGTTTGGCATTATACTGTAAGTTGGGGGGGGGGGGGGGGGGGAGGGCGAGGCCGGCCTACAGTGCAATATGTCTCTGCTACAGCCTGGCTGGGGATTATCTGTGTCTGGCTGCCCACCAACATCAGTGTCTTGCTGAGCTCTGCTGCTTCCAGGGCATGGCAGCATAATATGGTCATTGCCCGGTAGATCTGCAACATACAATCAGGTTCCATTTCCTCCTGCTGACTAACCTTAATCTCCCGCAGCCTAACCCTAAGCCACGCGACCCACAGCCTAACCCTAACCTGCCCTCCCTCTGCCTAAGCTTAACCTCCCCTCCCGCAGCCTAAACCTAACCCTCCCCTCCCCCAGCCTAACCCTAACCCTCCCCCAGCCTAACCGTTACCCACCCTCCCTTAGCCTAACCCTAACCCCCCCATACCACAGTCTAACACTAACCATCCCCTCCTACAGCCTAACCCTAACCTCCCCTTTCACAGCCTAACACTAACCCTCCCCTCCCACTGCCTAACCCTATCCATCCCCTCCCACAGCCTAACCCTAACCATACACTCCCACTGCCTAACCCTTACTAACCCCTCCCACAGCCTAACACTAACCATCCCCTCTTATTTCCTAAACCTAACCATCCCCATCTACAGCCTAACCCTAACCGTCCCCTCCCACAGCCTAAACCTAACCATCCCCTATCATTGCCTAACCCTAACCATCCCCTCCCACAACCTAACCCTAACTATCCCCTTCTGCATCCTAACCCTCCCCTCCCACAGCCTAACACTCCCCTCCTACAGCCTAACCATATCCTGCCCTCCCGCTGCTTAACCCTAACTATCCCCTCCAGAGCCTAACCCTAACCTCCCCTTCCTCAGCCTAACCCTAACCATCCCCTCCTGCTGCCTAACCCTAACCCTCCCCTCCCGCAGCCTAACACTAACCCTCCCCACCCCCAGCCTAAACCTTACCCACCCGACCCGCAGACTAACCCTAACCCACTCGTCCCACAGCCTAACCCTAACCTCCCCTCCTGCTGCCTAAACCTGACCATCCCCTCCCCCAGCCTAACCCTAACCCACCCATCCCACAGCCTAACCCTAACCATCCCCTACCAAAGCCTAGTCATAACCAACTCGTCCCAAAGCCTGACCCTAACCATCCCTTCCCAAAGCCTAATTCTAACCTCCCCTCCCCCAGTCTAACCCTAACCATCCCCTCCCCCAGCCTAACCCTAACCATCCCCTCCCCAGCCCAATCCAAACCATCCCATCTTGCAGCTTAACCCTTACCTCCCCTCCCGCAGACCAACCCTGACCATCCTCTCCCACAGCCTAACCCTTACCATCCCCTCCCACTGCCTAGCCCTAATCATCCCCTCCAATTGCCTAAACTTAACCTTCCCGTCCCACTGCCTAGCCCTAACTATCCATTCCCACAGCCTAACCCTAACCACAGCCTAATCCTAACCAGCCCTCCCTCTGCCTAACCCTAACCATACCATCCTGCAGCCTAACCCTAACCTCCCCTCCCGCAGCCTAACCCTGACCATCCTCTACCACAGCCTAATCCTAACCAGCCCTCCCTCTGCCTAACCCTAACCATCCCATCCTGCAGCCTAACCCTAACCTCCCCTCCCGCAGCCTAATCCTGACCATCCTCTACCACAGCCTAACCCTAACCATCCCCTCCCATTGCTGACCCTAACCATCCCCTCCAACTGCCTAACCCTAACTATCCATTCCCACAGCCTAACCCTAACCCTAACCTCCCACAGCCTAACCCTAAACCACGCATCTCACAGCCTAATCCTAACCAGCCTTCCCTCTGCTTAACCCTAACCATCCCATCCTGCAGGCTAACCCTAACCTCCCCTCCCGCAGCCTACCCCTGACCATCCTCTACCACAGCCTAACCCTGACCATCCACTCCTACAGCCTAACCGTAACCGTCTCCTCCCACAGCCTAACCCTAACCATCCCCTCCCATTGCCTAACCCTAACCATCCCCTCCCACTGCCTTACCATCCCCTCCCATTGCCTAACCCTAACCATCCCATCACGCTGCCTAACACTAACTATCCATTCCCACAGCCTATCCCTAACCCTGACCTCCCGCAGCCTAACCCTAAACCACTCATCCCACAGACAAACCCTAACCTAACCGCAGCCTAACCAAAACCATCCCCTCCCAGAGCCTAACCTTAAGCATCCCATCCTGCAGCCTAACCCTAAACTCCCCTCCCGCAGCCTAACCCTGACCATCCTATCCCACAGCCTAACCATAACTGTCTCCTCCCACAGCCTAGTCCTAACCATCCCCTCCCTATTGCCTAACCCTAACCATCCCCTCCCACTGCCTAAGCATTCCCTCTCACAACCTAACTCTAACCATTCCCTCCCATTGCCTAATCCTAACCATCCCATCCTGCTGCCTAACCCTAACTATCCATTCCCACAGCCTAACCCTAACCTCCCACAGCTGAACCCTAAACCACGCAACCCACAGCCTAACCCTAACCTGCTCTCCCTCTGCCTAACTCTAACCTCCACTACCGCAGCCTAACCCTAACCATACCCTCCCACTGCCTAATCCTAACCATCCCATCCCACTGCCTAACCCTATCCATTCCCACAGCCTAACCCTAACCTCCCGCAGCCTAACCCTAAACCACGCATCCCACAGCCTAACCCTAATCTGCCCTCCCTCTGCCTAACTCTAACCTCCCCTACAGCAGCCTAACCCTAACCATCCTCCCCCACTGCCTAACCCTAACCATCCCCTCCCACAACCAAATCCAGACCATACCCTCCAATAGCTTAACCCTAACTATCCATTCCCACAGCCTAACCCTAAACTCCCACAGCCGAACCCTAAACCACGCAACCCACAGCCTAACCCTAACCTGCTTTCCCTCTGCCTAACTCTAACCTCCCCTACCGCAGCCTAACCCTAACCATCCCCTCCCACTGCCTAACCATCCCCTCTCACTGCCTAGCCCTAACCATCCCCTCCCATTGCCTAAACTTAACCTTCCCGTCCCGCTGCCTAACCCTAACTATCCATTCCCACAGCCTAACCCTAACCCTAACCTCTCACAGCCTAACCCTAAACCACGCATCTCACAGCCTAATCCTATCCAGCCCTCACTCTGCCTAACCCTAACCATCCCATCCTGCAGCCTAACCCTAACCTCCCCTCCCGCAGCCTAACCCTGACCATCCTCTACTACAGCCTAACCCTAACTATCCCCTCCCATTGCTTGACCCTAACCATCCCCTCCAACTGCCTAACCATCCCCTCCCACTGCCTAGCCCTAACCATCCCCTCCCGCAGCCTACCCCTGACCATCCTCTACCACAGCTTAACCCTGACCATCCCCTCCCACAGCCTAACCGTAACCGTCTCCTCCCACAGCCTAACCCTGACCATCCTCTACTACAGCCTAACCCTAACTATCCCCTCCCATTGCTTGACCCTAACCATCCCCTCCAACTGCCTAACCATCCCCTCCCACTGCCTAGCCCTAACCTCCCCTCCCGCAGCCTACCCCTGACCATCCTCTACCACAGCCTAACCCTGACCATCCCCTCCCACAGCCTAACCCTAACCATCCCCTCCCATTGCCTAACCCTAACCATCCCCTCCCACTGCCTTACCATCCCCTCCCATTGCCTAACCCTAACCATCCCATCACGTTGCCTAACACTAACTATCCATTCCCACAGCCTAACCCTAACCCTGACCTCCCGCAGCCTAAACCCTTAACCACTCCTCCCACAGCCAAACCCTAACCGCAGCCTAACCAAAACCATCCCCTCCCAGAGCCTAACCCTAAGCATCCCATCCTGCACCCTAACCCTAAACTCCCCTCCCGCAACCTAACCCTGACCATCCTCTCCCACAGCCTAACCATATCTGTCTCCTCCCACAGCCTAGTCCTAACCATCCCCTCCCATTGCCTAACCCTAACCATCCCTTCCCACTGCCTAACCATACCCTCTCACAACCGAACTCTAACCATTACCTTCCATTGCCTAATCCTAACCATCCCATTCTGCTGCCTAACCCTAACTATCCATTCCCACAGCCTAACCCTAACCTCCCACAGCCGAGCCCTAAACCACGCAACCCACAGCCTAACCCTAACCTGCTCTCCCTCTGCCTAACTCTAACCTCCCCTACCGCAACCTAACCCTAACCATCCCCTCCCACTGCCTAACCATCCCCTCCCAAAGCCTAACTCTAACCATCCCCTCCCATTGCCTAATCCTAACCATCCCATCCCACTGCCTAACCCTATCCATTCCCACAGCCTAACCCTAACCTCCCGCAGCCTAACCCTAAACCACACATCTCACAGCCTAACCCTAATCTGCCCTCCCTCTGCCTAACTCTAACCTCCCTTACCGCAGCCTAACCCTAACCATCCTCTCCCACTGCCTAACCCTAACCATCCCCTCCCACAACCAAATCCAGACCATACCCTCCAACAGCTTAACTCTATCCATCCCCTCCCATTGCATAACCCAAAACATCCTCTCCCACTGCCTAACCATCCCCTCCCACATCCTATCCATCCCATCCCATTGCATAACCATAAACTTCCTGTCCCACTGCCTAACCCTATCTATTCCCACAACCTAGCCCTAACCTCCCACAGCGTAACCCTAACCTCACCTCCCGCAGCATAACCCTAACCATCCCCTCCCAGAGCCTAACTCTAACCATCCCATCCTGTAGCCTAACCCTAACTTCCCCTCCCGCAGCCTAACCCTGACCATCCTCTCCCATTGCCTAACCCTAACCATCCCCTCCAACTGCCTAACCATCCACTCCCACAGCCTAACCCTAAGCATCCCATCCCGCTGCCTAACCCTAACTGTCCATTCTCACAGCCTAACCCTAATCTCCTGCAGCCTAACCCTAAACCAAACATCCCAAAGCCTAACCCTAACCTAACCTCCCTCTGCCTAACTCTAACCTCCCCTACCGCAGCCTAACCCTAACCATCCCCTCCTGCTGCCTAACCCTAACCATCCCCTCCCCCAGCTTAACCCTTACCCACCCTTTCGCAGCCTAACCCTAACCCACCCATCCCACAGCCTAACCCTAACCTTCCCCTCCCGCAGCCTAACCCTAACCATACGCTCCTGCTGCCTAACCCTAACCATCCCCTCCCCCAGCCTAAACCCTAACCCAAACTACTGCAGCCTAACCCTAACCCACCTTTACCACAGTCTAACCCTAACCATCACCTCCCACAGCCTAACCCTATCCATCCTCTCCAACAGCCTAACGCTAACCATCCCCTCCCATTGCCTAACCCTAACCGTCTCCTCTAGCAGCCTAACCTTAACCATTCCCAACCACAGCCTAACCCTAACCATCCCCCTGCAGCCCAATCCTAACATTCCCTCTCGTAGTCGAACCATAACACTCAACATCTGCATTCTAACCCTAACCATTCTATACTGCAGCTTAATCCTGAGCTTTCCCTCCCACAGCCTAACCATAACAATCCCCTTTCACAGCCTAACCCTTACCATCCCCTTTCACAGCCTAACCATAACCATCCCCTCTCACAGCCTAACCCTAACCACCCCCTTCTGCAGCATAAGCCACCCCCTCCCTCAGCCTAATTCTAACCTTCCCTTTCCATAGCCTAACCCTATCTCACCCATCCCATATCCAAACTCTAACCATCTCCTCCTGCAGCCTAACCCTAACTGTCCCCTCTTGCAGCCTAACCCTAACCCCCACACCCCCCAGCCTAACCCTAACCATCCCCTCCCTCTGTCTAACCCTAACCATCCCCTCCCACAGCCTAACCCTAACCCACCCATCCTGCATCCTAACTCTAACCATCCCCTCCTGCAGCCTAACCCTAAACCTCCCCTCCCGCAGCCTAACCCTATCCTTTGCCCTAGTGGCCTAGTGCGTAACCTAATCCTAACCCTAATACTCATCATCGGGATTGTCTGTATTTTGACTTTCAGGATTCCACAGCCTAGATAAGGACAACATCCCCATAATATTAGTGTACCCTGCTAGTATGTGATATGGTATGAAAACCATCACCGCTCATGCTGTGTCCCAGTGTCGCAGCATACAGTATATATCGCTGCATGTAAAACTCTGCATTGTGGCTGAGATATTACAGTATGTTGAAAAAGGTTTAAAAAAAATGGTGGATAGTGTATGAGGTTATCTATTACATTCCAGAGATCAGATTTATTAATGCGCTGTGTTTTCTTTGACAGCCCGTAAAGACGGTGTATCGGTAAGTATACGTACAGTAAGTTGTATATGGCTGAGAATGAGACGTGTGGTGTGCGCTGTATATTGAGGTTAATGTCATGTGATAAATTCCAGGTGAGGAGATATATGATCTCCTGGCTGACCCTCATCAGTAGTTTTAGTCTTGTCCATCCATACCCACATGTACTAAGTATCTCCGGGATGTGTCTACAGGGGGCCGCAGAAAACTTTGGAGATATCTGCTGTGATGCCCTATTGAAGACGGAAAAATCAGCCCCCATAGCAGGCGCGTTTTAGGAAGGTGGACGGCATGTGCAGACTATGTGTGGGTCCCCTTCTCTCTGTAGTGCCATAGACTCTGAGCATGCAGACATCTCTGGAAACTATTTTCCGATTAACTTCTCCTGGGACAACAGAACCAACCTCGGACTTCGGCAAGTGAAATAATTAAACATGTGTATGGTATGGGCCCCCCCTGGACTCAGGGGCCCACATACACCACATATATTGCATCCATTATAGAAACACCTAATATGTAACATGTGCAGAGAGAGTTATATTTGGAGGGTTATATTGTTTCTGAGGGTAAATACTGGCTGCTTTATTATTACACTGAAATTTAGATTTCAATTTGAACATCCCCCCACCCAAATCTAACTCTCTCTGCACATGTTACAGCTGCACCCCTGCAGTGAACATGGGGGGTAATTCCAAGTTGATCGCAGCAGGAAATTTTTTAGCAGTTGGGCAAAACCATGTGCACTGCAGGGGAGGCAGATTTAACATGTGCAGAGAGAGTTAAATTTGGGTGTGGTGTGTTCAATCTGCAATCTAATTTGCAGTGTAAAAATAAAGCAGCCAGTATTTACCCTGCACAGAAATAAAATAACCCACCCAAATCTAACTCTTTCTGCACATGTTATAACTGCCTCCCCTGCAGTGCACATGGTTTTGCCCAACTGCTAAAAAAATTCCTGCTGCGATCAACTTGGAATTACCCCCATGGTTTTGCCCATTAGAGAAGAATTTAGCTTTTGCAATCAGGTCTGAATTAGGCCCTACGCTCCATAGGATTCTCATTGGAGCCGTGTCCTGGCAAGAATATAATACTAAATAAGAGTGTCGATTAAAATTTTCAGTTTGTAAATTTAGTCTATATTATTATATATTATATTATATTATATTATATTAGTCTAATCCAGGGTTTTCCAAACTCGGCCCTCAAGGAACCGTCCAGGTTTTCGGGATATACATTGTTGTGCACAGATGGTATAATCACTGACTGAGGTACTAATTAAAGATGCGTCCTCATATACTAGTCTGTTTCCGTAGACGCGCCAATCAGCCTTTCTCGGTGCACCAGTTCCTGTGTGACTCTGCTTGCGTCTTTATTGTGTATTTTCGCAACGCGATGCAACAAAACCACTTCATGATACTGCACTGATGAATTTGTACATGTGTGTGCGACTGAGTCTGGATCTGTGTAAGGAGCAGTGGCGGAAGTACCGGAGATAATGGAATTGTTTGCCGCCAGGCACCAGCTCTGAAGGGGCACCTCCTCTATTGCTCCGGTGTCAGGGACGGATTTCCTCCTGCAGTATGAGCCCCGCAATACCCATAGAGCCAGGTTACCCATACAAACATTGCTTGAGTTTATTTGAAAGCTGAAAATATATATATTTAGTTAAATTTAACAGTGACAGTGATGCGCACAGCGTCTATTCCAGGCAGAGAGGGACAGGGGGCATGGCCAGCAGCTCTCTCAGCTCTATCCATGTCCCCATAATGAAAAAACCGGGGGCATGGCTTGCGATCGCCCCACTTGCCTTGAGGCCATGCCCCCTTTCTGTAGGACACGCCCCTAATTTTGGGGCGTGGCCTAACTTTGGTGCTCGCTGAAGTCCCTCTTTCGCTAACAGCAAAGTTGGGAGGTATACTATTAGGGCTACACAGAACTGTAACAAGACATTTTGGCGCCCCGTGTCAGAAAGAGAATTGGTGTCCCCTCGCTCCTCCCTATTCAAAATAAGGACAGTGTTCACCGCATCCCAAAAATACAAAGTGTTGCTTCATGGGAAAGGGTGTGTGGCATCATATGTAGGAGGCGTGGCCACAGAATAGTACCAACTCACATTACACTACACAGTAGTGCCCCTTATAAACGTTATGCCACAGAAGAGCACCTTATACACAGTATGCCTGGTAGAGCCCCTTATATTGTATATAAGCAGAGGTCCGTATGGCATAGAAGGAGCTGAGCGTACCACTACTATTTTGTTGCAGCTGGCGGCTGTGCATACATAGGTGGGCGATTCCGGGTGAATATGTGTGCTGAGCACCATCTGCAGCACCCTATTTATGGCCCTGGGTCTACATGTACAGCTGCATCTGTGTAGGTACTGAGCAAAACAGGAAACCACAACACCCATAGAGGGAGAATATAATAGTGTGCCGAGCGTAGCGAGCAAAGCAAGCCCGCAATGGGCTGCGTTCTGCTCGCCACCCCTGTCGGGATTGTGTGGTCGGGATTCCGGCGTCAGTATTTCGACCGCCAGGATCCCGTTTGGCGGGAGTTAGTACTGATCCCGCTGAAAGGGAGGGGTTATTTTAAACTACAACTATACACAAAACAAACTTTCCCCAGCACACCAAGGGGCACTAGCAACCTGGTGGATGATGTGATAATGACCCTATCACACCCATTCTGCCACCAATGGGACTTTTCTGTCATTGAGGAACATGAGCCAGTGTTACAGTATATAGTGTGAGAGTTGTGTGGCTTTGTTAGTGTTTGCGCTGCTCATTTCCTCCTCAGGAAGGAGCTGTTATACCCAGCAGCTGCAGCTGATAGAGTAACAGGGAGATGCTGTGTCTGTCATGTAACATCTTCTTTTATCTCTTATTAGAAATATGCCATCTGGCTGATCTCCGCGGTGGTCTGTCTTATTGCGATTGTTGTTGTCAGCACCCTGCCGAGCGGACACAGCAAAAATTAGAATGTGACCTTGGTGCCTACAATATCCACCATCACATCCACTTCCCATACTCCTAAGTACACCACCCACCTGCTCGCAAATGCCACCCAACCACCAGGAAATTCCACCCAACTGCCATGAAATGCCACCCAACTTCCAGAAAATGCCATCCAACTGCCAGAAATTGCCACCCAAATGCCAGGAATTGACACCAAACTGTCAGGAAATGCCATCCAACTGCCAGGAAATGCCACTCGGGTGTAGTATGGCATGCCGGCTATCAAGGTCCTGGCGCACAGCATACCGGCACCGGAATCCCGACCACCGGCATACCAACAGCTGGGCGAGCACAAATTAACCCCCAAGAGGGAGAAAAGGTGTCGGTATCGGGATTCCGGTGCTGGTATACTGTGCACTGTGACCCAACTGCCAAGAAATACCAGCCACCTGCTGTGAAATGATACTCACCTGCCAGGAAATGCCACCCAACTTCCAGGAAATGCTACCCAACTGCCAGGAAATGCCACCCAAATGCCAGGAAATGCTACCCAACTTCCAGGAAATGCCACCCAACTGCCAAGAAATACCAGCCACCTGCTGTGAAATAATACTCACCTGCCAGGAAATGCTCTCACTTGCTGTAAAATGCCACCCACCTGCCGGGCAATACACTCCATGTTGCTACACTTGCGCTGACATGATAGTGACTCCAGGCAGCAGGGAAACATTAATCATATGCACCCCTGCATATCTCAGTCCCCCAAAACGCCACATTGCTGACATATGTACATCTCTACATGTACTGCATGTTCTCTGTATTCACTATTATTTACTAAGGAAAATATATATCTGCCAATAAAAAGATATTGTGAGTTTCATTCACCCTAAGAGACCGGGAGTGAGCTATAGATAATCCATTCTCTGTTCTGGTACGCAGGTACCTGCTGTATACTTACTTGTATATAACAGTGCCTGTATTTGTATAATGTACTGTACTATGGGCCTAATTCAGACCTGATCGGATCGATGTTGCGTGAATTCACAAAGCGGATGATTATCAATCGACTGTGCATGCTTACGGATCATAGTGCGCATGTGCCGGGGCAAACTGCAAAAAAAAAAATCAGTGATTTTTTGGATCGCTAGGCATACGCAAGTTAATTGACAGGAAGCAGACGTTTTTTTTTTGGGGGGGGGACTGACAGTTTTCTGGGAGTGTCAGGAAAAACACGGGCGTTCCCAATTGTTTTCAGGGAGGGTGTGTGACGTCAGCTCTGGACCCAATCAGCCTTATTCTATCGCACTGTAGGAGTAAGTCAGGGGCTACACACACACTGCACGATCTGGAAAAATCATTAGATGGTGAATGAGATGTGAACGGATTTGCAGCTGACCGGTGTTTACAAAGCTTTTCGCATGGTGTAGGCAGACTAGCACGGGGCGGTGACTATCTGATCGCAAACCTCTGTAAATTCGCAGAGGAGTGATCAGGTCTGAATTAGTCCCTATATTTGGCACTTTGCTCTCTCTCGTAGACTTATAGGCCCTACACACTTGGCGATTTTCTGAAAGATATGAACGATCTCGTTCATAAATGAACGAGAACTCGTTCATATCTTTCAGTGTGGAGACTCCAGCGATTAACGATGCGCGGCCCCGCGCTCGTTCATCGCTGATCTCCCGTCGGCTGTGCATGCAGGCCAATATGGACGATCTCGTCCATATTTGCCTGCACTTCAATGCAGCCACGTGACAGGGGGAGTGAAGAAACTTCACTCCCCCCGTCACTGCCCCCCCGCCGCTGGGTTGCTCGTCGGCCGTATCGGCCGTCGAGCACCTCGGCGGCGAATCGCCGAGTGAGTAGGGCCCCTTAGAATTAAATTCATATATAATCATTGCTTTAATCTGTAACAGGTACATTTATTTGAGTGCAAATATCTCCTGTAATAAATCTTGTAATCATATGTACTAATGTATTGTGTATTATACTTTCCTCATCTGTAGCTGTTATCTCAGTTCATAGATTATTAACCTTCATATCGTATTCTCTCAGCGGGAAATATCCAGTGTGTGTGTAAGTATATGGTGAGAATAATATAAAATAAAATGTAACTACCAGTCTTCCAACATTAGCCAGTAATCCACTGTCTGCTTCAGATAAGATGATTTACATACCCTAACGGCCTGGTGCTCAATATCCTTTTACCTTCCCTAACCTTAAGCCATAACCTCTTATCTTCCCTAACCTTAAGCCATAGCCTCATACATTCCCAAACTTTAAGCCATAGCCTCTTACCTCCCCTAACCTTAACCCATAGCCTCTTATCTTCCCTAACCTTATGCCATATCCTCTTACTTTCCCTAACCTTAAGCCATACCCTATTAGCTTCCCTAACCTTGAGCCATAACCTCTTATTTTCCCTAACCTTAAGTCATACCCTATTACCTTCCCTAACCTTAAACCATTATCTCAGGGGTTCTCAAACTCGGCCCTCAGGGGCCCACATGGTGCATGTTTTGCAGGTAACCCAGCAAGTGCACAGGTGTATTAATTACTCACAGACACATTTTAAAAGGTCCACAGGTGAAGCTAATTATTTCACTTGTGATTCTGTGAGGAGACCTGCAAAACATGCACCGTGTGTGCCCCTGATGACCGAGTTTGAGAACCCCTGCATTATCTCTTACCTTCCCTACCCTTAAGCGATACCCTCTTACCTTTCCTAAACCTAAGCCTAAACAACCTCTTATCTTCTCTAACCTTAAGCCATACCCTCTTACCTTCCCAAACCTTAAACCATAACCTCTTACCTTCCCTAACCTTAAGCCATAACCTCTTATCTTACCAAACCTTTAGCCGTAATCTCTTACCTTCCCTAACCTTAAGCCATACCCTCGAACCTTCCCTAACCTTAAGTCATACCCTCTTACCTTCCCTAACATTAAACCATAATAACCTCTTATCTTCCCTAACCTTAAGCAATACCCTCTTACCTTCCCAAACATTAAGCCATAACCTTTTACCTTCTTTAACCTTAAACCATAACCTCTTATCTTAATAAACCTTAAACCATACCCTCTTACCTTCCCAAACCTTAAACCATAACCTCTTACCTTCCCTAAACTTAAGCCATAACCTCTTATTTTACCAAACCTTTAGCCGTAATCTCTTACCTTCCCTAACCTTAAGCAATACCCTCTTACCTTCCCAAACATTAAGCCATAACCTTTTACCGTCTCTAACCTTAAACCATAACCTCTTATCTTATTAAACCGTAAACCATACACTCTTACCTTCCCTAACCTTAAACAATACCCTCTTAACTTCCCTAACCTTAAGTCATACCCTATTACCTTCCCTAACCTTAAACCATAGCTATTCCCTAACCTTAAGCCATACTCTATTAGCTTCCCTAACCTTGAGCCATAACCTCTTATCTTCCTTAACTTTAAGTCATACCCTCACACCTTCCCTAACCTTAAGACATAATAACCTCTTACCTTCCCAAACCTTAAGCCATAACCTGTTACCTTCCCTAACCTTAAGCCATAACCTCTTTTCTTACCAAACCTTAATCCATACCCTCTTACCTTCCCTAACCTTAAACCATACCCTCTTACCTTCCCTAACCCTAAACCATAACCTCTTACCTTCCCTAACCTTAATCCATAACCTCTTATCTTCCAGAACCTTCAGCCATAACCTCTTATCTTCCCTAACCTTAAGACATAGCCTCTTACCTTCCCAAACCTTAAGCCATAGCCTCTTACCTTCCCAAACCTTAAGCCATAACCTCTTACCTTTCCTAACCTTAAGCCATAACCTCTTAACTTCACTAACCTTAAACCATAACCTCTAACCTTCCCTAACCTTAAACCATAACCTCTTACCTTCCCTAACCTTAAGCCATAACCTCTTTTTTTACCAAACCTTAATCCATACCCTTTTACCTTCCATAACCTTAAACCATACCCTCTTACCTTCCCTAACCTTAAGCCATAACCTCTTATCTTCCCTAACCTTAAGACATAACCTCTTACCTTCCCTAACCTTAAGCCATAACCTCTTATCTTCCCTAACCTTAAGCCATAGCCTCATACATTCCCAAACTTTAAGCCATAGCCTCATACATTCCCAAACCTTAAGCCATAACCGCTTACCTTATCTAACCTTAAGCCATAACCTCTTAACTTCCCTAACCTTAAACCATAGCCTCTAACCTTCCCTAACCTTAAACCATAACCTCTTACCATCCCTAACCTTAAACCATAACCTCTTACCTTCCCTAACCTTAAGCCATAACCTCTTACCTTCACTAACCTTAAACTATACCCTCTTACATTCCCTAGCCTTAAGCCATAACCGCTTACCTTACCTACCCTTAAACTATAACCTCTTACCTTCCCTAGCCTTAAGACATAACATCTTACCTTGCAAAACCTTAAGCCATAACCTCTTACCTTCCCTAACCTTTAACTATAACCTCTTACCTTCCCTAACCTTAAGCCATAACTTCTTATCTTCCCTAACCTTAAACCATAACCTCTTACCTTCCCTAACTTAAAGTCATACCCTCACACCTTCCTTAACCTAATGCCATAATAACCTCTTACCTTCCCAAACCTTAAGCCATAACCTCTTACCTTCCCTAACCTTAAGACATAACCTCTTTTCTTACCAAACCTTAATCCATAACCTCTTACCTTCCCTAACCTTAAGCCATACCCTCTTACCTTCCCTAACCTTAAGACATAACCTCTTACCTTCCCTAACCTTAAGACATAACCTCTTACCTTCCCTAACCTTAAGACATAACCTCTTACCTTCCCTAACCTTAAGACATAACCTCTTACCTTCCCTAACCTTAAGACATAACCTCTTACCTTCCTTAACCTTAATCCATAATCTCTTATCTTCCCTAACCTTAAGACATAACCTCTTACCTTCCCTAACCTTAAGCCATAACCACTTATCTTCCCTAACCTTAAGCCATAGCCTCTTACCTTCCCAAACCTTAAGCCATAACCTCTTACCTTCCCTAGCCTTAATACATAACATCTTACCTTTTGAAACCTTAAACCATAATCTCTTACCTTCCCTAACCTTAAACTATACCCTCTTACCTTCCCTTACTTAAACCATAACCTCTTATCTTCCCTAACCTTAAGCCATAGCCTCTTACCTTCCCAAACCTTAAACCATAGCCTCTTATCTTCCCGAACCTTAAGCCATAACCTCTTACCTTTCCTAACCTTAAGCCATAACCTTTTATATTCCCTAACCTTAAGCCATAACCTCTAACCTTCCCTAACCTTAAACCATAACCTCTTACCTTCCCTAACCTTAAGCCATAACCTCTTACCTTCACTAACCTTATATTATACCCTCTTACATTCCCTAACCTTAAGCCATAACCGCTTACCTTTCATAACCTTAAGCCATAACCTCTTACCTTCCCTAACCTTAAACTATACCCTCTTATCTTCCCTAACCTTAGGTCATAACCTCTTACCTTCCCTAACCTTAAGACGTAACCTCTTACCTTCCCTAACCTTAAGCTATAACCTCTTACCTTCCTAACCTTAAGACACAACCTCTTACCTTCCCTAACCTTAAGCCATACCCTCTTATCTTGCCTAACCTTAAGATATAACCTCTTACCTTCCCTAACCTTAAGACGTAACCTCTTACCTTCCCTAACCTTTAGCCATAACCTCTTACCTTCCTAACCTTAAGACACAACCTCTTACCTTCCCTAACCTTAAGCCATACCCTCTTATCTTCCCTAACCTTAAGACATAACCTCTTACCTTCCCTAACCTTAAGACATAACCTCTTACCTTCCCTAACCTTAAGACATAACCTCTTACCTTCCTTAACCTTAAGCCATAATCTCTTATCTTCCCTAACCTTAAGCCATAACCTCTTACCTTCCCTAACCTTAAGCCATAACCTCTTATCTTCCCTAACCTTAAGCCATAGCCTCTTACCTTCCCTAACCTTAAGCCATAGCCTCTTACCTTCCCTAACCTTTAACTATAACCTCTTACCTTCCCTAACCTTAAGCCATAACTTCTTATCTTCCCTAACCTTAAACCATAACCTCTTACCTTCCCTAACTTAAAGTCATACCCTCACACCTTCCTTAACCTAATGCCATAATAACCTCTTACCTTCCCAAACCTTAAGCCATAACCTCTTACCTTCCCTAACCTTAAGACATACCCTCTTACCTTCCCTAACCTTAAGACATAACCTCTTACCTTCCCTAACCTTAAGACATAACCTCTTACCTTCCCTAACCTTAAGACATAACCTCTTACCTTCCTTAACCTTAATCCATAATCTCTTATCTTCCCTAACCTTAAGACATAACCTCTTACCTTCCCTAACCTTAAGCCATAACCTCTTATCTTCACTAACCTTAAGCCATAGCCTCTTACCTTCCCAAACCTTAAGCCATAACCTCTTACCTTCCCTTGCCTTAATACATAACATCTTACCTTTCGAAACCTTAAGCCAAAATCTCTTACCTTCCCTAACCTTAAACTATACCCTCTTACCTTCCCTAACTTAAACCATAACCTCTTATCTTCCCTAACCTTAAGCCATAGCCTCTTACCTTCCCAAACCTTAAACCATAGCCTCTTATCTTCCCGAACCTTAAGCCATAACCTCTTACCTTTCCTAACCTTAAGCCATAACCTTTTATATTCCCTAACCTTAAGCCATAACCTCTAACCTTCCCTAACCTTAAACCATAACCTCTTACCTTCCCTAACCTTAAGCCATAACCTCTTACCTTCACTAACCTTATATTATACCCTCTTACATTCCCTAACCTTAAGCCATAACCGCTTACCTTTCATAACCTTAAGCCATAACCTCTTACCTTCCCTAACCTTAAACTATACCCTCTTATCTTCCCTAACCTTAGGTCATAACCTCTTACCTTCCCTAACCTTAAGACGTAACCTCTTACCTTCCCTAAACTTAAGCCATAACCTCTTACCTTCCTAACCTTAAGACACAACCTCTTACCTTCCTAACCTTAAGACACAACCTCTTACCTTCCCTAACCTTAAGCCATACCCTCTTATCTTCCCTAACCTTAAGACATAACCTCTTACCTTCCCTAACCTTAAGACATAACCTCTTACCTTCCTTAACCTTAAGCCATAATCTCTTATCTTCCCTAACCTTAAGCCATAACCTCTTACCTTCCCTAACCTTAAGCCATAACCTCTTATCTTCCCTAACCTTAAGCCATAGCCTCTTACCTTCCCTAACCTTAAGCCATAGCCTCTTACCTTCCCTAACCTTAAGCCATACCCTCTTACTTTTCCTAACCTTAAGCTATAACCTCTTACCTTCCCTAGCCTTAAGACATAACCTCTTACCTTTCAAAACCTTAAGCCATAATCTCTTACCTTCCCTAACCTTAAACTATACCCTCTTACCTTCCCTAACCTTAGACCATAACCTCGTATCTGTTACGATTCCTGTACTCCAGACTGGAGAAGATCTTATGGCAGAGATCTGAGTACAGGAATGAAATACAGGTTGTGGGAGCTGGAGAGCCTAGTAACCCCTGGCGCCCTAACTCCGTTGTCTCGCCCGTGTTATCAGAAATCCCCTGCGAGACTATGGTTGCTTGAGCCCATGGCAGCCGCGTTCGAAGGGCGGATTATGTCTGCCCAACCCCGATGCCCCCGCAGGTCTTAATGGGAGACAAGGGGAAGTCCGAGACAGGGTGATAACAAGGGGCCCTCTGACTAAGCAACCAAGCCAGGGGTTACAAGCTAACTAAACTAAATCAAAAGGTATGTGCGGACTAGCCGCCAGGGAAAAGGACAACCAAAGATCCACGGATCCGACACTCCTATCCGGCACCGCTGGACACCAGAGTGGATCTTGTGGAAGCGGAATCCTCCGCAAAGCTCCAGAACTCAAAATAAACACAATAATAAATAGTAGCGGACAAGCCGCAACACACGGCTGCGCCGCGACTCACGAACGCCACCAGATGTTAAAGTGCTCGATCAGACTCCAGGAACAGATGGTAACTTCCGAGTACAGGATCACTGAGAACAGGAACAAACGAACAGACCGGGACTGGGAACTCTCTCTGCAGCAGAATCAGGCAAACAGGAAGCTATCACCGGCGTCTGTGAGGAGTCCTGGGAGTGCTTTTAACAGAGAGTCTTCCAATCAGCTGTTTGGAGGCTGATTGGATTAAATACCATGCAGCTGACAAGCTGCATGGCCAGGGAAACAGATGAGTGATAATTACAACATGCCGTGCAGCTGCATGCTACACAGCCAGGAAACCAGTGATGATATAAACTTAGACCCAGCAACGGGGAACACGATCCGACAGTGGCGTCCCCGTTGCTAGGCGCCGGCCGCACTGACGAGCGGACCCTCGGCGCCTAACAGTACCCCCCCCTTGAGGAGGGGTCAAGGAACCCCTAAATCCGGGTTTCTGAGGAAATTCTTGAAAAAATGCCCTTTTGAGCCTTGGGGCATGAAGGTCCTCATCTAGGACCCACGACCTTTCCTCAGGACCATAACCTCTCCAATGCACCAAAAAATAAAGCCGACCCCGGGACAACTTGGAATCGAGAACCTTCTCAACCACGAACTCCTGCTGACCCTGTACATTAACTGGTGATCTCCCCTGAGGTTTTTTACGAGGAAATCTGCTAGATGAAACATATGGTTTGAGCAAAGAGCAATGGAAGGTATTTCCGATCCGTAACGTTTTTGGTAGCTGTAACCGGAACCTGTCCGAAAAATCTGTTTCCCTGAAAGCTGCTTTTCTGAGAGCTATGTGCACTTTTTTCCAAATAAGTTTAAGATGAGAGGTCAGGGCCAGAGAGGAGACAGAGGAATGTTGGAAAAATGAATTAGCTCTGGGGTGGAAACCAAAAACTGCAAAAAATGGAGACACATTGGTGGAGGAATGACAGGCATTATTATAAGCAAACTCTGCCAATGGAAGAAACTCAGACCAGTCATTTTGGAGTTTGGCCGAGTACAAACGCAAATATTGTTTTAAGGATTGGTTCACTCGCTCAGTCTGTCCATTTGATTGTGGATGATAACCGGAGGTTAATGATAATTTCATTTTTAACGAAGCACAAAAAGACTTCCAAAACTGTGCAATGAATTGTGGACCCCTGTCAGAAACAATATCAGTGGGTAACCCATGGAGTCTGAAAACATGACGGAGGAACAAGACTGCCAATCCCTGGGCAGATGGCAATCGGGGAAGACCAATAAAATGAGCCATCTTACTAAAACGGTCCACTACCACCCATATGACTGTGCATCCAGCTGACAGAGGGAGATCCACCACAAAATCCATGGAGATATGCGACCATGGTCTAAGGGGAACATTCAATGGCATAAGTTGACCAATAGGCAAAGAACGGGGAACTTTATGCTGTGCACAGACCTGACACGAAACAACAAACTCTTTAATGTCTTTAGAAAGACCAGGCCACCACACTGAGCGGGATACCAATTCAAAAGTTTTAGCGACTCCCAGATGCCCTGCAACTTTGCTATCATGAAATTCCTCCAAAACAGTTGCTCTCAAAAACTCAGGAACAAAAAGACGGCCAGCAGGAGTATTTCCCGGAGCTTGATGTTGAAGCAGCTTCAATTGAGAAAAAACATCCTGTGTGAGACCTGCCTGAATGACTGAAGGCGGAAGTATGAGAGTAACCGGACTGTTGTCTTGAACGGGAAGAAAACTGCGTGAGAGGGCATCTGCCTTGGTATTCTTGGAACCAGGTCTGAAGGTAATAATGAATTTGAAACGAGTGAAAAATAAAGCCCAACGAGCCTGTCGGGCATTCAGTCGCTTAGCTGATTCAATGTATTGAAGATTTTTGTGATCCGTCAAAACAGAAATGGTATGGGTCGCTCCTTCAAGCCAATGTCTCCACTCCTCAAAAGCCCATTTAATAGCCAGCAACTCCCGATTACCAACATCGTAGTTGGATTCAGCAGATGAGAATTTCCTGGACATAAAGGCACAAGGATGTAACTCAAGGGAATCTGGATCCTTCTGAGAAAGGATAGCCCCTACACCAACCTCCGAGGCATCTACCTCAACGATGAAAGGCAATTCTGGGTTGGGATGTTTAAGGACAGGGGCTGAGACAAAGGCTTGTTTCAAGGCCTGAAAAGATACTTTAGCTTCACATGACCAATTGGTAGGATCTGCTCCCTTCTTAGTGAGTGCCACAATGGGAGCAACTATGTCAGAGAAAGAGTGAATAAACCTTCTATAGTAGTTTGCAAACCCTAAAAAGCGCTGAATTGCTTTTAAGTTGGTGGGTTACGCCCAACTCAGGATTGCTTGGAGCTTCTTAGGTTCCATTCGGAATCCCCGAGGGGAAATAATGTACCCTAAAAAGGATACCTCCGTGACGTGAAATTCACACTTCTCCGGTTTGGCATACAAGTGATTTTCACGTAATTTCTTAAGTACCTGACGCACCTGGGTAACATGTTGTTCTATAGAGTCAGAATAAATCAAAATGTCGTCTAAATAGACCACAACGAATCTTCCCAGAAACTCACGGAGCACATCATTAATGAGATCCTGAAAGACTGCCGGAGCGTTAGATAGGCCGAATGGCATGACCAGATACTCATAGTGACCTGATTGAGTACTGAATGCCGTTTTCCACTCATCCCCTGATCTGATTCTAATGAGATTATATGCTCCTCTCAGGTCAATCTTAGAAAAAATAACAGCCGAACGTAGCTGATCAAAGAGGACAGAGATCAGAGGCAGAGGGTAAGTATTCTTTACTGAGATTTTATTCAGGGCTCGAAAGTCAATGCAGGGTCTGAGGGAACCATCCTTCTTCTCTACGAAGAAAAAACCTGCACTTAAAGGGGATTTAGATGGCCTGATAAACCCTTTCTCAAGACTTTCTTTCACATACTCATTCATGGCCACAGTTTCAGGACCAGACAATGCATATAACCTTCCTTTAGGCAACGTGGCACCAGGAATTAACTCAATGGTACAATCATAAGGCCTATGGGGAGGCAAAATATCCGCATTGCCCTTGGAAAACACATCCAAAAAATCTTGGTATTCTCCAGGAATATGTGCGGACCTGGCAGCAGCTACTCGGATAGGAAGTGTAATACATTCTTTATCACAGATGGTACTCCATTGTAGTATCTCCCCAGACTGCCAATCTATGATGGGATTATGAAAGGCCAGCCAAGGGTGACCCAGAACCACAGGAACTGCTGGACAATGGGTAAGAAAAAACTCAATCTTTTCAGAATGTAGAGCTCCCACCGAGAGCAAAACAGGAGGTGTACATAGAGAAATAACCCCATTGGATAAGGGACTCCCATCTAAACCATGCATGGTGATACACCTACTTAAGGTTAACTGAGGAATACCTAAGGCCTTGGCCCATGTTAAGTCCATAAAGTTTCCTGCAGCTCCACTGTCCACAAAAGCAGAGACCGAGGAACAGAGGCTGTCATAAGAAACTTTAGCAGGAACCAATAGTGAATTATTTGAGGAGATGAGCTGTAGACCAAAGTGAACCCCCTCACTATTCACTTGGTCAGGAAGTTTCCCGACTTGTTTGGGCAACTACGGGCAAAATGTCCCTTACCTCCGCAGTACAAACACAGACCAGAATTTTGCCTCCTGGTTCTTTCTTCCGGAGACAATTTGGAGAGACCAATCTGCATAGGCTCCTCCATGTCTACCGGAACGGAAGAAACACAGGGAAAAGAAACTACAGATGCCCCTTTCTCAGTCCTCCGCTCTCTGAGCCTACGATCTATTTTAATAGAGAGCTCCATGAGTTTATCAAGGTTCTCAGGAGCGGGATACTGAAGGAGGCTGTCTTTTATAGATTCAGATAAGCCGAGGCGAAACTGACTGCGCAGGGCAGGATCATTCCAGCCACAGTCGTTCGACCAACGGCGAAACTCTGTATAATAATTCTCTGCAGGATTCCTACCCTGTCTTAGAGCACGCAACTGACTTTCTGCGGATGCCTCTCTATCAGGGTCGTCATACAATAGCCCTAAAGATTTCAAAAAGGCGTCTACAGACGATAAGGCCGGATCGTCTGTCTTTAAACCAAAAGCCCAGGTCTGAGGATCCCCCTGAAGCAGAGAAATTATAATTCCAACCCGCTGAGCCTCCGTACCTGAGGAAACTGGTCTTAAACGAAAATACAGTTTACAAGACTCTTTAAAATTAAAAAACTGTTTTCTATCCCCAGAAAAACGGTCAGGCAGATGCATTTTTGGTTCAGGGATGACCCTCGGGGAAGTCCGTAACAGATCTTCCTGTGAGCTTACCCGGAGGGACAGATCCTGAACCATCTGGGTAAGTTCCTGAATCTGACTAACCAAAAACTGGCCAGGATTTGGCCCAACACCGGTGGGATTCATGAGGCCGACAAAATTCTCCCAACTGGATAAGTGAAAAAATTAACTCCTGTTGAAAATTTTTTCTTTTGTCTGGCCGGTGATAATGTTACGATTCCTGTACTCCAGACTGGAGAAGATCTTATGGCAGAGATCTGAGTACAGGAATGAAATACAGGTTGTGGGAGCTGGAGAGCCTAGTAACCCCTGGCGCCCTAACTCCGTTGTCTCGCCCGTGTTATCAGAAATCCCCTGCGAGACTATGGTTGCTTGAGCCCATGGCAGCCGCGTTCGAAGGGCGGATTATGTCTGCCCAACCCCGATGCCCCCGCAGGTCTTAATGGGAGACAAGGGGAAGTCCGAGACAGGGTGATAACAAGGGGCCCTCTGACTAAGCAACCAAGCCAGGGGTTACAAGCTAACTAAACTAAATCAAAAGGTATGTGCGGACTAGCCGCCAGGGAAAAGGACAACCAAAGATCCACGGATCCGACACTCCTATCCGGCACCGCTGGACACCAGAGTGGATCTTGTGGAAGCGGAATCCTCCGCAAAGCTCCAGAACTCAAAATAAACACAATAATAAATAGTAGCGGACAAGCCGCAACACACGGCTGCGCCGCGACTCACGAACGCCACCAGATGTTAAAGTGCTCGATCAGACTCCAGGAACAGATGGTAACTTCCGAGTACAGGATCACTGAGAACAGGAACAAACGAACAGACCGGGACTGGGAACTCTCTCTGCAGCAGAATCAGGCAAACAGGAAGCTATCAACGGCGTCTGTGAGGAGTCCTGGGAGTGCTTTTAACAGAGAGTCTTCCAATCAGCTGTTTGGAGGCTGATTGGATTAAATACCATGCAGCTGACAAGCTGCATGGCCAGGGAAACAGATGAGTGATAATTACAACATGCCGTGCAGCTGCATGCTACACAGCCAGGAAACCAGTGATGATATAAACTTAGACCCAGCAACGGGGAACACGATCCGACAGTGGCGTCCCCGTTGCTAGGCGCCGGCCGCACTGACGAGCGGACCCTCGGCGCCTAACAGTATCTTCCCTAACATTAAGCCATAGCCTCTTACCTTCCCAAACCTTAAAACATAGCCTCTTACCTTCCCAAACCTTAAGCCATAACCTCTTACCTTTCCTAACCTTAAGCCATAACCTTTTATATTCCCTAACCTTAAGGCATAACCTCTAACCTTCCCTAACCTTAAACCATAACCTCTTACCTTCCCTAACCTTAAGCCATAACCTCTTACCTTCACTAACCTTATATTATACCCTCTTACCTTCCCTAACCTTAAACTATACCCTCTTACCTTCCCTAACCTTAGACCATAACCTCGTATCTTCATTAACCTTAGACCATAACCTCGTATCTTCCCTAACCTTAAGCCATAGCCTCTTACCTTCCCAAACCTTAAAACATAGCCTCTTACCTTCCCAAACCTTAAGCCATAACCTCTTATCTTTCCTAACCTTAAGCCATAACCTTTTATATTCCCTAACCTTAAGGCATAACCTCTAACCTTCCCTAACCTTAAACCATAACCTCTTACTTTCCCTAACCTTAAGCCATAACCTCTTACCTTCACTAACCTTATATTATACCCTCTTACCTTTCCTAACCTTAAGCCATAACCTTTTATATTCCCTAACCTTAAGGCATAACCTCTAACCTTCCCTAACCTTAAACCATAACCTCTTACCTTCCCTAACCTTAAGCCATAACCTCTTACCTTCACTAACCTTATATTATACCCTCTTACATTCCCTAACCTTAAGCCATAACCGCTTACCTTTCATAACCTTAAGCCATAACTTCTTACCTTCCCTAACCTTAAACTATACCCTCTTATCTTCCCTAACCTTAGGTCATAACCTCTTACCTTCCCTAACCTTAAGACGTAACCTCTTACCTTCCCTAACCTTAAGCCATAACCTCTTACCTTCCTAACCTTAAGACACAACCTCTTACCTTCCCTAACCTTAAGCCATACCCTCTTATCTTCCCTAACCTTAAGCTACAGTATAACCTTTTTGCCAGGAAAATAATGGCGGTGGAGTTGGCAGAAATTAGTGACTTTTACGGACATAATTTCAAAAGATGAACGGTGTAACTGTGACACATGTGTCCTGAAAAGCAGTATAGAATCTATAGAAAAGTATATATAGTATTGTATATACAGTTGTGCTCATAAGCTTATATACCCTAGGAGAATTTGTGATTTTCTGGCCATTTGTCAGAGAATATGAATGATAACTCACAAACTTTTCTTTCACTCATGGTTAGTGGTTGGGTGAAGCCATTTATTGTCAAACAACTGTGTTTACACTTTTTAAATCATAACGACAACAGAAACTACCCAAATGACCCTGATCAAAAGTTTACATACCACAGTTCTTAATACTGTGTATTGCCCCCTTTAACATTAATGACAGCTTGAAGTCTTTTGTGGTAGTTGTGGATGAGGCTCTTTATTTTCTGATTGTAAACCTGCCCATTCTTCTTCAAGTGGCCGACACAAACACCTGGCCCATCTAGGAGTGGCACTGCAGTGTCAGGTAGGATGGCCCTTCAAAAAAATACTCCCCAAACAGCACATGATGCAAAGAAAAAAAGAGGTGCAAAGAGGTAGCTGTGTGACTAAGCTAAGCGACCCAAGTGGCCGACACAAACACCTGGCCCATCTAGGAGTGGCACTGCAGTGTCAGGCAGGATGGCCCTTCAAAAAAATACTCCCCAAACAGCACCTGATGCAAAGAAAAAAGAAAGAAAAAAGAGGTGCAAGATGGAATTGTCCTTGGGCCCTCCCACCCACCCTTATGTTGTATAAACAGGACATGCACACTTTAACGAATCCATCATTTCAGTGACAGGGTCTGCCACACGACTGTGACTGAAATGACTGGTTGGTTTGGGCCCCCACCAAAAAAGAAGCAATCAATCTCTCCTTGCACAAACTGGCTCTACAGAGGCAAGATGTCCACCTCATCATCATCCTCCGATTCCTCACCCCTTTCACTGTGTACATCCCCCTCCTCACAGATTATTCCGCTTGACTTGACAATTTTCTCACCAGCAGGTCTTTGAACCTCTGCAGACTTGTGTCTGCTGGAAAGAGAGATACAACGTAGGTTTTAAATCTAGGATCGAGCACGTTGGCCAAAATGTAGTGCTCTGATTTCAACAGATTGACCACCCGTGAATCCTGGTTAAGCGAATTAAGGGCTCCATCCACAAGTCCCACATGCCTAGCAGCTTCTTCTGCAAAAGCCTGATGAGGGAATGACCTGACTCAGGCTGGCAGTGTCTGAACTGACTTCACGTGTGGCAAGTTCAAAGGGTTGCAGAAACTTGCACAACGTTGAAATCATTCTCCACTGCGCTTGAGTCAGGTGCATTCCGCTTCCTTTGCCTATATCGTGGCCAGATGTATAGGCTTGAATGGCCTTTTGCTGCTCCTCCATCCTCTGAAGCATATAGAGGGTTGAATTCCACCTCGTTACCACCTCTTGCTTCAGATGATGGCAGGGCAGGTTCAGGTAAGTTTGGTGGTGCTCCAGTCTTCTGTACGTAGTGCCTGAATGCGAAAGTGGGCCGCAATTCTTCGGGCCACCGACAGCATCTCTTGCAAGTCCCTGTTGTTTTTTAAATAATTATGCACCACCAAATTCAAGGTATGTACAAAACATGGGACGTGCTGGAATTTGCCCAGATGTAAATCACGCACAATATTGCTGGCGTTGTCCAATGTCACAAATCCCCAGGAGAGTCCAATTGGGGTAAGCCATTCTGCGATGATCTTCCTCAGTTGCCGTAAGAGGTTTTCAGCTGTGTGCCTATTCTGGAAAGCGGTGATACAAAGCGTAGCCTGCCTAGGAATGAGTTGGCGTTTGCGAGATGCTGCTACTGGTGCCGCCGCTGCTGTTCTTGCAGCGGGAGGCAATACATCTACCCAGTGGGCTGTCACAGTCATATAGTCCTGAGTCTGCCCTGCTCCACTTGTCCACATGTCCGTGGTTAAGTGGACATTGGGTACAACTGCATTTTTTAGGACACTGGTGAGTCTTTTTCTGAGGTCTGTGTACATTTTCGGTATCGCCTGCCTAGAGAAATGGAACCTAGATGGTATTTGGTACCGGGGACACAGTACCTCAGTCAAGTCTATAGTTGCCTCTGAATTAACGATGGATACCGGAACCACGTTTCTCACCGCCCAGGCTGCCAAGGCCTCAGTTATCTGCTTTGCACCAGGATGACTGCTGTGATATTTCATCTTCCTCGCAAAGGACTGTTGGACAGTCAATTGCTTACTGGAAGTAGTACAAGTGGTCTTCCGACTTCCCCTCTGGGATGACGATCGACTCCCAGCAGCAACAACAGCAGCGCCAGCAGCAGTAGGCGTTACACTCAAGGATGCATCGGAGGAATCCCAGGCAGGAGAGGACTCGTCAGACTTGCCAGTGACATGGCCTGCAGGATTATTGGCATTCCTGGGTAAGGAGGAAATTGACACTGAGGAAGTTGGTGGTGTGGTTTGCAGGAGCTTGGTTACAAGAGGAAGGGATTTAGTGGTCAGTGGACTGCTTCCGCTGTCACCCAAAGTTTTTGAACTTGTCATTGACTTATGATGAATGCGCTGCAGGTGACGTATAAGGGAGTATGTTCCGAGGTGGTTAACGTCCTTACCCCTACTTATTACAGCTTGACAAAGGCAACACACGGCTTGACACCTGTTGTCCGCATTTGTGTTGAAATAATTCCACACCGAAGAGCTGATTTTTTTTGTATTTTGACCAGACATGTCAATGGCCATATTCGTCCCACGGACAACAGGTGTCTCCCCGGGTGCCTGACTTAAGCAAACCACCTCACCATCATAATCCTCCTTGTCAATTTTCTCCCCAGCGCCAGCAACACCCATATCCTCATCCTGGTGTACTTCAACACTGACATCTTCAATTTGATTATCAGGAACTGGACTGCGGGTGCTCCTTCCAGCACTTGCAGGGGTCGTATAAATGGTGGAAGGCGCAAGCTCTTCCCGTCCAGTGTTGGGAAGGTCAGGCATCGCAACCGACACAATTGGACTCTCCTTGGGGATTTGTGATTTCGAAGAACGCACAGTTCTTTGCTGTGCTTTTGCCAGCTTAAGTCTTTTCTTTTTTCTAGCGAGAAGATGAGTGCTTCCATCCTCATTTGAAGCTGAACCACTAGCCATGAACATAGGGCAGGGCCTCAGCCGTTCCTTGCTACTCCGTGTCGTAAATGGCATATTGGCAAGTTTACGCTTCTCCTCAGACGCTTTTAATTTAGATTTTTGGGTAATTTTACTCAACTTTTGTGTTTTGGATTTTACATGCTCTGTGGAATTTACATGCTCTGGGCATTGGGCATCGGCCTTGGCAGACGACGTTGATGGCATTTCATCGTCTCGGCCACGACTAGTGGCAGCAGCTTCAGCACGAGGTGGAAGTGGATCTTGATCTTTCCCTATTTTTTTAACCTCCACATTTTTGTTCTCCATATTTTAATGTGTGGAATTATATGCCAGTATGAATAGCAATGGCCTACTACTATATTCCATAGACAAAAAACCTTACGGTTTCACAGGTCCCATTAAGGCTTCTTACACATGATCTGGCATTTCAGAAACCTGTTGTGACTCTTCCACTCAAACTCCAAAAAGCAATGAAATTCCGATTATTAAGGCTGACGCCTTAATGGACGTGTTCCTTGCGCAATACAGATATGGTATGCCATCACAGCCTGTGGGTAAGTTTAGATTCAGCACTCTCACAGAGTGAGATTGCTGTCACTCACACAATGGTGGAGCTGCTAATTCACAGATTTGTGTGCTCATTGGAATACACACATGCAGTCTATGCAACTGAAGGTCTGAGCGGAAGACAAAGATGCTCGGATGAGGTAAGAGTGTTGTTGATTGGAGGGAGAAGACAGAGCATTGTGGATGGGGGTGTGTGGATCGAGGGAAGACTAAGTAGCATTGATGGGTGGGGACAAAGAAAATAAGATTTTACTTACCGATAAATCTATTTCTCGTAGTCCGTAGTGGATGCTGGGACTCCGTAAGGACCATGGGGAATAGCGGCTCCGCAGGAGACAGGGCACAAAATAAAAGCTTGAATATCAGGTGGTGTGCACTGGCTCCTCCCCCTATGACCCTCCTCCAAGCCAGTTAGGATACTGTGCCCGGACGAGCGTACATAATAAGGAAGGATATTGAATCCCGGGTAAGACTCATACCAGCCACACCAATCACACCGTACAACTCGTGATCTGAACCCAGTTAACAGTATGATAAATGCAAAGGAGCCTCTGAAAAGATGGCTCAATAATAATAACCCAAATTTTTTTGTAACAATAACTATATACAAGTATTGCAGACAATCCGCACTAGGGATGGGCGCCCAGCATCCACTACGGACTACGAGAAATAGATTTATCGGTAAGTAAAATCTTATTTTCTCTAACGTCCTAAGTGGATGCTGGGACTCCGTAAGGACCATGGGGATTATACCAAAGCTCCCAAACGGGCGGGAGAGTGCGGATGACTCTGCAGCACCGAATGAGAGAACTCCAGGTCCTCCTCAGCCAGGGTATCAAATTTGTAGAATTTAGCAAACGTGTTTGCCCCTGACCAAGTAGCTGCTCGGCAAAGTTGTAAAGCCGAGACCCCTCGGGCAGCCGCCCAAGATGAGCCCACTTTCCTTGTGGAATGGGCTTTTACTGATTTTGGCTGTGGCAATCCTGCCACAGAATGTGCAAGCTGAATTGTACTACAAATCCAACGAGCAATCGTCTGCTTTGAAGCAGGAGCACCCATCTTGTTGGGTGCATACAGGATAAACAGCGAGTCAGATTTTCTGACTCCAGCCGTCCTGGAAACATATATTTTCAAGGCCCTGACAACGTCCAGCAACTTAGAGTCCTCTAAGTCCCTAGTAGCCGCAGGTACCACAATAAGTTGGTTCATGTGAAATGCAGAAACCACCTTAGGTAGAAATTGAGGACGAGTCCTCAATTCCGCCCTGTCAGAATGAAAAATTAGGTAAGGGCTTTTACATGATAAAGCCGCCAATTCTGACACACGCCTGGCTGACACCAAGGCCAACAGCATCGACACCTTCCACGTGAGATATTTTAAATCTACCGTAGACAATGGTTCAAACCAATGTGATTTTAGAAATCTCAACACAACATTGAGATCCCAAGGTGCCACTGGAGGCACAAAAGGAGGCTGTATGTGCAGCACCCCTTTCACAAATGTCTGAACTTCAGGTACTGAAGCCAGTTCTTTCTGGAAGAATATCGACAAGGCCGAAATTTGAACCTTAATGGACCCTAATTTTAGGCCCATAGACAGTCCTGTTTGCAGGAAATGCAAGAATCGACCCAGTTGAAACTCCTCTGTAGGGGCCTTCTTGGCCTCACACCACGCCACATATTTACGCCAAATGCGGTGATAATGTTTTGCGGTTACTTCCTTTCTGGCTTTTACCAGAGTAGGGATTACTTCTTCTGGAATGCCCTTGTCCTTCAGGATCCGGCGTTCAACCGCCATGCCGTCAAACGCAGCCGCGGTAAGTCTTGGAACAGACAAGGCCCCTGCAGTAGCAGGTCCTTTCTTAGAGGTAGAGGCCACGGTTCGTCCGTGAGCATCTCTTGAAGTTCCGGGTACCAAGACCTTCTTGGCCAATCCGGAACCACGAGTATAGTTCTTACTCCTCTCCTTCTTATGATTCTCAATACTTTTGGTATGAGGGGCAGAGGAGGGAACACATACACTGACTGGTACACCCACGGCGTTACCAGAGCGTCCACTGCTATTGCCTGAGGGTCCCTTGACCTGGCGCAATATCTGTCCAGTTTTTTGTTTAGACGTGACGCCATCATGTCCACCTTTGGTTTTTCCCAACGGTTTACAATTTGGTGGAAGACTTCTGGGTGAAGTCCCCACTCTCCCGGGTGAAGGTCGTGTCTGCTGAGGAAGTCTGCTTCCCAGTTGTCCACTCCCGGAATGAACACTGCTGACAGTGCTATCACATGATTTTCCGCCCAGCGAAGAATCCTTGCAGTTTCTGCCATTGCCCTCCTGCTTCTCGTGCCGCCCTGTCTGTTTACGTGGGCGACTGACGTGATGTTGTCCGATTGGATCAACACCGCCTGACCCTGAAGCAGAGGTTTTGCTTGAATTAAGGCATTGTAAATGGCCCTTAGTTCCAGAATGTTTATATGAAGAGATGTTTCCATGCTTGACCACAAGCCCTGGAAATTCCTTCCCTGTGTGACTGCTCCCTAGCCTCTCAGGCTGGCATCCGTGGTTACCAGGATCCAATCCTGAATGCCAAATCTGCGGCCCTCTAGTAGATGAGCACTCTGAAGCCACCACAGGAGAGACACCCTTGTCCTTGGCGACAGGGTTATCCGTTGATGCATCTGAAGATGCGATCCGGACCATTTTCCCAGTAGATCCCACTGAAACGTTCTTGCATGGAATCTTCCGAATGGAATCGCTTCGTAAGAAGCCACCATTTTTCCCAGGACCCTCGTGCACTGATGCACTGATACCTGTCCTGGTTTTAGGAGGTTCCTGACTAGCTCGGATAACTCCCTGGCCTTCTCCTCCGGGAGAAACACCTTCTTCTGGACTGTGTCCAGAATCATTCCTAAGAACAGTAGACGTGTCGTTGGAATCAGCTGCGATTTTGGGATATTTAGAATCCATCCGTGCTGACTTAGCACTACCTGAGATAGTGCCACTCCGACTTCTAACTGTTCCTTGGTTCTTGCCCTTATCAGGAGATCGTCCAAGTAAGGGATAATTTAGATGCCTTTTCTTCGTAGAAGAATCATCATTTCGGCCATTACCTTGGTAAAGACCCGAGGCGCCGTGGACAATCCAAACGGCAGCGTCTGAAACTGATAATGACAGTTTTGTACTACAAACCTGAGGTACCCTTGGTGAGAAGGGTATATTGGGACGTGGAGATAAGCATCCTTGATGTCCAGCGACACCATATAGTCCCCCTCTTCCAGGTTCGCTATCACCGCTCTGAGTGACTCCATCTTGAATTTGAACCTTTTTATGTAAGTGTTCAAAGATTTTAGATTTAAGATTGGTCTCACCGAGCCGTCCGGCTTCGGTACCACAAATAGTGTGGAATAATACCCCTTCCCCTGTTGTAAGAGGGGTACCTTGATTATCACCTGCTGGGAGTACAGCTTGTGAATGGCTTCCAGAACTGCCTCCCTGTCGGAGGGAGATTTTGGTAAAGCAGACTTCAGGAACCGATGAGGAGGAAACGCCTCGAATTCCAGTTTGTACCCCTGTGATACTACCTGTAGAATCCAGGGATCCACTTGCGAGTGAGCCCACTGCGCGTTGAAATTCTTGAGACGGGCCCCCACCGTGTCTGAGTCTGCTTGTAAAGCCCCAGCGTCATGCTGAAGACTTGGCAGAAGCAGGGGAGGGCTTCTGCTCCTGGGAAGCGGCTGCATGGTGCAGTCTTTTTCCTCTTCCTCTGCCCTTGGGCAGAAAGGAGTGGCCTTTTGCTCGCTTGTACTTATGGGAACGAAAGGACTGAGTTTGAAAAGACTGTGTCTTTTTCTGCTGATGTGAAGTAACCTGGGGTAAAAAGGTGGATTTTCCAGCCGTTGCCGTGGCCACCAGGTCTGTTAGACCAGCCCCAAATAACTCCTCCCCCTTATACGGCAATACTTCCATGTGCCGCTTGGAATCTGCGTCCCCTGACCACTGTCGGGTCCATAATGCTCTTCTGGCAGAGATGGACATTGCGCTTACTCTTGATGCCAGGGTACAAATATCCCTCTGCGCATCACGCATATATAGCAATGCATCCTTTAAATGTTCTATAGTTAACAAAATATTGTCCCAATCCAGGGTATCAATATTCTCAGTCAGGGAATCCGCCCATGCGACTCCAGCACTGCACATCCAGGCTGATGCGATTGCTGGTCGCAGTATAACACCAGTATGTGTGTATATACTTTTCAGGATATTTTCCAGCCTCCTATCAGCTGGTTCTTTGAGGGTGGCCGTATCAGGGGACGGTAACGCTACTTGTTTAGATAAACGTGTGAGCGCCTTATCTACCCTAGGGGGTGTTTCCCACCGCGCCCTAACCTCTGGCGGGAAAGGGTATAGTGCTAATAATTTATTAGAAATTAGCTGTTTTTTATCGGGGGAAACCCACGCTTTATCACACACCTCATTTATCTCATCTGACTCAGGAAAAACTATTGGCAGTTTTTTCACACCCCACATAATACCCGCCTTTGTGGTACTTGTAGTGTCAGAAAGGTTCAATGCCTCTTTCATTGCCGTGATCATGTAACGTGTGGCCCTACTGGACATTACGTTTGTCTCGTCACCGTCGACACTAGACTCAGTATCTGTATCTGGATCCGTGTCGACCCACTGAGGTAGCGGCCGTTTTAGGGCCCCTGAGGGTGTCTGAGACGCCTGAACAGGCACTAATTGATTTGCCGGCTTTCTCATGTCGTCAACAGTTTTTTGTAAATTGCTGACATTTTCACTTAATTGCTTAAACACAATCATCCAGTCAGGTGTCGACTCCCTAGGGGGTGACATCACTAACACAGGCAACTGCTCCGCCTCCACCTCATACATGTCGACACACGCGTACCGACACACAGCACACACACCGGGAATGCTCTGATAGAGGACAGGACCCCACTTAGCCCTTTGGAGAGACAGAGGGAGAGTCTGCCAGCACACACCCAGCGCTATATATATATATATAGGGATAACCTTATATAAGTGTTAAACCCTTATAGCCGCTGTTTTGTTATAATCTGCTGCCAAAATGCCCCCCCTTCTCTTTTTTACCCTGAATCAGAAGCAGGACTGCAGGGGAGAGTCAGGGAGCCGTCCTTCCAGCGGAGCTGTGAGGGAAAAATGGCGCCAGTGTGCTGAGGAGATAGGCCCCGCCCCTTCACGACGTCCTCATCTCCCGCTTTTTCTGTGTAAAATGGCAGGGGAAAAAATACATCCATATAGCCCTGGAGCTATATGTGATGTATTCCTTTAGCCAGCTAAGGTGTTTGAGTTATATTGCGTCTCAGGGCGCTCCCCCCCCAGCGCCCTGCACCCTCAGTGACCGGAGTGTGAAGTGTGCTGAGAGCAATGGCGCACAGCTGCGGTGCTGTGCGCTACCTTAGTCTTGAAGACAGGATGTCTTCTGCCGCCGCTTTCACCGGACCTCTTCGTCTCTTCTGGCTCTGTAAGGGGGACGGCGGCGCGGCTCCGGTGACCCATCCAGGCTGAACCTGTGATCGTCCCTCTGGAGCTAACGTCCAGTAGCCTAAGAAGCCCAATCCACTCTGCACTCAGGTGAGTTCGCTTCTTCTCCCCTTAGTCCCACGATGCAGTGAGCCTGTTGCCAGCAGGACTCACTGAAAATAAAAAAAACCTAAACTAAACTTTTATTCTAAGCAGCTCAGGAGAGCTACCTAGTTTGCACCCTTCTCGGCCGGGCACAAAAATCTAACTGGCTTGGAGGAGGGTCATAGGGGGAGGAGCCAGTGCACACCACCTGATATTCAAGCTTTTATTTTGTGCCCTGTCTCCTGCGGAGCCGCTATTCCCCATGGTCCTTACGGAGTCCCAGCATCCACTTAGGACGTTAGAGAAACACGGGATAATTCAGACTGCAGCGACCGCAGTCTAAATTAGTTTGTGGGGTGCGAATGCGCAATGGCCGCACTGTGCATGCGTACCCGGGAGCCCAGTGAGGGGAGGGGGAGGGCCTGACATGCGGGGCGGACAAGCCCTGTGCTGGGCGTCACATCGCATGTTAGAGTAAATGATTGTAGATGTGCGAAATTTGGCATATCTACAATCAATTCTGAATTGATTGTAGATGGGGGGTTAAGACAGATGGGGGAAAGACAGTTGCACAGATGGTGAGGAGACAGCTGCGTGGATGGGTGGACAGTGCCGTGTGGATGAGGGGGAAAAAGCAGCACAGATGTGGGAGGGGTAAGAGCAGTATAGATGGAAATAAATGGCATGGATGAGGAAGGCAGAGCAGCATGGATGAGGGGAATACAGTCCCAACATCGGAGGGGATAAGTATTTTTACCTCCCCTTGGGGGGTGGCAGCTAGGCCTAATCCTTGGGTGGGTTGGATAGGGAAACCCCCCCCCCCCCCCCCAATAGTGACCCACGAAACTTACCTTCAGGATGACAGCTATATGAATAGGGTAAGAGTGGTGTGGATAGGGGATAGATTAAGCAGCAAGTATGGGAAGGGAGACAGAGCGGTGCAGATGGGGGAAATGGTGCAGATGGGTTGAAAACACTGGCACGGATGGGTAGAAAACTGGTGCAGATGGGAGAGAAGACAGTGTGCCCTGTACTGGAGGAGGCAGAGTGACGTTGAAGAGGGAAACACTGAGCAGCACAGAGAGAAGGAAACGGTGATACAGACAAGGCACAGGTGGGGAAAGACAGATGGTACAGATAAGTTAGTACAGACTAGCACAGATGGAAGAACACAGCAGTAGGGATTGGGGAAGACAGGGCAGCATGGGGGTGTATAGGGGAAGTAAGTGTAGATGCATAGACCGTAGATGGGGTATTATAGTTTTAGCAATTAACCAAGATGTTTGAGGGAGCTAAATCTGTAGATTAAATGAGATGGATGTATGGAGTGAGAAGGCTGTTGTAAAATGGTGGGATTGTTGTGGTGACCGAATGGGATGGTTGTGGGCACTGTGTGGGATGGGAGCTCCACAACACTGCTCAGACCTTCAGTTGCATAGACTGCATGTGTGTATTCCAATGAGCACACAAATCTGTGAATTAGCAGCTCCACCATTGTGTGAGTGACAGCAATCTCACTCTGTGAGAGTGCTGAATCTAAACTTACCCACAGGCTGTGATGGCATACCATATCTGTATTGCGCAAGGAACACGTCCATTAAGGCGTCAGCCTTAATAATCGGAATTTCATTGCTTTTTGGAGTTTGAGTGGAAGAGTCACAACAGGTTTCTGAAATGCCAGATCATGTGTAAGAAGCCTTAATGGGACCTGTGAAACCGTAAGGTTTTTTGTCTATGGAATTTCATAGCTTTTTTTCAATTTATTTTTTGTAATTCAGAAATGTAAAATTTCACTGTAAGAATAAACATTTGATTTTTTTTAAATGTTTAACAATAACACACCCCTGGCAACAAGCATTTCCCCTGGCCACAAGCATTACAAACCCCTGAAATGAGTATGACACCTGTCCCAGAGCATGAAATCCCTGGCAATGAGCAAGACAGCAAGCCTAAGAAACCCCAGGGAACAAGCATGACACCCAGCGTGTAGAAGCTTTACTGTAGGGCATAATGTATCACGAGCATTAAAGTGTGGGGCATATGGTGCAGTGTGGGGCTTAATATGGTGAAATTTTTTTTTTCCCTGTGGTGGCCAAGGTCTGTTGGTGCAGGGCCAAAAACTGGGGTGTAAGGTAGTCTTTTCTGGTGAGGTCATGCCCATTTTAATGAGCACACGCCCCTTGCCTGGAGCACAGCATTATGCAGCTTTTACATTTCCACAATGGCGGAACAGCGAAAGAGACACAGACCACGGGCAGCATGAGAGAGAGAGAAAGACCAGGGGCAGCAAGAGAGAGACAGACAGACCAGGGGCAGCGAGAGAGACAGAGATACCAGGGCCAACGAGAGAGACAGAGACAGACAAAGGAAGTGGCGGAATTAGAGAATAGTGGGCCCAGGTGCAACAATATGCATTGGGCCCCTCTCCCTTACTAAAATTAGGGATCGCATGAACCACAAAAAAAACTGTAAGTGGGTGACTGAAGTAGGGGAGACAGGGAGATAGTATGCAAGTAAGGCAAGAGTGACAGGTAGATAGTGGGTGACTGAGGCAGGGGTGACATGAACATAGTGGGTGACTGAGGCAGGGGTGACAAGTAGAGAGTAGATGACTGAGGCAGGAGTGACAGGTAGAGTTGGTGACTGAGGCAGGGTTGACAGGGAGATAGTGGGTGACTGAAGCAGGGGTGACAGGGAGATAGTGTGCGAGTAAGGTAGGAGTGACTGGTAGATAGTGGGTGACTGAGGCAGGGGTGACAGGGAGATAGTGGGTGACTGGTGAGGCAGGGGTGACAGGGAGATAGTGGGTGACTGAAGCAGGGGTGACAGGGAGATAGTGGGTGACTGAGGCCGGGATGACAAGTAGAGAGTAGATGACTGAGGCAGGGGTGACAGGGAGATAGTGGATGACTGAGGCAGAGCTGACAGGGAGATAGTGGGTGACTGAGGCAGGGGTGACATGGACATAGTGGGTGACTGAGGCAGGGGTGACATGGACATAGTGGGTGACTGAGGCAGGGGTGACAAGTAGAGAGTAGATGACTGAGGCAGGGGTGACAGGGAGATAGTGGGTGACTGAGGCCAGGGGGACAGGGAGATAGTGGGTGACTGAGGCAGGGGTGACAGGTAGAGTTGGTGACTGAACAGGGGTGACAGGTAGAGTTGGTGACTGAGGCAGGGTGAGAGTGGGTGACTGAGGCAGGGGTGACAGGGAGATAGTGGGTGACTGAGGCAGGGGTGACAAGTAGAGAGTATATGACTGAGGCAGGGGTGACAGGGAGATAGTGGGTGACTGAGGCAGGGGTGACAGGTAGAGTTGGTGACTGAACAGGGGTGACAGGTAGAGTTGGTGACTGAGGCAGGGTGAGAGTGGGTGACTGAGGCAGGGGTGACAGGGAGATAGTGGGTGACTGAGGCAGGAGTGACATGGACATAGTGGGTGACTGAGGCAGGGGTGACATGGACATAGTGGGTGACTGAGGCAGGGGTGACATGGACATAGTGGGTGACTGAGGCAGGGGTGACAAGTAAAGAGTAGATGACTGAGGCCGGTATGACAGAGAGATAGTGGGTGACTGAGACAGGGGTGACAGGTAGAGTTGGTGACTGAGGCAGGGGCGACAGGGAAATAGTGGGTGACTGAGGCAGGGATGACAGGGAAATAGTGGGTGACTGAGGCAGGAGAGACAAGGAGATAGTGGGTGACTGAGGCAGGGGTGACAGGGAGACAGTGGGTGACTGGGGTGGTCTTCTGTTTGCCGGTGGCCGGACTCCTAACGATCAACATACTGGCGCCGGAATCCCGACCGCCGGCATACCGACATCTTTTCTCCCTCTTGGGGGTCCATGAGCGCCCTGGAGAAAGTATAGATAGCATGGCGAGCCACCGTGCTCATTTGCGCTTGCCCGGGTGTAGCAGGGTATGCTGGCGGCCGGGCTCCCGTCGACCAGCATACTGGTGCCGGAATCCCGACCGCCGGCATACCGACAGCTGGGCAAGCGCAAATGAGCCCCTTGCGGGCTCGCCATGCTGCGGGCACGGTGGCTCGCCACGCTATCTATACTTTGACTGAGACAGGGCTGACAGGGAGATAGTGGGTGACAGGTATAGAGTGACTAAGGCAGAGGTGCAGAAAGATGGCGGCCGCAGTGTGCGACCCTGTCCCAGTGGTTTCCCTCCCTGGGTCCCCACTCACCTCACACTGTGATCCAGGCTCTCTCTTTAAGCAGTGCAGCAGGTGTGCGAGCACACCTCGGGAGGACATGAGAAGGCAGCAGCAGCACCCTCCACATATGGTACTCTCCGCGATGTAATGGTCAGGCCGGCCCTGTATATACATTCACATAGTAAAAGACAAACATATAGCAAAACATACATACACACATATGACAAAACACACAAACAGCTAAACACACATAGCAAAAAAGGAGATTTTACTCACCGGTAAATCTATTTCTCGTAGTCCGTAGTGGATGCTGGGGACTCCGTAAGGACCATAGGGAATAGACTGGCTCCGCAGGAGATAGGGCACTCTAGAAAAGAATTAGGTCTACTGGTGTTCACTGGCTCCTCCCTCTATGTCCATCCTCCAGACCTCAGTTAAGGAAACTGTGCCCGGACAAGCTAACATTACAAGGAAAGGATTTTGGAATCCAGGGTAAGACTCATACCAGCCACACCAATCACACCGTATAACTTGTGATAACCAAACCCAGTTAACAGTATGAACAATACAAAACATCAGATAACCTGATGTAACATAACATAACCCTTTGTTAAGCAATAACTATATACAGTATTGCAGAAGAAGTCCGCACTTGGGACGGGCGCCCAGCATCCACTACGGACTACGAGAAATAGATTCTTATTTTCTCTAATGTTCTAAGTGGATGCTGGGGACTCCGTAAGGACCATGTGGATTATACCAAAGCACCCAAACGGGCGGGAGAGTGCGGATGACTCTGCAGCACCGAATGAGCAAACTCAAGGTCCTCCTCAGCTAGGGTATCAAACCTGTAGAACTTTGCAAATGTGTTTGATCCCGACCAAGTAGCTGCTCGGTAAAGTTGTAATGCCAAGACCCCTCGGGCAGCCGCCCAAGAAGAAGCCCACCTTACTTGTGGAATGGGCCTTTACTGATTTCGGAGGCGGCAAT